>NW_028142970.1:0-600000 GCF_977018435.1 Lepisma saccharinum | reverse complement strand
GTCAAGACACGTGGAAAAAACGTACAAAACAAGAGATTGGGGTCATCAAGATTTTGGACGGATTTTTTAGGAATTTTCAAATTTTCAGATGGGAGGTTCCAGATAAGGTCAAAAACTACATACTCACATCTTCACCAAACTTTGCAGGGATACATTGGATGTCAAGACACGTGGAAAAAACGTACAAAACAAGAGATTGGAGACATCAAGATTTTGGACGAATTTTTTAAGAATTTTCAAATTTTCAGAAAGGATGTTCCAGATAAGGTCAAAAACTACATACTCAGATCTTCACCAAACTTTTCAGGGATACATTGGATGTCAAGACACGTGGAAAAAACATACAAAACATGGGATTGGGGACATCAAGATTTTGGTCAAATTTTTTAAGAATTTTCAAATTTTGAGATAGGAGGTTCCATATAAGGTCAAAATCTACATACTCAGATCTTCACCAAACATTGCAGGGATACATTGGATGTCAAGACACGTGGAAAAAACGTACAAAACAAGAGATTGGAGACATCAAGATTTTGGACGAATTTTTGAGGAATTTTCAAATTTTCAGAAATGAGGTTCCAGATATGGTCAAAAACTACATACTCAGATCTTCATCAAACTTTGCAGGGATACATTGGATGTCAAGACACGTGGGAAAAACGTACAAAACAAGAGATTGGAAACATCAAGATTTTGGACGAATTTTTTAAGAATTTTCAAGATTTCAGATAGGTTCCAGATAAGGTCAAAAACTACATACTCAGATCTTCACCAAACTTTGCAGGGATACATTGAATGTCAAGACACGTGGAAAAAACGTACAAAACAAGAGATTGGGGTCATAAAGTTTTTGGACGGATTTTTTAGGAATTTTCAAATTTTCAGATGGGAGGTTCCAGATAAGGTCAAAAACTACATACTCAGATCTTCACCAAACTTTGCAGGGATACATTGGATGTTAAGACACGTGGAAAAAACGTACAAAACAAGAGATTGGAGACATCAAGATTTTGGACGAATTTTTTAAGAATTTTCAAATTTTCAGAAAGGATGTTCCAGATAAGGTCAAAAACGACATACTCAGATCTTCACCAAACTTTGCAGGGATACATTGGATGTCAAGACACGTGGAAAAAACGTACAAGACAAGAGATTGGAGACATCAAGATTTTGGACGAATTTTTTAAGAATTTTCAAATTTTCAGATAGGAGGTTCCAGATAAGGTCAAAAACTACATACTCAGATCTTCACCAAACTTTGCAGGGATACATTGGATGTCAAGACACGTGGGAAAAACTTACAAAACAAGAGTTTGGAGACATCAAGATTTTGGACGAATTTTTTAACAATTTTCAATTTTTCAGATAGGAGGTTCCAGATAAGGTCAAAAACTACATACTCAGATCTTCACCAAACTTTGCAGGGATACATTGGATGTCAAGACACGTGGAAAAAACGTACAAAACAAGAGATTGGGGTCATCAAGATTTTGGACGGATTTTTTAGGAATTTTCAAATTTTCAGATAGGAGGTTCCAGATAAGGTCAAAAACTACATACTCAGATCTTCACCAAACTTTGCAGGGATACATTGGATGTCAAGACACGTGGAAAAAACGTACAAAACAAGAGATTGGAGACATCAAGATTTTGGACGAATTTTTTAAGAATTTTCAAATTTTCAGAAAGGATGTTCCATATAAGGTCAAAAACGACATACTCAGATCTTCACCAAACTTTGCAGGGATACTCTGGATGTCAAGACGCGTGGAAAAAACATACAAAACATAGGATTGGGGACATCAAGATTTTGGTCAATTTTTTTAAGAATTTTCAAATTTTCAGATAGGAGGTTCCATATAAGGTCAAAAACTACATACTCAGATCTTCACCAAACATTGCAGGGATACATTGGATGTCAAGACACGTGGAAAAAACGTACAAAACAAGATTTTGGACGAATTTTTTAAGAATTTTCAAATTTTCAGATAGGAGGTTCCATATAAGGTCAAAAACTACATACTCAGATCTTCACCAAACTTTGCAGGGATACACTGGATGTCAAGACACGTGGAAAAAACGTACAAAACAAGAGATTGGAGACATCAAGATTTTGGACGAATTTTTAAAGATTTTTCAAATTTTCAGAAAGGATGTTCCAGATAAGGTCAAAAACGACATACTCAGATCTTCACCAAACTTTGCAGAAATACATTGGCTGTCAAGACACGTGGAAAAAACATACAAAACATAGGATTGGGGACATCAAGATTTTGGACGAATTTTTTAAGAATTTTCAAATTTTCAGAAAGGAGGTTCCACATAAGGTCAAAAACTACATACTCAGATCTTCACCAAACTTTGCAGGGATACATTTGATGTCAAGACACGTGGGAAAAACGTACAAAACAAGAGATTGGAAACATCAAGATTTTGGACGAATTTTTTAAGAATTTTCAAGATTTCAGATAGGAGGTTCCAGATAAGGTCAAAAACTACATACTCAGATCTTCACCAAACTTTGCAGGGATACATTGAATGTCAAGACACGTGGAAAAAACGTACAAAACAAGAGATTGGGGTCATAAAGTTTTTGGACGGATTTTTTAGGAATTTTCAAATTTTCAGATGGGAGGTTCCAGATAAGGTCAAAAACTACATACTCAGATCTTCACCAAACTTTGCAGGGATACATTGGATGTTAAGACACGTGGAAAAAACGTACAAAACAAGAGATTGGAGACATCAAGATTTTGGACGAATTTTTTAAGAGTTTTCAAATTTTCAGAAAGGATGTTCCAGATAAGGTCAAAAACGACATACTCAGATCTTCACCAAACTTTGCAGGGATACATTGGATGTCAAGTCACGTGGAAAAAACGTACAAGACAAGAGATTGGAGACATCAAGATTTTGGACGAATTTTTTAAGAATTTTCAAATTTTCAGATAGGAGGTTCCAGATAAGGTCAAAAACTACATACTCAGATCTTCACCAAACTTTGCAGGGATACATTGGATGTCAAGACACGTGGGAAAAACGTACAAAACAAGAGTTTGGAGACATCAAGATTTTGGACGAATTTTTTAACAATTTTCAATTTTTCAGATAGGAGGTTCCAGATAAGGTCAAAAACTACATACTCAGATCTTCACCAAACTTTCCAGGGATACATTGGATGTCAAGACACGTGGAAAAAACGTACAAAACAAGAGATTGGGGTCATCAAGATTTTGGACGGATTTTTTAGGAATTTTCAAATTTTCAGATAGGAGGTTCCAGATAAGGTCAAAAACTACATACTCAGATCTTCACCAAACTTTGCAGGGATACATTGGATGTCAAGACACGTGGAAAAAACGTACAAAACAAGAGATTGGAGACATCAAGATTTTGGACGAATTTTTTAAGAATTTTCAAATTTTCAGAAAGGATGTTCCATATAAGGTCAAAAACGACATACTCAGATCTTCACCAAACTTTGCAGGGATACTCTGGATGTCAAGGCGCGTGGAAAAAACATACAAAACATAGGATTGGGGACATCAAGATTTTGGTCAATTTTTTTAAGAATTTTCAAATTTTCAGATAGGAGGTTCCATATAAGGTCAAAAACTACATACTCAGATCTTCACCAAACATTGCAGGGATACATTGGATGTCAAGACACGTGGAAAAAACGTACAAAACAAGAGATTGGAGACATCAAGATTTTGGACGAATTTTTTAAGAATTTTCAAATTTTCAGATAGGAGGTTCCATATAAGGTCAAAAACTACATACTCAGATCTTCACCAAACTTTGCAGGGATACACTGGATGTCAAGACACGTGGAAAAAAGTACAAAACAAGAGATTGGAGACATCAAGATTTTGGACGAATTTTTAAAGATTTTTCAAATTTTCAGAAAGGATGTTCCAGATAAGGTCAAAAACGACATACTCAGATCTTCACCAAACTTTGCAGAAATACATTGGATGTCAAGACACGTGGAAAAAACATACAAAACATAGGATTGGGGACATCAAGATTTTGGACGAATTTTTTAAGAATTTTCAAATTTTCAGAAAGGAGGTTCCACATAAGGTCAAAAACTACATACTCAGATCTTCACCAAACTTTGCAGGGATACATTGGATGTCAAGACACGTGGAAAAAACGTACAAAACAAGAGATTGGGGACATCAAGATTTTGGACGAATTTTTTAAGAATTTTAAAATTTTCAAAAAGGAGGTTTCATATAAGGTCAAAGACTACATACTCAGATCTTCACCAAACTTTGCAGGGATACATTATGTGTCAAGACACGTGGAAAAAACGTACAAAACAAGAGATTGGAGACATCAAGATTTTGGACGAATTTTTTAAGAATTTTCAAATTTTCAGATAGGAGGTTCCATATAAGGTCAAAAACTACATACTCAGATCTTCACCAAACTTTGCAGGGATACATTGGATGTCAAGACACGTGTAAAAAACGTACAAAACAAAAAATTGGAGACATCAAGATTTTGGACGAATTTTTTAAGAATTTTCAAATTTTCAGATGGGAGGTTCCAGATAAGGTCAAAAACGACATACTCAGATCTTCACAAAACTTTGCATGGATACATTGGATGTCAAGACACGTGGAAAAGCCATACAAAACATAGGATTGGGGACATCAAGATTTTGGACGAATTTTTTGAGAATTTTCAAATTTTCAGAAAGGAGGTTCCATATAAGGTCAAAAACTACATACTCAGATCTTCACCAAACTTTGCAGGGATACATTGGATGTCAAGACACGTGGAAAAAACGTACAAAACAAGAGATTGGAGACATCAAGATTTTGGACGAATTTTTTAAGAATTTTCAAATTTTCAGAAAGGAGGTTCCATATAAGGTCAAAAACTACATACTCAGATCTTCACCAAACTTTGCAGGGATACATTATGTGTCAAGACACGTGGAAAAAACGTACAAAACAAGAGATTGGGGTCATCAAGATTTTGGACGGATTTTTTAGGAATTTTCAAATTTTCAGATGGGAGGTTCCAGATAAGGTCAAAAACTACATACTCAGATCTTCACCAAACTTTGCAGGGATACATTGGATGTCAAGACACGTGGAAAAAACGTACAAAACAAGAGATTGGAGACATCAAGATTTTGGACGAATTTTTTAAGAATTTTCAAATTTTCAGAAAGGATGTTCCAGGTAAGGTCAAAAACGACATACTCAGATCTTCACCAAACTCTGCAGGGATACATTGGATGTCAAGACACGTGGAAAAAACATACAAAACATAGGATTGGGGACATCAAGATTTTGGTCAAATTTTTTAAGAATTTTTAAATTTTCAGATAGGAGGTTCCATATAAGTTCAAAAACTACATACTCAGATCTTCACCAAACATTGCAGGGATACATTGGATGTCAAGACACATGGAAAAAACGTTCAAAACAAGAGATTGGAGACATCAAGATTTTGGACGAATTTTTTAAGAATTTTCAAATTTTCAGTTAGGAGGTTCCAGATAAGGTCAAAAACTACATACTCAGATCTTCACCAAACTTTGCAGGGATACTTTGCATGTCAAGACACGTGGAAAAAAACGTACAAAACAAGAGATTGGAGACATCAAGATTTTCGAAAATTTTTTTAAGAATTTTCAAATTTTCAGATGGGAGGTTCCAGATAAGGTCAAAAACGACATACTCAGATCTTCACCAAACTTTGCATGGATACATTGGATGTCAAGACAAGTGGAAAAAACATACAAAACATAGGATTGGTGACATCAAGATTTTGGACGAATTTTTTAAGAATTTTCAAATTTTCAGAAAGGAGGTTCCATATAAGGTCAAAAACTACATACTCAGATCTTCACCAAACATTGCAGGGATACATTGGATGTCAAGACACGTGGAAAAAACGTACAAAACAAGAGATTGGAGACATCAAGATTTTGGACGAATTTTTTAAAAAATTTCAAATTTTCAGATAGGAGATTACAGATAAGGTCAAAAACTACATACTCAGATCTTCACCAAACTTTGCAGGGATACATTGGATGTCAAGACACGTGGAAAAAACATACAAAACATAGTATTGGGGATATCAAGATTTTGGTCAAATTTTTTAAGAATTTTCAAATTTTCAGATAGGAGGTTCCATATAAGGTCAAAAACTACATACTCAGATCTTCACCAAACATTGCAGGGATACATTGGATGTCAAGACACGTGGAAAAAACGTACAAAACAAGAGATTGGAGACATCAAGATTTTGGACGAATTTTTTAAGAATTTTCAAATTTTCAGATAGGAGGTTCCATATAAGTTCAAAAACTACATACTCAGATCTTCACCAAACTTTGCAGGGATACATTGGATGTCAAGACACGTGGAAAAAACGTACAAAACAAGAGATTGGAGACATCAAGATTTTGGACGAATTTTTTAACAATTTTCAAATTTTCAGATAGGAGGTTCCAGATAAGGTCAAAAACTACATACTCAGATCTTCACCAAACATTGCAGGGATACATTGGATGTGAAGACACGTGGAAAAAACGTACAAAACAAGAGATTGGAGACATCAAGATTTTGGACGAATTTTTTAAGAATTTTCAAATTTTCAGATAGGAGGTTCCATATAAGGTCAAAAAGTACATACTCAGATCTTCACCAAACTTTGCAGGGATACATTGGATGTCAAGACACGTGGAAAAAACGTACAAAACAAGAGATTGGAGACATCAAGATTTTGGACGAATTTTTTAACAATTTTCAAATTTTCAGATAGGAGGTTCCAGATAAGGTCAAAAACTACATACTCAGATCTTCACCAAACTTTGCAGGGATACATTGGATGTCAAGACACGTGGAAAAAACGTACAAAACAAGAGATTGGAGACATCAAGATTTTGGACGAATTTTTTAAGAATTTTCAAATTTTCAGAAAGGATGTTCCAGATAAGGTCAAAAACGACATACTCAAATCTTCACCAAACTTTGCAGGGATACATTGGATGTCAAGACACGTGGAAAAAACATACAAAACATAGGATTTGGGATATCAAGATTTTGGTCAAATTTTTTAAGAATTTTCAAATTTTCAGATAGGAGGTTCCATATAAGGTCAAAAACTACATACTCAGATCTTCACCAAACATTGCAGGGATACATTGGATGTCAAGACACGTGGGAAAAACGTACAAAACAAGAGATTGGAGACATCAAGATTTTGGACGAATTTTTTAAGAATTTTCAAATTTTCAGATAGGAGGTTCCATATAAGGTCAAAAACTACATACTCAGATCTTCACCAAACATTGCAGGGATACATTGGATGTCAAGACACGTGGAAAAAACGTACAAAACAAGAGATTGGAGACATCAAGATTTTGGACGAATTTTTTAAGAATTTTCAAATTTTCAGAAAGGATGTTCCAGATAAGGTCAAAAACTACATACTCAGATCTTCACCAAACTTTTCAGGGATACATTGGATGTCAAGACACGTGGAAAAAACATACAAAACATGGGATTGGGGACATCAAGATTTTGGTCAAATTTTTTAAGAATTTTCAAATTTTCAGATAGGAGGTTCCATATAAGGTCAATAACTACATACTCAGATCTTCACCAAACATTGCAGTGATACGTTGGATGTCAAGACACGTGGAAAAAACGTACAAAACAAGAGATTGGAGACATCAAGATTTTGGACGAATTTTTGAGGAATTTTCAAATTTTCAGAAATGAGGTTCCAGATATGGTCAAAAACTACATACTCAGATCTTCATCAAACTTTGCAGGGATACATTGTATGTCAAGACACGTGGGAAAAACGTACAAAACAAGAGATTGGAAACATCAAGATTTTTAACGAATTTTTTAAGAATTTTCAAGATTTCAGATAGGAGGTTCCAGATAAGGTCAAAAACTACATACTCAGATCTTCACCAAACTTTGCAGGGATACATTGAATGTCAAGACACGTGGAAAAAACGTACAAAACAAGAGATTGGGGTCATAAAGTTTTTGGACGGATTTTTTAGGAATTTTCAAATTTTCAGATGGGAGGTTCCAGATAAGGTCAAAAACTACATACTCAGATCTTCACCAAACTTTGCAGGGATACATTGGATGTTAAGACACGTGGAAAAAACGTACAAAACAAGAGATTGGAGACATCAAGATTTTGGACGAATTTTTTAAGAATTTTCAAATTTTCAGAAAGGATGTTCCAGATAAAGTCAAAAACGACATACTCAGATCTTCACCAAACTTTGCAGGGATACATTGGATGTCAAGACACGTGGAAAAAACGTACAAGACAAGAAATTGGAGACATCAAGATTTTGGACGAATTTTTTAAGAATTTTCAAATTTTCAGAAAGGATGTTCCAGGTAAGGTCAAAAACGACATACTCAGATCTTCACCAAACTGTGCAGGGATACATTGGATGTCAAGACACGTGGAAAAAACATACAAAACATAGGATTGGGGACATCAAGATTTTGGTCAAATTTTTTAAGAATTTTTAAATTTTCAGATAGGAGGTTCCATATAAGTTCAAAAACTACATACTCAGATCTTCACCAAACAATGCAGGGATACATTGGATGTCAAGACACATGGAAAAAACGTACAAAACAAGAGATTGGAGACATCAAGATTTTGGACGAATTTTTTAAGAATTTTCAAATTTTCAGTTAGGAGGTTCCAGATAAGGTCAAAAACTACATACTCAGATCTTCACCAAACTTTGCAGGGATACTTTGCATGTCAAGACACGTGGAAAAAACGTACAAAACAAGAGATTGGAGACATCAAGATTTTCGACAATTTTTTTAAGAATTTTCAAATTTTCAGATGGGAGGTTCCAGATAAGGTCAAAAACGACATACTCAGATCTTCACCAAACTTTGCATGGATACATTGGATGTCAAGACACGTGGAAAAAACATACAAAACATAGGATTGGTGACATCAAGATTTTGGACGAATTTTTTAAGAATTTTCAAATTTTCAGAAAGGAGGTTCCATATAAGGTCAAAAACTACATACTCAGATCTTCACCAAACATTGCAGGGATACATTGGATGTCAAGACACGTGGAAAAAACGTACAAAACAAGAGATTGGAGACATCAAGATTTTGGACGAATTTTTTAAAAAATTTCAAATTTTCAGATAGGAGATTCCAGATAAGGTCAAAAACTACATACTCAGATCTTCACCAAACTTTGCAGGGATACATTGGATGTCAAGACACGTGGAAAAAACATACAAAACATAGTATTGGGGATATCAAGATTTTGGTCAAATTTTTTAAGAATTTTCAAATTTTCAGATAGGAGGTTCCATATAAGGTCAAAAACTACATACTCAGATCTTCACCAAACATTGCAGGGATACATTGGATGTCAAGACACGTGGAAAAAACGTACAAAACAAGAGATTGGAGACATCAAGATTTTGGACGAATTTTTTAAGAATTTTCAAATTTTCAGATAGGAGGTTCCATATAAGTTCAAAAACTACATACTCAGATCTTCACCAAACTTTGCAGGGATACATTGGATGTCAAGACACGTGGAAAAAACGTACAAAACAAGAGATTGGAGACATCAAGATTTTGGACGAATTTTTTAACAATTTTCAAATTTTCAGATAGGAGGTTCCAGATAAGGTCAAAAACTACATACTCAGATCTTCACCAAACATTGCAGGGATACATTGGATGTGAAGACACGTGGAAAAAACGTACAAAACAAGAGATTGGAGACATCAAGATTTTGGACGAATTTTTTAAGAATTTTCAAATTTTCAGATAGGAGGTTCCATATAAGGTCAAAAAGTACATACTCAGATCTTCACCAAACTTTGCAGGGATACATTGGATGTCAAGACACGTGGAAAAAACGTACAAAACAAGAGATTGGAGACATCAAGATTTTGGACGAATTTTTTAACAATTTTCAAATTTTCAGATAGGAGGTTCCAGATAAGGTCAAAAACTACATACTCAGATCTTCACCAAACTTTGCAGGGATACATTGGATGTCAAGACACGTGGAAAAAACGTACAAAACAAGAGATTGGAGACATCAAGATTTTGGACGAATTTTTTAAGAATTTTCAAATTTTCAGAAAGGATGTTCCAGATAAGGTCAAAAACGACATACTCAGATCTTCACCAAACTTTGCAGGGATACATTGGATGTCAAGACACGTGGAAAAAACATACAAAACATAGGATTTGGGATATCAAGATTTTGGTCAAATTTTTTAAGAATTTTCAAATTTTCAGATAGGAGGTTCCATATAAGGTCAAAAACTACATACTCAGATCTTCACCAAACATTGCAGGGATACATTGGATGTCAAGACACGTGGGAAAAACGTACAAAACAAGAGATTGGAGACATCAAGATTTTGGACGAATTTTTTAAGAATTTTCAAATTTTCAGATAGGAGGTTCCATATAAGGTCAAAAACTACATACTCAGATCTTCACCAAACATTGCAGGGATACATTGGATGTCAAGACACGTGGAAAAAACGTACAAAACAAGAGATTGGAGACATCAAGATTTTGGACGAATTTTTTAAGAATTTTCAAATTTTCAGAAAGGATGTTCCAGATAATTTCAAAAACTACATACTCAGATCTTCACCAAACTTTTCAGGGATACATTGGATGTCAAGACACGTGGAAAAAACATACAAAACATGGGATTGGGGACATCAAGATTTTGGTCAAATTTTTTAAGAATTTTCAAATTTTCAGATAGGAGGTTCCATATAAGGTCAAAAACTACATACTCAGATCTTCACCAAACATTGCAGGGATACGTTGGATGTCAAGACACGTGGAAAAAACGTACAAAACAAGAGATTGGAGACATCAAGATTTTGGACGAATTTTTGAGGAATTTTCAAATTTTCAGAAATGAGGTTCCAGATATGGTCAAAAACTACATACTCAGATCTTCATCAAACTTTGCAGGGATACATTGGATGTCAAGACACGTGGGAAAAACGTACAAAACAAGAGATTGGAGACATCAAGATTTTGGACGAATTTTTTAACAATTTTCAAATTTTCAGATAGGAGGTTCCAGATAAGGTCAAAAACTACATACTCAGATCTTCACCAAACTTTGCAGGGATACATTGGATGTCAAGACACGTGGAAAAAACGTACAAAACAAGAGATTGGGGTCATAAAGTTTTTGGACGGATTTTTTAGGAATTTTCAAATTTTCAGATGGGAGGTTCCAGATAAGGTCAAAAACTACATACTCAGATCTTCACCAAACTTTGCAGGGATACATTGGATGTTAAGACACGTGGAAAAAACGTACAAAACAAAAGATTGGAGACATCAAGATTTTGGACGAATTTTTTAAGAATTTTCAAATTTTCAGAAAGGATGTTCCAGATAAAGTCAAAAACGACATACTCAGATCTTCACCAAACTTTGCAGGGATACATTGGATGTCAAGACACGTGGAAAAAACGTACAAGACAAGAGATTGGAGACATCAAGATTTTGGACGAATTTTTTAAGAATTTTCAAATTTTCAGATAGGAGGTTCCAGATAAGGTCAAAAACTACATACTCAGATCTTCACCAAACTTTGCAGGGATACATTGGATGTCAAGACACGTGGGAAAAACGTACAAAACAAGAGATTGGAGACATCAAGATTTTGGACGAATTTTTTAACAATTTTCAATTTTTCAGATAGGAGGTTCCAGATAAGGTCAAAAACTACATACTCAGATCTTCACCAAACTTTGCAGGGATACATTGATTGTCAAGACACGTGGAAAAAACGTACAAAACAAGAGATTGGGGTCATCAAGATTTTGGACGGATTTTTTAGGAATTTTCAAATTTTCAGATAGGAGGTTCCAGATAAGGTCAAAAACTACATACTCAGATCTTCACCAAACTTTGCAGGGATACATTGGATGTCAAGACACGTGGAAAAAACGTACAAAACAAGAGATTGGAGACATCAAGATTTTGGACGAATTTTTGAAGAATTTTCAAATTTTCAGAAAGGATGTTCCATATAAGGTCAAAAACGACATACTCAGATCTTCACCAAACTTTGCAGGGATACTCTGGATGTCAAGACGCGTGGAAAAAACATACAAAACATAGGATTGGGGACATCAAGATTGTGGTCAATTTTTTTAAGAATTTTCAAATTTTCAGATAGGAGGTTCCATATAAGGTCAAAAACTACATACTCAGATCTTCACCAAACATTGCAGGGATACATTGGATGTCAAGACACGTGGAAAAAACGTACAAAACAAGAGATTGGAGACATCAAGATTTTGGACGAATTTTTTAAGAATTTTCAAATTTTCAGATAGGAGGTTCCATATAAGGTCAAAACTACATACTCAGATCTTCACCAAACTTTGCAGGGATACACTGGATGTCAAGACACGTGGAAAAAACGTACAAAACAAGAGATTGGAGACATCAAGATTTTGGACGAATTTTTAAAGATTTTTCAAATTTTCAGAAAGGATGTTCCAGATAAGGTCAAAAACGACATACTCAGATCTTCACCAAACTTTGCAGAAATACATTGGATGTCAAGACACGTGGAAAAAACATACAAAACACAGGATTGGGGACATCAAGATTTTGGACGAATTTTTTAAGAATTTTCAAATTTTCAGAAAGGAGGTTCCACATAAGGTCAAAAACGACATACTCAGATCTTCACCAAACTTTGCAGGGATACATTGGATGTCAAGACACGTGGAAAAAACGTACAAAACAAGAGATTGGAGACATCAAGATTTTGGACGAATTTTTTAAGAATTTTAAAATTTTCAAAAAGGAGGTTTCATATAAGGTCAAAGACTACATACTCAGATCTTCACCAAACTTTGCAGGGATACATTATGTGTCAAGACACGTGGAAAAAACGTACAAAACAAGAGATTGGAGACATCAAGATTTTGGACGAATTTTTTAAGAATTTTCAAATTTTCAGATAGGAGGTTCCATATAAGGTCAAAAACTACATACTCAGATCTTCACCAAACATTGCAGGGATACATTGGATGTCAAGACACGTGAAAAAAACGTACAAAACAAGAGATTGGAGACATCAAGATTTTGGACGATTTTTTTAAGAATTTTCAAATTTTCAGATAGGAGGTTCCATATAAGGTCAAAAACTACATACTCAGATCTTCACCAAACTTTGCAGGGATACATTGGATGTCAAGACACGTGTAAAAAACGTACAAAACAAAAGATTGGAGACATCAAGATTTTGGACGAATTTTTTAAGAATTTTCAAATTTTCAGATGGGAGGTTCCAGATAAGGTCAAAAACGACATACTCAGATCTTCACCAAACTTTGCATGGATACATTGGATGTCAAGACACGTGGAAAAGCCATACAAAACATAGGATTGGGGACATCAAGATTTTGGACGAATTTTTTAAAAAATTTCAAATTTTCAGATAGGAGATTCCAGATAAGGTCAAAAACTACATACTCAGATCTTCACCAAACTTTGCAGGGATACATTGGATGTCAAGACACGTGGAAAAAACATACAAAACATAGTATTGGGGATATCAAGATTTTGGTCAATTTTTTTAAGAATTTTCAAATTTTCAGATAGGAGGTTCCATATAAGGTCAAAAACTACATACTCAGATCTTCACCAAACATTGCAGGGATACATTGGATGTCAAGACACGTGGAAAAAACGTACAAAACAAGAGATTGGAGACATCAAGATTTTGGACGAATTTTTTAAGAATTTTCAAATTTTCAGATAGGAGGTTCCATATAAGTTCAAAAACTACATACTCAGATCTTCACCAAACTTTGCAGGGATACATTGGATGTCAAGACACGTGGAAAAAACGTACAAAACAAGAGATTGGAGACATCAAGATTTTGGACGAATTTTTTAACAATTTTCAAATTTTCAGATATAAGGTTCCAGATAAGATCAAAAACTACATACTCAGATCTTCACCAAACTTTGCAGGGATACATTGGATGTCAAGACACGTGGAAAAAACGTACAAAACAAGAGATTGGGGTCATCAAGATTTTGGACGGATTTTTTAGGAATTTTCAAATTTTCAGATAGGATGTTCCAGATAAGGTCAAAAACCACATACTCAGATCTTCACCAAACTTTGCAGGGATACATTGGATGTCAAGACGTGGAAAAAACGTACAAAACAAGAGATTGGAGACATCAAGATTTTGGACGAATTTTTTAAGAATTTTCAAATTTTCAGAAAGGATGTTCCATATAAGGTCAAAAACGACATACTCAGATCTTCACCAAACTTTGCAGGAATACTCTGGATGTCAAGACGCGTGGAAAAAACATACAAAACATAGGATTGGGGACATCAAGATTTTGGTCAATTTTTTTAAGAATTTTCAAATTTTCAGATAGGAGGTTCCATATAAGGTCAAAAACTACATACTCAGATCTTCACCAAACATTGCAGGGATACATTGGATGTCAAGACACGTGGAAAAAACGTACAAAACAAGAGATTGGAGACATCAATATTTTGGACGAATTTTTAAAGATTTTTCAAATTTTCAGAAAGGATGTTCCAGATAAGGTCAAAAACGACATACTCAGATCTTCACCAAACTTTGCAGAAATACATTGGATGTCAAGACACGTGGAAAAAACATACAAAACATAGGATTGGGGACATCAAGATTTTGGACGAATTTTTTAAGAATTTTCAAATTTTCAGAAAGGAGGTTCCACATAAGGTCAAAAACTACATACTCAGATCTTCACCAAACTTTGCAGGGATACATTGGATGTCAAGACACGTGGAAAAAACGTACAAAACAAGAGATTGGAGACATCAAGATTTTGGACGAATTTTTTAAGAATTTTAAAATTTTCAAAAAGGAGGTTTCATATAAGGTCAAAGACTACATACTCAGATCTTCACCAAACTTTGCAGGGATACATTGGATGTCAAGACACGTGTAAAAAACGTACAAAAAAAAAGATTGGAGACATCAAGATTTTGGACGAATTTTTTAAGAATTTTCAAATTTTCAGATGGGAGGTTCCAGATAAGGTCAAAAACGACATACTCAGATCTTCACCAAACTTTGCATGGATACATTGGATGTCAAGACACGTGGAAAAGCCATACAAAACATAGGATTGGGGACATCAAGATTTTGGACGAATTTTTTGAGAGTTTTCAAATTTTCAGAAAGGAGGTTCCATATAAGGTCAAAAACTACATACTCAGATCTTCACCAAACTTTGCAGGGATACATTGGATGTCAAGACACGTGGAAAAAACGTACAAAACAAGAGATTGGAGACATCAAGATTTTGGACGAATTTTTTAAGAATTTTCAAATTTTCAGAAAGGATGTTCCATATAAGGTCAAAAACGACATACTCAGATCTTCACCAAACTTTGCAGGGATACTCTGGATGTCAAGACGCGTGGAAAAAACATACAAAACATAGGATTGGGGACATCAAGATTGTGGTCAATTTTTTTAAGAATTTTCAAATTTTCAGATAGGAGGTTCCATATAAGGTCAAAAACTACATACTCAGATCTTCACCAAACATTGCAGGGATACATTGGATGTCAAGACACGTGGAAAAAACGTACAAAACAAGAGATTGGAGACATCAAGGTTTTGGACGAATTTTTTAAGAATTTTCAAATTTTCAGATAGGAGGTTCCATATAAGGTCAAAAACTACATACTCAGATCTTCACCAAACTTTGCAGGGATACACTGGATGTCAAGACACGTGGAAAAAACGTACAAAACAAGAGATTGGAGACATCAAGATTTTGGACGAATTTTTAAAGATTTTTCAAATTTTCAGAAAGGATGTTCCAGATAAGGTCAAAAACGACATACTCAGATCTTCACCAAACTTTGCAGAAATACATTGGATGTCAAGACACGTGGAAAAAACATACAAAACATAGGATTGGGGACATCAAGATTTTGGACGAATTTTTAAAGATTTTTCAAATTTTCAGAAAGGATGTTCCAGATAAGGTCAAAAACGACATACTCAGATCTTCACCAAACTTTGCAGGGATACATTGGATGTCAAGACACGTGGAAAAAACGTACAAAACAAGAGATTGGAGACATCAAGATTTTGGACGAATTTTTTAAGAATTTTAAAATTTTCAAAAAGGAGGTTTCATATAAGGTCAAAGACTACATACTCAGATCTTCACCAAACTTTGCAGGGATACATTATGTGTCAAGACACGTGGAAAAAACGTACAAAACAAGAGATTGGAGACATCAAGATTTTGGACGAATTTTTTAAGAATTTTCAAATTTTCAGATAGGAGGTTCCATATAAGGTCAAAAACTACATACTCAGATCTTCACCAAACATTGCAGGGATACATTGGATGTCAAGACACGTGAAAAAAACGTACAAAACAAGAGATTGGAGACATCAAGATTTTGGACGAATTTTTTAAGAATTTTCAAATTTTCAGATAGGAGGTTCCATATAAGGTCAAAAACTACATACTCAGATCTTCACCAAACTTTGCAGGGATACATTGGATGTCAAGACACGTGTAAAAAACGTACAAAACAAAAGATTGGAGACATCAAGATTTTGGACGAATTTTTTAAGAATTTTCAAATTTGCAGATGGGAGGTTCCAGATAAGGTCAAAAACGACATACTCAGATCTTCACCAAACTTTGCATGGATACATTGGATGTCAAGACACGTGGAAAAGCCATACAAAACATAGGATTGGGGACATCAAAATTTTGGACGAATTTTTTGAGAATTTTCAAATTTTCAGAAAGGAGGTTCCATATAAGGTCAAAAACTACATACTCAGATCTTCACCAAATTTTGCAGGGATACATTGGATGTCAAGACACGTGGAAAAAACGTACAAAACAAGAGATTGGAGACATCAAGATTTTGGACGAATTTTTTAAGAATTTTCAAATTTTCAGAAAGGAGGTTCCATATAAGGTCAAAAACTACATACTCAGATCTTCACCAAACTTTGCAGGGATACATTATGTGTCAAGACACGTGGAAAAAACGTACAAAACAAGAGATTGGAGTCATCAAGATTTTGGACGGATTTTTTAGGAATTTTCAAATTTTCAGATGGGAGGTTCCAGATAAGGTCAAAAACTACATACTCAGATCTTCACCAAACTTTGCAGGGATACATTGGATGTCAAGACACGTGGAAAAAACGTACAAAACAAGAGATTGGAGACATCAAGATTTTGGACGAATTTTTTAAGAATTTTCAAATTTTCAGAAAGGATGTTCCAGGTAAGGTCAAAAACGACATACTCAGATCTTCACCAAACTCTGCAGGGATACATTGGATGTCAAGACACGTGGAAAAAACATACAAAACATAGGATTGGGGACATCAAGATTTTGGTCAAATTTTTTAAGAATTTTTAAATTTTCAGATAGGAGGTTCCATATAAGTTCAAAAACTACATACTCAGATCTTCACCAAACATTGCAGGGATACATTGGATGTCAAGACACATGGAAAAAACGTACAAAACAAGAGATTGGAGACATCAAGATTTTGGACGAATTTTTTAAGAATTTTCAAATTTTCAGTTAGGAGGTTCCAGATAAGGTCAAAAACTACATACTCAGATCTTCACCAAACTTTGCAGGGATACTTTGCATGTCAAGACACGTGGAAAAAAACGTACAAAACAAGAGATTGGAGACATCAAGATTTTCGACAAATTTTTTAAGAATTTTCAAATTTTCAGATGCGAGGTTCCAGATAAGGTCAAAAACGACATACTCAGATCTTCACCAAACTTTGCATGGATACTTTGGATGTCAAGACACGTGGAAAAAACATACAAAACATAGGATTGGGGACATCAAGATTTTGGACGAATTTTTTAAGAATTTTCAAATTTTCAGAGAGGAGGTTCCATATAAGGTCAAAAACTACATACTCAGATCTTCACCAAACATTGCAGGGATACATTGGATGTCAAGACACGTGGAAAAAACGTACAAAACAAGAGATTGGAGACATCAAGATTTTGGACGAATTTTTTAAAAAATTTCAAATTTTCAGATAGGAGATTCCAGATAAGGTCAAAAACTACATACTCAGATCTTCACCAAACTTTGCAGGGATACATTGGATGTCAAGACACGTGGAAAAAACATACAAAACATAGTATTGGGGATATCAAGATTTTGGTCAAATTTTTTAAGAATTTTCAAATTTTCAGATAGGAGGTTCCATATAAGGTCAAAAACTACATACTCAGATCTTCACCAAACATTGCAGGGATACATTGGATGTCAAGACACGTGGAAAAAACGTACAAAACAAGAGATTGGAGACATCAAGATTTTGGACGAATTTTTTAAGAATTTTCAAATTTTCAGATAGGAGGTTCCATATAAGTTCAAAAACTACATACTCAGATCTTCACCAAACTTTGCAGGGATACATTGGATGGCAAGACACGTGGAAAAAACGTACAAAACAAGAGATTGGAGACATCAAGATTTTGGACGAATTTTTTAACAATTTTCAAATTTTCAGATAGGAGGTTCCAGATAAGGTCAAAAACTACATACTCAGATCTTCACCAAACTTTGCAGGGATACATTGGATGTCAAGACACGTGGAAAAAACGTACAAAACAAGAGATTGGGGTCATCAAGATTTTGGACGGATTTTTTAGGAATTTTCAAATTTTCAGATAGGAGGTTCCAGATAAGGTCAAAAACTACATACTCAGATCTTCACCAAACTTTGCAGGGATACATTGGATGTCAAGATGTGGAAAAAACGTACAAAACAAGAGATTGGAGACATCAAGATTTTGGACGAATTTTTTAAGAATTTTCAAATTTTCAGAAAGGATGTTCCATATAAGGTCAAAAACGACATACTCAGATCTTCACCAAACTTTGCAGGGATACTCTGGATGTCAAGACGCGTGGAAAAAACATACAAAACATAGGATTGGGGACATCAAGATTTTGGTCAATTTTTTTAAGAATTTTCAAATTTTCAGATAGGAGGTTCCATATAAGGTCAAAAACTACATACTCAGATCTTCACCAAACATTGCAGGGATACATTGGATGTCAAGACACGTGGAAAAAACGTACAAAACAAGAGATTGGAGACATCAAGATTTTGGACGAATTTTTTAAGAATTTTCAAATTTTCAGATAGGAGGTTCCATATAAGGTCAAAAACTACATACTCAGATCTTCACCAAACTTTGCAGGGATACACTGGATGTCAAGACACGTGGAAAAAACGTACAAAACAAGAGATTGGAGACATCAATATTTTGGACGAATTTTTAAAGATTTTTCAAATTTTCAGAAAGGATGTTCCAGATAAGGTCAAAAACTACATACTCAGATCTTCACCAAACTTTGCAGGGATACATTGGATGTCAAGACACGTGGAAAAAACGTACAAAACAAGAGATTGGGGTCATCAAGATTTTGGACGGATTTTTTAGGAATTTTCAAATTTTCAGATAGGAGGTTCCAGATAAGGTCAAAAACTACATACTCAGATCTTCACCAAACTTTGCAGGGATACATTGGATGTCAAGATGTGGAAAAAACGTACAAAACAAGAGATTGGAGACATCAAGATTTTGGACGAATTTTTTAAGAATTTTCAAATTTTCAGAAAGGATGTTCCATATAAGGTCAAAAACGACATACTCAGATCTTCACCAAACTTTGCAGGGATACTCTGGATGTCAAGACGCGTGGAAAAAACATACAAAACATAGGATTGGGGACATCAAGATTTTGGTCAATTTTTTTAAGAATTTTCAAATTTTCAGATAGGAGGTTCCATATAAGGTCAAAAACTACATACTCAGATCTTCACCAAACATTGCAGGGATACATTGGATGTCAAGACACGTGGAAAAAACGTACAAAACAAGAGATTGGAGACATCAAGATTTTGGACGAATTTTTTAAGAATTTTCAAATTTTCAGATAGGAGGTTCCATATAAGGTCAAAAACTACATACTCAGATCTTCACCAAACTTTGCAGGGATACACTGGATGTCAAGACACGTGGAAAAAACGTACAAAACAAGAGATTGGAGACATCAAGATTTTGGACGAATTTTTAAAGATTTTTCAAATTTTCAGAAAGGATGTTCCAGATAAGGTCAAAAACGACATACTCAGATCTTCACCAAACTTTGCAGAAAAACATTGGATGTCAAGACACGTGGAAAAAACATACAAAACATAGGATTGGGGACATCAAGATTTTGGACGAATTTTTTAAGAATTTTCAAATTTTCAGAAAGGAGGTTCCACATAAGGTCAAAAACTACATACTCAGATCTTCACCAAACTTTGCAGGGATACATTGGATGTCAAGACACGTGGAAAAAACGTACAAAACAAGAGATTGAAGACATCAAGATTTTGGACGAATTGTTTAAGAATTTTAAAATTTTCAAAAAGGAGGTTTCATATAAGGTCAAAGACTACATACTCAGATCTTCACCAAACTTTGCAGGGATACATTATGTGTCAAGACACGTGGAAAAAACGTACAAAACAAGAGATTGGAGACATCAAGATTTTGGACGAATTTTTTAAGAATTTTCAAATTTTCAGATAGGTTCCATATAAGGTCAAAAACTACATACTCAGATCTTCACCAAACATTGCAGGGATACATTGGATGTCAAGACACGTGAAAAAAACGTACAAAACAAGAGATTGGAGACATCAAGATTTTGGACGAATTTTTTAAGAATTTTCAAATTTTCAGATAGGAGGTTCCATATAAGATCAAAAACTACATACTCAGATCTTCACCAAACTTTGCAGGGATACATTGGATGTCAAGACACGTGGAAAAAACGTACAAAACAAGAGATTGGAGACATCAAGATTTTGGACGAATTTTTTAAGAATTTTCAAATTTTCAGAAAGGATGTTCCAGGTAAGGTCAAAAACGACATACTCAGATCTTCACCAAACTCTGCAGGGATACATTGGATGTCAAGACACGTGGAAAAAACATACAAAACATAGGAATGGGGACATCAAGATTTTGGTCAAATTTTTTAAGAATTTTTAAATTTTCAGATAGGAGGTTCCATATAAGTTCAAAAACTACATACTCAGATCTTCACCAAACATTGCAGGGATACATTGGATGTCAAGACACATGGAAAAAACGTACAAAACAAGAGATTGGAGACATCAAGATTTTGGACGAATTTTTTAAGAATTTTCAAATTTTCAGTTAGGAGGTTCCAGATAAGGTCAAAAACTACATACTCAGATCTTCACCAAACTTTGCAGGGATACTTTGCATGTCAAGACACGTGGAAAAAAACGTACAAAACAAGAGATTGGAGACATCAAGATTTTCGACAAATTTTTTAAGAATTTTCAAATTTTCAGATGGGAGGTTCCAGATAAGGTCAAAAACTACATACTCAGATCTTCACCAAACATTGCAGGGATACATTGGATGTCAAGACACGTGGAAAAAACGTACAAAACAAGAGATTGGAGACATCAAGATTTTGGACGAATTTTTTAAAAAATTTCAAATTTTCAGATAGGAGATTCCAGATAAGGTCAAAAACTACATACTCAGATCTTCACCAAACTTTGCAGGGATACATTGGATGTCAAGACACGTGGAAAAAACATACAAAACATAGTATTGGGGATATCAAGATTTTGGTCAAATTTTTTTAAGAATTTTCAAATTTTCAGATAGGAGGTTCCATATAAGGTCAAAAACTACATACTCAGATCTTCACCAAACATTGCAGGGATACATTGGATGTCAAGACACGTGGAAAAAACGTACAAAACAAGAGATTGGAGACATCAAGATTTTGGACGAATTTTTTAAGAATTTTCAAATTTTCAGATAGGAGGTTCCATATAAGTTCAAAAACTACATACTCAGATCTTCACCAAACTTTGCAGGGATACATTGGATGTCAAGACACGTGGAAAAAACGTACAAAACAAGAGATTGGAGACATCAAGATTTTGGACGAATTTTTTAACAATTTTCAAATTTTCAGATAGGAGGTTCCAGATAAGGTCAAAAACTACATACTCAGATCTTCACCAAACATTGCAGGGATACATTGGATGTGAAGACACGTGGAAAAAACGTACAAAACAAGAGATTGGAGACATCAAGATTTTGGACGAATTTTTTAAGAATTTTCAAATTTTCAGATAGGAGGTTCCATATAAGGTCAAAAACTACATACTCAGATCTTCACCAAACTTTGCAGGGATACATTGGATGTCAAGACACGTGGAAAAAACGTACAAAACAAGAGATTGGAGACATCAAGATTTTGGACGAATTTTTTAACAATTTTCAAATTTTCAGATAGGAGGTTCCAGATAAGGTCAAAAACGACATACTCAGATCTTCACCAAACTTTGCATGGATACATTGGATGTCAAGACACGTGGAAGAAACATACAAAACATAGGATTGGGGACATCAAGATTTTGGTCAATTTTTTTAAGAATTTTCAAATTTTCAGATAGGAGGTTCCATATAAGGTCAAAAACTACATACTCAGATCTTCACCAAACATTGCAGGGATACATTGGATGTCAAGACACGTGGAAAAAACGTACAAAACAAGAGATTGGAGACATCAAGATTTTGGACGAAATTTTTAAGAATTTTCAAATTTTCAGATAGGAGGTTCCATATAAGGTCAAAAACTACATACTCAGATCTTCACCAAACTTTGCAGGGATACACTGGATGTCAAGACACGTGGAAAAAACGTACAAAACAAGAGATTGGAGACATCAATATTTTGGACGAATTTTTAAAGATTTTTCAAATTTTCAGAAAGGATGTTCCAGATAAGGTCAAAAACTACATACTCAGATCTTCACCAAACTTTGCAGGGATACATTGGATGTCAAGACACGTGGAAAAAACGTACAAAACAAGAGATTGGGGTCATCAAGATTTTGGACGGATTTTTTAGGAATTTTCAAATTTTCAGATAGGAGGTTCCAGATAAGGTCAAAAACTACATACTCAGATCTTCACCAAACTTTGCAGGGATACATTGGATGTCAAGATGTGGAAAAAACGTACAAAACAAGAGATTGGAGACATCAAGATTTTGGACGAATTTTTTAAGAATTTTCAAATTTTCAGAAAGGATGTTCCATATAAGGTCAAAAACGACATACTCAGATCTTCACCAAACTTTGCAGGGATACTCTGGATGTCAAGACGCGTGGAAAAAACATACAAAACATAGGATTGGGGACATCAAGATTTTGGTAAATTTTTTTAAGAATTTTCAAATTTTCAGATAGGAGGTTCCATATAAGGTCAAAAACTACATACTCAGATCTTCACCAAACATTGCAGGGATACATTGGATGTCAAGACACGTGGAAAAAACGTACAAAACAAGAGATTGGAGACATCAAGATTTTGGACGAATTTTTTAAGAATTTTCAAATTTTCAGATAGGAGGTTCCATATAAGGTCAAAAACTACATACTCAGATCTTCACCAAACTTTGCAGGGATACACTGGATGTCAAGACACGTGGAAAAAACGTACAAAACAAGAGATTGGAGACATCAAGATTTTGGACGAATTTTTTAAGAATTTTCAAATTTTCAGAAAGGAGGTTCCACATAAGGTCAAAAACTACATACTCAGATCTTCACCAAACTTTGCAGGGATACATTGGATGTCAAGACACGTGGAAAAAACGTACAAAACAAGAGATTGAAGACATCAAGATTTTGGACGAATTGTTTAAGAATTTTAAAATTTTCAAAAAGGAGGTTTCATATAAGGTCAAAGACTACATACTCAGATCTTCACCAAACTTTGCAGGGATACATTATGTGTCAAGACACGTGGAAAAAACGTACAAAACAAGAGATTGGAGACATCAAGATTTTGGACGAATTTTTTAAGAATTTTCAAATTTTCAGATAGGTTCCATATAAGGTCAAAAACTACATACTCAGATCTTCACCAAACATTGCAGGGATACATTGGATGTCAAGACACGTGAAAAAAACGTACAAAACAAGAGATTGGAGACATCAAGATTTTGGACGAATTTTTTAAGAATTTTCAAATTTTCAGATAGGAGGTTCCATATAAGATCAAAAACTACATACTCAGATCTTCACCAAACTTTGCAGGGATACATTGGATGTCAAGACACGTGGAAAAAACGTACAAAACAAGAGATTGGAGACATCAAGATTTTGGACGAATTTTTTAAGAATTTTCAAATTTTCAGAAAGGATGTTCCAGGTAAGGTCAAAAACGACATACTCAGATCTTCACCAAACTCTGCAGGGATACATTGGATGTCAAGACACGTGGAAAAAACATACAAAACATAGGAATGGGGACATCAAGATTTTGGTCAAATTTTTTAAGAATTTTTAAATTTTCAGATAGGAGGTTCCATATAAGTTCAAAAACTACATACTCAGATCTTCACCAAACACTGCAGGGATACATTGGATGTCAAGACACATGGAAAAAACGTACAAAACAAGAGATTGGAGACATCAAGATTTTGGACGAATTTTTTAAGAATTTTCAAATTTTCAGTTAGGAGGTTCCAGATAAGGTCAAAAACTACATACTCAGATCTTCACCAAACTTTGCAGGGATACTTTGCATGTCAAGACACGTGGAAAAAAACGTACAAAACAAGAGATTGGAGACATCAAGATTTTCGACAAATTTTTTAAGAATTTTCAAATTTTCAGATGGGAGGTTCCAGATAAGGTCAAAAACGACATACTCAGATCTTCACCAAACTTTGCATGGATACATTGGATGTCAAGACACGTGGAAAAAACATACAAAACATAGGATTGGTGACATCAAGATTTTGGACGAATTTTTTAAGAATTTTCAAATTTTCAGAAAGGAGGTTCCATATAAGGTCAAAAACTACATACTCAGATCTTCACCAAACATTGCAGGGATACATTGGATGTCAAGACACGTGGAAAAAACGTACAAAACAAGAGATTGGAGACATCAAGATTTTGGACGAATTTTTTAAAAAATTTCAAATTTTCAGATAGGAGATTCCAGATAAGGTCAAAAACTACATACTCAGATCTTCACCAAACTTTGCAGGGATACATTGGATGTCAAGACACGTGGAAAAAACATACAAAACATAGTATTGGGGATATCAAGATTTTGGTCAAATTTTTTAAGAATTTTCAAATTTTCAGATAGGAGGTTCCATATAAGGTCAAAAACTACATACTCAGATCTTCACCAAACATTGCAGGGATACATTGGATGTCAAGACACGTGGAAAAAACGTACAAAACAAGAGATTGGAGACATCAAGATTTTGGACGAATTTTTTAAGAATTTTCAAATTTTCAGATAGGAGGTTCCATATAAGTTCAAAAACTACATACTCAGATCTTCACCAAACTTTGCAGGGATACATTGGATGTCAAGACACGTGGAAAAAACGTACAAAACAAGAGATTGGAGACATCAAGATTTTGGACGAATTTTTTAACAATTTTCAAATTTTCAGATAGGAGGTTCCAGATAAGGTCAAAAACTACATACTCAGATCTTCACCAAACATTGCAGGGATACATTGGATGTGAAGACACGTGGAAAAAACGTACAAAACAAGAGATTGGAGACATCAAGATTTTGGACGAATTTTTTAAGAATTTTCAAATTTTCAGATAGGAGGTTCCATATAAGGTCAAAAACTACATACTCAGATCTTCACCAAACTTTGCAGGGATACATTGGATGTCAAGACACGTGGAAAAAACGTACAAAACAAGAGATTGGAGACATCAAGATTTTGGACGAATTTTTTAACAATTTTCAAATTTTCAGATAGGAGGTTCCAGATAAGGTCAAAAACTACATACTCAGATCTTCACCAAACTTTGCAGGGATACATTGGATGTCAAGACACGTGGAAAAAACGTACAAAACAAGAGATTGGAGACATCAAGATTTTGGACGAATTTTTTAAGAATTTTCAAATTTTCAGAAAGGATGTTCCAGATAAGGTCAAAAACGACATACTCAGATCTTCACCAAACTTTGCAGGGATACATTGGATGTCAAGACACGTGGAAAAAACATACAAAACATAGGATTTGGGATATCAAGATTTTGGTCAAATTTTTTAAGAATTTTCAAATTTTCAGATAGGAGGTTCCATATAAGGTCAAAAACTACATACTCAGATCATCACCAAATATTGCAGGGATACATTGGATGTCAAGACACGTGGGAAAAACGTACAAAACAAGAGATTGGAGACATCAAGATTTTGGACGAATTTTTTAAGAATTTTCAAATTTTCAGATAGGAGGTTCCATATAAGGTCAAAAACTACATACTCAGATCTTCACCAAACATTGCAGGGATACATTGGATGTCAAGACACGTGGAAAAAACGTACAAAACAAGAGATTGGAGACATCAAGAATTTGGACGAATTTTTTAAGAATTTTCAAATTTTCAGATAGGAGGTTCCATATAAGGTCAAAAACTACATACTCAGATCTTCACCAAACTTTGCAGGGATACATTGGATGTCAAGACACGTGGAAAAAACGTACAAAACAAGAGATTGGAGGCATCAAGATTTTGGACGAATTTTTTAACAATTTTCAAAATTTCAGATAGGATGTTCCAGATAAGGTCAAAAACGACATACTCAGATCTTCACCAAACTCTGCAGGGATACATTGGATGTCAAGACACGTAGAAAAAACATACAAAACATAGGATTGGGGACATCAAGATTTTGGTCAAATTTTTTAAGAATTTTCAAATTTTCAGATAGGAGGTTCCATATAAGGTCAAAAACTACATACTCAGATCTTCACCAAACATTGCAGGGATACATTGGATGTCAAGACACGTGGAAAAAACGTACAAAACAAGAGATTGGAGACATCAAGATTTTGGACGAATTTTTTAAGAATTTTCAAATTTTCAGATGGGAGGTTCCATATAAGGTCAAAAACTACATACTCAGATCTTCACCAAACATTGCAGGGATACATTGGATGTCAAGACACGTGGAAAAAACGTACAAAACAAGAGATTGGAGACATCAAGATTTTGGACGAATTTTTTAAGAATTTTCAAATTTTCAGATAGGAGGTTCCATATAAGTTCAAAAACTACATACTCAGATCTTCACCAAACTTTGCAGGGATACATTGGATGTCAAGACACGTGGAAAAAACGTACAAAACAAGAGATTGGAGACATCAAGATTTTGGACGAATTTTTTAACAATTTTCAAATTTTCAGATAGGAGGTTCCAGATAAGGTCAAAAACTACATACTCAGATCTTCACCAAACATTGCAGGGATACATTGGATGTGAAGACACGTGGAAAAAACGTACAAAACAAGAGATTGGAGACATCAAGATTTTGGACGAATTTTTTAAGAATTTTCAAATTTTCAGATAGGAGTTTCCATATAAGGTCAAAAACTACATACTCAGATCTTCACCAAACTTTGCAGGGATACATTGGATGTCAAGACACGTGGAAAAAACGTACAAAACAAGAGATTGGAGACATCAAGATTTTGGACGAATTTTTTAACAATTTTCAAATTTTCAGATAGGAGGTTCCAGATAAGGTCAAAAACGACATACTCAGATCTTCACCAAACTTTGCGGGGATACTCTGGATGTCAAGACGCGTGGAAAAAACATACAAAACATAGGATTGGGGACATCAAGATTTTGGTAAATTTTTTTAAGAATTTTCAAATTTTCAGATAGGAGGTTCCATATAAGGTCAAAAACTACATACTCAGATCTTCACCAAACATTGCAGGGATACATTGGATGTCAAGACACGTGGAAAAAACGTACAAAACAAGAGATTGGAGACATCAAGATTTTGGACGAATTTTTTAAGAATTTTCAAATTTTCAGATAGGAGGTTCCATATAAGGTCAAAAACTACATACTCAGATCTTCACCAAACTTTGCAGGGATACACTGGATGTCAAGACACGTGGAAAAAACGTACAAAACAAGAGATTGGAGACATCAAGATTTTGGACGAATTTTTTAAGAATTTTCAAATTTTCAGAAAGGAGGTTCCACATAAGGTCAAAAACTACATACTCAGATCTTCACCAAACTTTGCAGGGATACATTGGATGTCAAGACACGTGGAAAAAACGTACAAAACAAGAGATTGAAGACATCAAGATTTTGGACGAATTGTTTAAGAATTTTAAAATTTTCAAAAAGGAGGTTTCATATAAGGTCAAAGACTACATACTCAGATCTTCACCAAACTTTGCAGGGATACATTATGTGTCAAGACACGTGGAAAAAACGTACAAAACAAGAGATTGGAGACATCAAGATTTTGGACGAATTTTTTAAGAATTTTCAAATTTTCAGATAGGTTCCATATAAGGTCAAAAACTACATACTCAGATCTTCACCAAACATTGCAGGGATACATTGGATGTCAAGACACGTGAAAAAAACGTACAAAACAAGAGATTGGAGACATCAAGATTTTGGACGAATTTTTTAAGAATTTTCAAATTTTCAGATAGGAGGTTCCATATAAGATCAAAAACTACATACTCAGATCTTCACCAAACTTTGCAGGGATACATTGGATGTCAAGACACGTGGAAAAAACGTACAAAACAAGAGATTGGAGACGTCAAGATTTTGGACGAATTTTTTAAGAATTTTCAAATTTTCAGAAAGGATGTTCCAGGTAAGGTCAAAAACGACATACTCAGATCTTCACCAAACTCTGCAGGGATACATTGGATGTCAAGACACGTGGAAAAAACATACAAAACATAGGAATGGGGACATCAAGATTTTGGTCAAATTTTTTAAGAATTTTTAAATTTTCAGATAGGAGGTTCCATATAAGTTCAAAAACTACATACTCAGATCTTCACCAAACACTGCAGGGATACATTGGATGTCAAGACACATGGAAAAAACGTACAAAACAAGAGATTGGAGACATCAAGATTTTGGACGAATTTTTTAAGAATTTTCAAATTTTCAGTTAGGAGGTTCCAGATAAGGTCAAAAACTACATACTCAGATCTTCACCAAACTTTGCAGGGATACTTTGCATGTCAAGACACGTGGAAAAAAACGTACAAAACAAGAGATTGGAGACATCAAGATTTTCGACAAATTTTTTAAGAATTTTCAAATTTTCAGATGGGAGGTTCCAGATAAGGTCAAAAACGACATACTCAGATCTTCACCAAACTTTGCATGGATACATTGGATGTCAAGACACGTGGAAAAAACATACAAAACATAGGATTGGTGACATCAAGATTTTGGACGAATTTTTTAAGAATTTTCAAATTTTCAGAAAGGAGGTTCCATATAAGGTCAAAAACTACATACTCAGATCTTCACCAAACATTGCAGGGATACATTGGATGTCAAGACACGTGGAAAAAACGTACAAAACAAGAGATTGGAGACATCAAGATTTTGGACGAATTTTTTAAAAAATTTCAAATTTTCAGATAGGAGATTCCAGATAAGGTCAAAAACTACATACTCAGATCTTCACCAAACTTTGCAGGGATACATTGGATGTCAAGACACGTGGAAAAAACATACAAAACATAGTATTGGGGATATCAAGATTTTGGTCAAATTTTTTAAGAATTTTCAAATTTTCAGATAGGAGGTTCCATATAAGGTCAAAAACTACATACTCAGATCTTCACCAAACATTGCAGGGATACATTGGATGTCAAGACACGTGGAAAAAACGTACAAAACAAGAGATTGGAGACATCAAGATTTTGGACGAATTTTTTAAGAATTTTCAAATTTTCAGATAGGAGGTTCCATATAAGTTCAAAAACTACATACTCAGATCTTCACCAAACTTTGCATTGATACATTGTTTGTCAAGACACGTGGAAAAAACGTACAAAACAAGAGATTGGAGACATCAAGATTTTGGACGAATTTTTTAACAATTTTCAAATTTTCAGATAGGAGGTTCCAGATAAGGTCAAAAACTACATACTCAGATCTTCACCAAACATTGCAGGGATACATTGGATGTGAAGACACGTGGAAAAAACGTACAAAACAAGAGATTGGAGACATCAAGATTTTGGACGAATTTTTTAAGAATTTTCAAATTTTCAGATAGGAGGTTCCATATAAGGTCAAAAACTACATACTCAGATCTTCACCAAACTTTGCAGGGATACATTGGATGTCAAGACACGTGGAAAAAACGTACAAAACAAGAGATTGGAGACATCAAGATTTTGGACGAATTTTTTAAGAATTTTCAAATTTTCAGAAAGGATGTTCCAGATAAGGTCAAAAACGACATACTCAGATCTTCACCAAACTTTGCAGGGATACATTGGATGTCAAGACACGTGGAAAAAACATACAAAACATAGGATTTTGGATATCAAGATTTTGGTCAAATTTTTTAAGAATTTTCAAATTTTCAGATAGGAGGTTCCATATAAGGTCAAAAACTACATACTCAGATCATCACCAAATATTGCAGGGATACATTGGATGTCAAGACACGTGGGAAAAACGTACAAAACAAGAGATTGGAGACATCAAGATTTTGGACGAATTTTTTAAGAATTTTCAAATTTTCAGATAGGAGGTTCCATATAAGGTCAAAAACTACATACTCAGATCTTCACCAAACATTGCAGGGATACATTGGATGTCAAGACACGTGGAAAAAACGTACAAAACAAGAGATTGGAGACATCAAGAATTTGGACGAATTTTTTAAGAATTTTCAAATTTTCAGATAGGAGGTTCCATATAAGGTCAAAAACTACATACTCAGATCTTCACCAAACTTTGCAGGGATACATTGGATGTCAAGACACGTGGAAAAAACGTACAAAACAAGAGATTGGAGGCATCAAGATTTTGGACGAATTTTTTAACAATTTTCAAAATTTCAGATAGGATGTTCCAGATAAGGTCAAAAACGACATACTCAGATCTTCACCAAACTCTGCAGGGATACATTGGATGTCAAGACACGTAGAAAAAACATACAAAACATAGGATTGGGGACATCAAGATTTTGGTCAAATTTTTTAAGAATTTTCAAATTTTCAGATAGGAGGTTCCATATAAGGTCAAAAACTACATACTCAGATCTTCACCAAACATTGCAGGGATACATTGGATGTCAAGACACGTGGAAAAAACGTACAAAACAAGAGATTGGAGACATCAAGATTTTGGACGAATTTTTTAAGAATTTTCAAATTTTCAGATGGGAGGTTCCATATAAGGTCAAAAACTACATACTCAGATCTTCACCAAACATTGCAGGGATACATTGGATGTCATGACACGTGGAAAAAACGTACAAAACAAGAGATTGGAGACATCAAGATTTTCGACGAATTTTTTAGGAATTTTTAAATTTTCAGATAGGAGGTTCCATATAAGGTCAAAAACTACATACTCAGATCTTCACCAAACTTTGCAGGGATACATTGGATGTCAAGACACGTGGAAAAAACGTACAAAACAAGAGATTGGAGACATCAAGATTTTGGACGAATTTTTTAACAATTTTCAAATTTTCAGATGGGAGGTTCCAGATAAGGTCAAAAACTACATACTCAGATCTTCACCAAACTTTGCAGGGATACATTGGATGTCAAGACACGTGGAAAAAACGTACAAAACAAGAGATTGGAGACATCAAGATTTTGGACGAATTTTTTAAGAATTTTCAAATTTTCAGAAAGGATGTTCCAGATAAGGTCAAATACGACATACTCAGATCTTCACCAAACTTTGCAGGGATACATTGGATGTCAAGACACGTGGAAAAAACATACAAAACATAGGATTTGGGATATCAAGATTTTGGTCAAATTTTTTAAGAATTTTCAAATTTTGAGATAGGAGGTTCCATATAAGGTCAAAAACTACATACTCAGATCTTCACCAAACATTGCAGGGATACATTGGATGTCAAGACACGGGGAAAAAACGTACAAAACAAGAGATTGGAGACATCAAGATTTTGGACGAATTTTTTAAGAATTTTCAAATTTTCAGATAGGAGGTTCCATATAAGGTCAAAAACTACATACTCAGATCTTCACCAAACTTTGCAGGGATACATTGGATGTCAAGACACGTGGAAAAAACGTACAAAACAAGAGATTGGAGACATCAAGATTTTGGACGAATTTTTTAACAATTTTCAAATTTTCAGATAGGAGGTTCCAGATAAGGTCAAAAACTACATACTCAGATCTTCACCAAACATTGCAGGGATACATTGGATGTGAAGACACGTGGAAAAAACGTACAAAACAAGAGATTGGAGACATCAAGATTTTGGACGAATTTTTTAAGAATTTTCAAATTTTCAGATAGGAGGTTCCATATAAGGTCAAAAACTACATACTCAGATCTTCACCAAACTTTGCAGGGATACATTGGATGTCAAGACACGTGGAAAAAACGTACAAAACAAGAGATTGGAGACATCAAGATTTTGGACGAATTTTTTAACAATTTTCAAATTTTCAGATAGGAGGTTCCAGATAAGGTCAAAAACTACATACTCAGATCTTCACCAAACTTTGCAGGGATACATTGGATGTCAAGACACGTGGAAAAAACGTACAAAACAAGAGATTGGAGACATCAAGATTTTGGACGAATTTTTTAAGAATTTTCAAATTTTCAGAAAGGATGTTCCAGATAAGGTCAAAAACGACATACTCAGATCTTCACCAAACTTTGCAGGGATACATTGGATGTCAAGACACGTGGAAAAAACATACAAAACATAGGATTTGGGATATCAAGATTTTGGTCAAATTTTTTAAGAATTTTCAAATTTTCAGATAGGAGGTTCCATATAAGGTCAAAAACTACATACTCAGATCTTCACCAAACATTGCAGGGATACATTGGATGTCAAGACACGTGGGAAAACGTACAAAACAAGAGATTGGAGACATCAAGATTTTGGACGAATTTTTTAAGAATTTTCAAATTTTCAGATAGGAGGTTCCATATAAGGTCAAAAACTACATACTCAGATCTTCACCAAACATTGCAGGGATACATTGGATGTCAAGACACGTGGAAAAAACGTACAAAACAAGAGATTGGAGACATCAAGAATTTGGACGAATTTTTTAAGAATTTTCAAATTTTCAGATAGGAGGTTCCATATAAGGTCAAAAACTACATACTCAGATCTTCACCAAACTTTGCAGGGATACATTGGATGTCAAGACACGTGGAAAAAACGTACAAAACAAGAGATTGGAGACATCAAGATTTTGGACGAATTTTTTAACAATTTTCAAATTTTCAGATGGGAGGTTCCAGATAAGGTCAAAAACTACATACTCAGATCTTCACCAAACTTTGCAGGGATACATTGGATGTCAAGACACGTGGAAAAAACGTACAAAACAAGAGATTGGAGACATCAAGATTTTGGACGAATTTTTTAAGAATTTTCAAATTTTCAGAAAGGATGTTCCAGATAAGTTCAAATACGACATACTCAGATCTTCACCAAACTTTGCAGGGATACATTGGATGTCAAGACACGTGGAAAAAACATACAAAACATAGGATTTGGGATATCAAGATTTTGGTCAAATTTTTTTAGAATTTTCAAATTTTGAGATAGGAGGTTCAATATAAGGTCAAAAACTACATACTCAGATCTTCACCAAACATTGCAGGGATACATTGGATGTCAAGACACGGGGAAAAAACGTACAAAACAAGAGATTGGAGACATCAAGATTTTGGACGAATTTTTTAAGAATTTTCAAATTTTCAGATAGGAGGTTCCATATAAGGTCAAAAACTACATACTCAGATATTCACAAAACATTGCAGGGATACATTGGATGTCAAGACACGTGGAAAAAACGTACAAAACAAGAGATTGGAGACATCAAGAATTTGGACGAATTTTTTAAGAATTTTCAAATTTTCAGATAGGAGGTTCCAGATAAGGTCAAAAACTACATACTCAGATCTTCACCAAACTTTGCAGGGATACATTGGATGTCAAGACACGTGGAAAAAACGTACAAAACAAGAGATTGGAGACATCAAGATTTTGGACGAATTTTTTAACAATTTTCAAATTTTCAGATAGGAGGTTCCAGATAAGGTCAAAAACTACATACTCAGATCTTCACCAAACATTGCAGGGATACATTGGATGTGAAGACACGTGGAAAAAACGTACAAAACAAGAGATTGGAGACATCAAGATTTTGGACGAATTTTTTAAGAATTTTCAAATTTTCAGATAGGAGGTTCCATATAAGGTCAAAAACTACATACTCAGATCTTCACCAAACTTTGCAGGGATACATTGGATGTCAAGACACGTGGAAAAAACGTACAAAACAAGAGATTGGAGACATCAAGATTTTGGACGAATTTTTTAACAATTTTCAAATTTTCAGATGGGAGGTTCCAGATAAGGTCAAAAACTACATACTCAGATCTTCACCAAACTTTGCAGGGATACATTGGATGTCAAGACACGTGGAAAAAACGTACAAAACAAGAGATTGGAGACATCAAGATTTTGGACGAATTTTTTAAGAATTTTCAAATTTTCAGAAAGGATGTTCCAGATAAGTTCAAATACGACATACTCAGATCTTCACCAAACTTTGCAGGGATACATTGGATGTCAAGACACGTGGAAAAAACATACAAAACATAGGATTTGGGATATCAAGATTTTGGTCAAATTTTTTAAGAATTTTCAAATTTTGAGATAGGAGGTTCCATATAAAGTCAAAAACTACATACTCAGATCTTCACCAAACATTGCAGGGATACATTGGATGTCAAGACACGGGGAAAAAACGTACAAAACAAGAGATTGGAGACATCAAGATTTTGGACGAATTTTTTAAGAATTTTCAAATTTTCAGATAGGAGGTTCCATATAAGGTCAAAAACTACATACTCAGATATTCACAAAACATTGCAGGGATACATTGGATGTCAAGACACGTGGAAAAAACGTACAAAACAAGAGATTGGAGACATCAAGAATTTGGACGAATTTTTTAAGAATTTTCAAATTTTCAGATAGGAGGTTCCATATAAGGTCAAAAACTACATACTCAGATCTTCACCAAACTTTGCAGGGATACATTGGATGTCAAGACACGTGGAAAAAACGTACAAAACAAGAGATTGGAGACATCAAGATTTTGGACGAATTTTTTAACAATTTTCAAATTTTCAGATAGGAGGTTCCAGATAAGGTCAAAAACTACATACTCAGATCTTCACCAAACATTGCAGGGATACATTGGATGTGAAGACACGTGGAAAAAACGTACAAAACAAGAGATTGGAGACATCAAGATTTTGGACGAATTTTTTAAGAATTTTCAAATTTTCAGATAGGAGGTTCCATATAAGGTCAAAAACTACATACTCAGATCTTCACCAAACTTTGCAGGGATACATTGGATGTCAAGACACGTGGAAAAAACGTACAAAACAAGAGATTGGAGACATCAAGATTTTGGACGAATTTTTTAACAATTTTCAAATTTTCAGATAGGAGGTTCCAGATAAGGTCAAAAACTACATACTCAGATCTTCACCAAACTTTGCAGGGATACATTGGATGTCAAGACACGTGGAAAAAACGTACAAAACAAGAGATTGGAGACATCAAGATTTTGGACGAATTTTTTAAGAATTTTCAAATTTTCAGAAAGGATGTTCCAGATAAGGTCAAAAACGACATACTCAGATCTTCACCAAACTTTGCAGGGATACATTGGATGTCAAGACACGTGGAAAAAACATACAAAACATAGGATTTGGGATATCAAGATTTTGGTCAAATTTTTTAAGAATTTTCAAATTTTCAGATAGGAGGTTCCATATAAGGTCAAAAACTACATACTCAGATCTTCACCAAACATTGCAGGGATACATTGGATGTCAAGACACGTGGGAAAAACGTACAAAACAAGAGATTGGAGACATCAAGATTTTGGACGAATTTTTTAAGAATTTTCAAATTTTCAGATAGGAGGTTCCATATAAGGTCAAAAACTACATACTCAGATCTTCACCAAACATTGCAGGGATACATTGGATGTCAAGACACGTGGAAAAAACGTACAAAACAAGAGATTGGAGACATCAAGAATTTGGACGAATTTTTTAAGAATTTTCAAATTTTCAGATAGGAGGTTCCATATAAGGTCAAAAACTACATACTCAGATCTTCACCAAACTTTGCAGGGATACATTGGATGTCAAGACACGTGGAAAAAACGTACAAAACAAGAGATTGGAGACATCAAGATTTTGGACGAATTTTTGAGGAATTTTCAAATTTTCAGAAATGAGGTTCCAGATAAGGTCAAAAACTACATACTCAGATCTTCACCAAACTTTGCAGGGATACATTGGATGTCAAGACACGTGGAAAAAACATACAAAACATAGGATTTGGGATATCAAGATTTTGGTCAAATTTTTTAAGAATTTTCAAATTTTGAGATAGGAGGTTCCATATAAGGTCAAAAACTACATACTCAGATCTTCACCAAACATTGCAGGGATACATTGGATGTCAAGACACGGGGAAAAAACGTACAAAACAAGAGATTGGAGACATCAAGATTTTGGACGAATTTTTTAAGAATTTTCAAATTTTCAGATAGGAGGTTCCATATAAGGTCAAAAACTACATACTCAGATATTCACAAAACATTGCAGGGATACATTGGATGTCAAGACACGTGGAAAAAACGTACAAAACAAGAGATTGGAGACATCAAGAATTTGGACGAATTTTTTAAGAATTTTCAAATTTTCAGATAGGAGGTTCCAGATAAGGTCAAAAACTACATACTCAGATCTTCACTAAACTTTGCAGGGATACATTGGATGTCAAGACACGTGGAAAAAACGTACAAAACAAGAGATTGGAGACATCAAGATTTTGGTCAAATTTTTTAAGAATTTTCAAATTTTCAGATAGGAGGTTCCATATAAGGTCAAAAACTACATACTCAGATCTTCACCAAACATTGCAGGGATACATTGGATGTCAAGACACGTGGAAAAAACGTACAAAACAAGAGATTGGAGACATCAAGATTTTGGACGAATTTTTTAAGAATTTTCAAATTTTCAGATAGGAGGTTCCATATAAGGTCAAAAACTACATACTCAGATCTTCACCAAACATTGCAGGGATACATTGGATGTCAAGACACGTGGAAAAAACGTACAAAACAAGAGATTGGAGACATCAAGATTTTGGACGAATTTTTTAAGAATTTTCAAATTTTCAGATAGGAGGTTCCATATAAGGTGAAAAACGACATACTCAGATCTTCACCAAACTTTGCAGGGATACATTGGATGTCAAGACACGTGGAAAAAACATACAAAACATAGGATTTGGGATATCAAGATTTTGGTCAAATTTTTTAAGAATTTTCAAATTTTCAGATAGGAGGTTCCATATAAGGTCAAAAACTACATACTCAGATCATCACCAAATATTGCAGGGATACATTGGATGTCAAGACACGTGGGAAAAACGTACAAAACAAGAGATTGGAGACATCAAGATTTTGGACGAATTTTTTAAGAATTTTCAAATTTTCAGATAGGAGGTTCCATATAAGGTCAAAAACTACATACTCAGATCTTCACCAAACATTGCAGGGATACATTGGATGTCAAGACACGTGGAAAAAACGTACAAAACAAGAGATTGGAGACATCAAGAATTTGGACGAATTTTTTAAGAATTTTCAAATTTTCAGATAGGAGGTTCCATATAAGGTCAAAAACTACATACTCAGATCTTCACCAAACTTTGCAGGGATACATTGGATGTCAAGACACGTGGAAAAAACGTACAAAACAAGAGATTGGAGGCATCAAGATTTTGGACGAATTTTTTAACAATTTTCAAAATTTCAGATAGGATGTTCCAGATAAGGTCAAAAACGACATACTCAGATCTTCACCAAACTCTGCAGGGATACATTGGATGTCAAGACACGTAGAAAAAACATACAAAACATAGGATTGGGGACATCAAGATTTTGGTCAAATTTTTTAAGAATTTTCAAATTTTCAGATAGGAGGTTCCATATAAGGTCAAAAACTACATACTCAGATCTTCACCAAACATTGCAGGGATACATTGGATGTCAAGACACGTGGAAAAAACGTACAAAACAAGAGATTGGAGACATCAAGATTTTGGACGAATTTTTTAAGAATTTTCAAATTTTCAGATAGGAGGTTCCATATAAGGTCAAAAACTACATACTCAGATCTTCACCAAACTTTGCAGGGATACATTGGATGTCAAGACACGTGGAAAAAACGTACAAAACAAGAGATTGGAGACATCAAGATTTTGGACGAATTTTTTAACAATTTTCAAATTTTCAGATAGGAGGTTCCAGATAAGGTCAAAAACTACATACTCAGATCTTCACCAAACATTGCAGGGATACATTGGATGTGAAGACACGTGGAAAAAACGTACAAAACAAGAGATTGGAGACATCAAGATTTTGGACGAATTTTTTAAGAATTTTCAAATTTTCAGATAGGAGGTTCCATATAAGGTCAAAAACTACATACTCAGATCTTCACCAAACTTTGCAGGGATACATTGGATGTCAAGACACGTGGAAAAAACGTACAAAACAAGAGATTGGAGACATCAAGATTTTGGACGAATTTTTTAACAATTTTCAAATTTTCAGATAGGAGGTTCCAGATAAGGTCAAAAACTACATACTCAGATCTTCACCAAACTTTGCAGGGATACATTGGATGTCAAGACACGTGGAAAAAACGTACAAAACAAGAGATTGGAGACATCAAGATTTTGGACGAATTTTTTAAGAATTTTCAAATTTTCAGAAAGGATGTTCCAGATAAGGTCAAAAACGACATACTCAGATCTTCACCAAACTTTGCAGGGATACATTGGATGTCAAGACACGTGGAAAAAACATACAAAACATAGGATTTGGGATATCAAGATTTTGGTCAAATTTTTTAAGAATTTTCAAATTTTCAGATAGGAGGTTCCATATAAGGTCAAAAACTACATACTCAGATCTTCACCAAACATTGCAGGGATACATTGGATGTCAAGACACGTGGGAAAAACGTACAAAACAAGAGATTGGAGACATCAAGATTTTGGACGAATTTTTTAAGAATTTTCAAATTTTCAGATAGGAGGTTCCATATAAGGTCAAAAACTACATACTCAGATCTTCACCAAACATTGCAGGGATACATTGGATGTCAAGACACGTGGAAAAAACGTACAAAACAAGAGATTGGAGACATCAAGAATTTGGACGAATTTTTTAAGAATTTTCAAATTTTCAGATAGGAGGTTCCATATAAGGTCAAAAACTACATACTCAGATCTTCACCAAACTTTGCAGGGATACATTGGATGTCAAGACACGTGGAAAAAACGTACAAAACAAGAGATTGGAGACATCAAGATTTTGGACGAATTTTTTAACAATTTTCAAATTTTCAGATGGGAGGTTCCAGATAAGGTCAAAAACTACATACTCAGATCTTCACCAAACTTTGCAGGGATACATTGGATGTCAAGACACGTGGAAAAAACGTACAAAACAAGAGATTGGAGACATCAAGATTTTGGACGAATTTTTTAAGAATTTTCAAATTTTCAGAAAGGATGTTCCAGATAAGTTCAAATACGACATACTCAGATCTTCACCAAACTTTGCAGGGATACATTGGATGTCAAGACACGTGGAAAAAACATACAAAACATAGGATTTGGGATATCAAGATTTTGGTCAAATTTTTTAAGAATTTTCAAATTTTGAGATAGGAGGTTCCATATAAGGTCAAAAACTACATACTCAGATCTTCACCAAACATTGCAGGGATACATTGGATGTCAAGACACGGGGAAAAAACGTACAAAACAAGAGATTGGAGACATCAAGATTTTGGACGAATTTTTTAAGAATTTTCAAATTTTCAGATAGGAGGTTCCATATAAGGTCAAAAACTACATACTCAGATATTCACAAAACATTGCAGGGATACATTGGATGTCAAGACACGTGGAAAAAACGTACAAAACAAGAGATTGGAGACATCAAGAATTTGGACGAATTTTTTAAGAATTTTCAAATTTTCAGATAGGAGGTTCCAGATAAGGTCAAAAACTACATACTCAGACCTTCACTAAACTTTGCAGGGATACATTGGATGTCAAGACACGTGGAAAAAACGTACAAAACAAGAGATTGGAAACATCAAGATTTTGGTCAAATTTTTTAAGAATTTTCAAATTTTCAGATAGGAGGTTCCATATAAGGTCAAAAACTACATACTCAGATCTTCACCAAACATTGCAGGGATACATTGGATGTCAAGACACGTGGAAAAAACGTACAAAACAAGAGATTGGAGACATCAAGATTTTGGACGAATTTTTTAAGAATTTTCAAATTTTCAGATAGGAGGTTCCATATAAGGTCAAAAACTACATACTCAGATCTTCACCAAACATTGCAGGGATACATTGGATGTCAAGACACGTGGAAAAAACGTACAAAACAAGAGATTGGAGACATCAAGATTTTGGACGAATTTTTTAAGAATTTTCAAATTTTCAGATAGGAGGTTCCATATAAGGTGAAAAACTACATACTCAGATCTTCACCAAACTTTGCAGGGATACATTGGATGTCAAGACACGTGGAAAAAACGTACAAAACAAGAGATTGGAGACATCAAGATTTTGGACGAATTTTTTAACAATTTTCAAATTTTCAGATAGGAGGTTCCAGATAAGGTCAAAAACTACATACTCAGATCTTCACGAAACTTTGCAGGGATACATTGGATGTCAAGACACGTGGAAAAAACGTACAAAACAAGAGATTGGAGACATCAAGATTTTGGACGAATTTTTTAAGAATTTTCAAATTTTCAGAAAGGATGTTCCAGATAAGGTCAAAAACGACATACTCAGATCTTCACCAAACTTTGCAGGGATACATTGGATGTCAAGACACGTGGAAAAAACATACAAAACATAGGATTTGGGATATCAAGATTTTGGTCAAATTTTTTAAGAATTTTCAAATTTTCAGATAGGAGGTTCCATATAAGGTCAATAACTACATACTCAGATCTTCACCAAACATTGCAGGGATACATTGGATGTCAAGACACGTGGAAAAAAATTACAAAACAAGAGATTGGAGACATCAAGATTTTGGACGAATTTTTTAAGAATTTTCAAATTTTCAGATAGGAGGTTCCATATAAGGTCAATAACTACATACTCAGATCTTCACCAAACATTGCAGGGATACATTGGATGTCAAGACACGTGGAAAAAACGTACAAAACAAGAGATTGGAGACATCAAGATTTTGGACGAATTTTTTAACAATTTTCAAATTTTAAGATAGGAGGTTCCAGATAAGGTCAAAAACTACATACTCAGATCTTCACCAAACTTTGCAGGGATACATTGGATGTCAAGACACGTGGAAAAAACGTACAAAACAAGAGATTGGAGACATCAAGATTTTGGACGAATTTTTTAAGAATTTTCAAATTTTCAGATGGGATGTTCCAGATAAGATCAAAAACGACATACTCAGATCTTCACCAAACTCTGCAGGGATACATTGGATGTCAAGACACGTGGAAAAAACATACAAAACAGAGGATTGGGGACATCAAGATTTTGGTCAAATTTTTTAAGTATTTTCAAATTTTCAGATAGGAGGTTCCATATAAGGTCAAAAACTACATACTCAGATCTTCACCAAACATTGCAGGGATACATTGGATGTCAAGACACGTGGAAAAAACGTACAAAACAAGAGATTGGAGACATCAAGATTTTCCACGAATTTTTTAAGAATTTTCAAATTTTCAGATGGGAGGTTCCAGATAAGGTCAAAAACGACCTACTCAGATCTTCATCAAACTTTGCATGGATACATTGGATGTCAAGACAAGTGGAAAAAACATACAAAACATAGGATTGGGGACATCAAGATTTTTGTCAAATTTTTTAAGAATTTTCAAATTTTCAGATAGGAGGTTCCATATAAGGTCAAAAACTACATACTCAGAACTTCACCAAACATTGCAGGGATACATTGGATGTCAAGACACGTGGAAAAAACGTACAAAACAAGAGATTGGAGACATCAAGATTTTGGACGAATTTTTGAAGAATTTTCAAATTTTCAGATAGGAGGTTCCAGATAAGGTCAAAAACTACATACTCAGATCTTCACCAAACGTTGCAGGGATACTTTGCATGTCAAGACACGTGGAAAAAACGTACAAAACAAGAGATTGGAGACATCAAGATTTTGGACGAATTTTTTAAGAATTTTCAAATTTTCAGATAGGAGGTTCCAGATAAGGTCAAAAACTACATACTCAGATCTTCACCAAACTTTGCAGGGATACATTGGATGTCAAGACACGTGGAAAAAACGTACAAAACAAGAGATTGGAGACATGAAGATTTTGGACGAATTTTTGAGGAATTTTCAAATTTTCAGAAATGAGGTTCCAGATAAGGTCAAAAACTACATACTCAGATCTTCACCAAACTTTGCAGGGATACATTGGATGTCAAGACACGTGGGAAAAACGTACAAAACAAGAGATTGGAGACATCAAGATTTTGGACGAATTTTTTAACAATTTTCAAATTTTCAGATAGGAGGTTCCAGATAAGGTCAAAAACTATATACTCAGATCTTCACCAAACTTTGCAGGGATACATTGGATGTCAAGACACGTGGAAAAAACATACAAAACATAGGATTGGGGACATCAAGATTTTGGACGAATTTTTTAAGAATTTTCAAATTTTCAGAAAGGAGGTTCCATATAAGGTCAAAAACTACATACTCAGATCTTCACCAAACATTGCAGGGATACATTGGATGTCAAGACACGTGGAAAAAACGTACAAAACAAGAGATTGGAGACATCAAGATTTTGGACGAATTTTTTAAGAATTTTCAAATTTTCAGATAGGAGGTTCCATATAAGTTCAAAAACTACATACTCAGATCTTCACCAAACTTTGCAGGGATACATTGGATGTCAAGACACGTGGAAAAAACGTACAAAACAAGAGATTGGAGACATCAAGATTTTGGACGAATTTTTTAACAATTTTCAAATTTTCAGATAGGAGGTTCCAGATAAGGTCAAAAACTACATACTCAGATCTTCACCAAACATTGCAGGGATACATTGGATGTGAAGACACGTGGAAAAAACGTACAAAACAAGAGATTGGAGACATCAAGATTTTGGACGAATTTTTTAAGAATTTTCAAATTTTCAGATAGGAGGTTCCATATAAGGTCAAAAACTACATACTCAGATCTTCACCAAACTTTGCAGGGATACATTGGATGTCAAGACACGTGGAAAAAACGTACAAAACAAGAGATTGGAGACATCAAGATTTTGGACGAATTTTTTAACAATTTTCAAATTTTCAGATAGGAGGTTCCAGATAAGGTCAAAAACTACATACTCAGATCTTCACCAAACTTTGCAGGGATACATTGGATGTCAAGACACGTGGAAAAAACGTACAAAACAAGAGATTGGAGACATCAAGATTTTGGACGAATTTTTTAAGAATTTTCAAATTTTCAGAAAGGATGTTCCAGATAAGGTCAAAAACGACATACTCAGATCTTCACCAAACTTTGCAGGGATACATTGGATGTCAAGACACGTGGAAAAAACATACAAAACATAGGATTTGGGATATCAAGATTTTGGTCAAATTTTTTAAGAATTTTCAAATTTTCAGATAGGAGGTTCCATATAAGGTCAAAAACTACATACTCAGATCATCACCAAATATTGCAGGGATACATTGGATGTCAAGACACGTGGGAAAAACGTACAAAACAAGAGATTGGAGACATCAAGATTTTGGACGAATTTTTTAAGAATTTTCAAATTTTCAGATAGGAGGTTCCATATAAGGTCAAAAACTACATACTCAGATCTTCACCAAACATTGCAGGGATACATTGGATGTCAAGACACGTGGAAAAAACGTACAAAACAAGAGATTGGAGACATCAAGAATTTGGACGAATTTTTTAAGAATTTTCAAATTTTCAGATAGGAGGTTCCATATAAGGTCAAAAACTACATACTCAGATCTTCACCAAACTTTGCAGGGATACATTGGATATCAAGACACGTGGAAAAAACGTACAAAACAAGAGATTGGAGGCATCAAGATTTTGGACGAATTTTTTAACAATTTTCAAAATTTCAGATAGGATGTTCCAGATAAGGTCAAAAACGACATACTCAGATCTTCACCAAACTCTGCAGGGATACATTGGATGTCAAGACACGTAGAAAAAACATACAAAACATAGGATTGGGGACATCAAGATTTTGGTCAAATTTTTTAAGAATTTTCAAATTTTCAGATAGGAGGTTCCATATAAGGTCAAAAACTACATACTCAGATCTTCACCAAACATTGCAGGGATACATTGGATGTCAAGACACGTGGAAAAAACGTACAAAACAAGAGATTGGAGACATCAAGATTTTGGACGAATTTTTTAAGAATTTTCAAATTTTCAGATGGGAGGTTCCATATAAGGTCAAAAACTACATACTCAGATCTTCACCAAACATTGCAGGGATACATTGGATGTCAAGACACGTGGAAAAAACGTACAAAACAAGAGATTGGAGACATCAAGATTTTCGACGAATTTTTTAGGAATTTTTAAATTTTCAGATAGGAGGTTCCATATAAGGTCAAAAACTACATACTCAGATCTTCACCAAACTTTGCAGGGATACATTGGATGTCAAGACACGTGGAAAAAACGTACAAAACAAGAGATTGGAGACATCAAGATTTTGGACGAATTTTTTAACAATTTTCAAATTTTCAGATGGGAGGTTCCAGATAAGGTCAAAAACTACATACTCAGATCTTCACCAAACTTTGCAGGGATACATTGGATGTCAAGACACGTGGAAAAAACGTACAAAACAAGAGATTGGAGACATCAAGATTTTGGACGAATTTTTTAAGAATTTTCAAATTTTCAGAAAGGATGTTCCAGATAAGGTCAAATACGACATACTCAGATCTTCACCAAACTTTGCAGGGATACATTGGATGTCAAGACACGTGGAAAAAACATACAAAACATAGGATTTGGGATATCAAGATTTTGGTCAAATTTTTTAAGAATTTTCAAATTTTGAGATAGGAGGTTCCATATAAGGTCAAAAACTACATACTCAGATCTTCACCAAACATTGCAGGGATACATTGGATGTCAAGACACGGGGAAAAAACGTACAAAACAAGAGATTGGAGACATCAAGATTTTGGACGAATTTTTTAACAATTTTCAAATTTTCAGATAGGAGGTTCCATATAAGGTCAAAAACTACAAACTCAGATCTTCACCAAACTTTGCAGGGATACATTGGATGTCAAGACACGTGGAAAAAACGTACAAAACAAGAGATTGGAGACATCAAGATTTTGGACGAATTTTTTAACAATTTTCAAATTTTCAGATAGGAGGTTCCAGATAAGGTCAAAAACTACATACTCAGATCTTCACCAAACATTGCAGGGATACATTGGATGTGAAGACACGTGGAAAAAACGTACAAAACAAGAGATTGGAGACATCAAGATTTTGGACGAATTTTTTAAGAATTTTCAAATTTTCAGATAGGAGGTTCCATATAAGGTCAAAAACTACATACTCAGATCTTCACCAAACTTTGCAGGGATACATTGGATGTCAAGACACGTGGAAAAAACGTACAAAACAAGAGATTGGAGACATCAAGATTTTGGACGAATTTTTTAACAATTTTCAAATTTTCAGATAGGAGGTTCCAGATAAGGTCAAAAACTACATACTCAGATCTTCACCAAACTTTGCAGGGATACATTGGATGTCAAGACACGTGGAAAAAACGTACAAAACAAGAGATTGGAGGCATCAAGATTTTGGACGAATTCTTTAACAATTTTCAAAATTTCAGATAGGATGTTCCAGATAAGGTCAAAAACGACATACTCAGATCTTCACCAAACTCTGCAGGGATACATTGGATGTCAAGACACGTAGAAAAAACATACAAAACATAGGATTGGGGACATCAAGATTTTGGTCAAATTTTTTAAGAATTTTCAAATTTTCAGATAGGAGGTTCCATATAAAGTCAAAAACTACATACTCAGATCTTCACCAAACTTTGCAGGGATACATTGGATGTCAAGACACGTGGAAAAAACGTACAAAACAAGAGATTGGAGACATCAAGATTTTGGTCAAATTTTTTAAGAATTTTCAAATTTTCAGATAGGAGGTTCCATATAAGGTCAAAAACTACATATTCAGATCTTCACCAAACATTGCAGGGATACATTGGATGTCAAGACACGTGGAAAAAACGTACAAAACAAGAGATTGGAGACATCAAGATTTTGGACGAATTTTTTAAGAATTTTCAAATTTTCAGATAGGAGGTTCCATATAAGGTCAAAAACTACATACTCAGATCTTCACCAAACATTGCAGGGATACATTGGATGTCAAGACACGTGGAAAAAACGTACAAAACAAGAGATTGGAGACATCAAGATTTTGGACGAATTTTTTAAGAATTTTCAAATTTTCAGATAGGAGGTTCCATATAAGGTCAAAAACTACATACTCAGATCTTCACCAAACTTTGCAGGGATACATTGGATGTCAAGACACGTGGAAAAAACGTACAAAACAAGAGATTGGAGACATCAAGATTTTGGACGATTTTTTTAACAATTTTCAAATTTTCAGATAGGAGGTTCCAGATAAGGTCAAAAACTACATACTCAGATCTTCACCAAACTTTGCAGGGATACATTGGATGTCAAGACACGTGGAAAAAACGTACAAAACAAGAGATTGGAGACATCAAGATTTTGGACGAATTTTTTAAGAATTTTCAAATTTTCAGAAAGGATGTTCCAGATAAGGTCAAAAACGACATACTCAGATCTTCACCAAACTTTGCAGGGATACATTGGATGTCAAGACACGTGGAAAAAACACAAAACATAGGATTTGGGATATCAAGATTTTGGTCAAATTTTTTAAGAATTTTCAAATTTTCAGATAGGAGGTTCCATATAAGGTCAATAACTACATACTCAGATCTTCACCAAACATTGCAGGGATACATTGGATGTCAAGACACGTGGAAAAAAAGTACAAAACAAGAGATTGGAGACATCAAGATTTTGGACGAATTTTTTAAGAATTTTCAAATTTTCAGATAGGAGGTTCCATATAAGGTCAATAACTACATACTCAGATCTTCACCAAACATTGCAGGGATACATTGGATGTCAAGACACGTGGAAAAAACGTACAAAACAAGAGATTGGAGACATCAAGATTTTGGACGAATTTTTTAACAATTTTCAAATTTTCAGATAGGAGGTTCCAGATAAGGTCAAAAACTACATACTCAGATCTTCACCAAACTTTGCAGGGATACATTGGATGTCAAGACACGTGGAAAAAACGTACAAAACAAGAGATTGGAGACATCAAGATTTTGGACGAATTTTTTAAGAATTTTCAAATTTTCAGATGGGATGTTCCAGATAAGATCAAAAACGACATACTCAGATCTTCACCAAACTCTGCAGGGATACATTGGATGTCAAGACACGTGGAAAAAACATACAAAACAGAGGATTGGGGACATCAAGATTTTGGTCAAATTTTTTAAGTATTTTCAAATTTTCAGATAGGAGGTTCCATATAAGGTCAAAAACTACATACTCAGATCTTCACCAAACATTGCAGGGATACATTGGATGTCAAGACACGTGGAAAAAACGTACAAAACAAGAGATTGGAGACATCAAGATTTTCCACGAATTTTTTAAGAATTTTCAAATTTTCAGATGGGAGGTTCCAGATAAGGTCAAAAACGACCTACTCAGATCTTCATCAAACTTTGCATGGATACATTGGATGTCAAGACAAGTGGAAAAAACATACAAAACATAGGATTGGGGACATCAAGATTTTTGTCAAATTTTTTAAGAATTTTCAAATTTTCAGATAGGAGGTTCCATATAAGGTCAAAAACTACATACTCAGAACTTCACCAAACATTGCAGGGATACATTGGATGTCAAGACACGTGGAAAAAACGTACAAAACAAGAGATTGGAGACATCAAGATTTTGGACGAATTTTTGAAGAATTTTCAAATTTTCAGATAGGAGGTTCCAGATAAGGTCAAAAACTACATACTCAGATCTTCACCAAACGTTGCAGGGATACTTTGCATGTCAAGACACGTGGAAAAAACGTACAAAACAAGAGATTGGAGACATCAAGATTTTGGACGAATTTTTTAAGAATTTTCAAATTTTCAGATAGGAGGTTCCAGATAAGGTCAAAAACTACATACTCAGATCTTCACCAAACTTTGCAGGGATACATTGGATGTCAAGACACGTGGAAAAACGTACAAAACAAGAGATTGGAGACATCAAGATTTTGGACGAATTTTTGAGGAATTTTCAAATTTTCAGAAATGAGGTTCCAGATAAGGTCAAAAACTACATACTCAGATCTTCACCAAAGTTTGCAGGGATACATTGGATGTCAAGACACGTGGGAAAAACGTACAAAACAAGAGATTGGAGACATCAAGATTTTGGACGAATTTTTTAACAATTTTCAAATTTTCAGATAGGAGGTTCCAGATAAGGTCAAAAACTATATACTCAGATCTTCACCAAACTTTGCAGGGATACATTGGATGTCAAGACACGTGGAAAAAACATACAAAACATAGGATTGGGGACATCAAGATTTTGGACGAATTTTTTAAGAATTTTCAAATTTTCAGAAAGGAGGTTCCAGATAAGGTCAAAAACGACATACTCAGATCTTCACCAAACTTTGCAGGCATACATTGGATGTCAAGACACGTGGAAAAAACGTACAAAAGAAGAGATTGGAGACATCAAGATTTTGGACGAATTTTTTAAGAATTTTCAAATTTTCAGATAGGAGGTTCCAGATAAGGTCAAAAACTACATACTCAGATCTTCACCAAACTTTGCAGGGATACATTGGATGTCAAGGCACGTGGAAAAAACGTACAAAACAAGAGATTGGAGACATCAAGATTTTGGACGAATTTTTTAAGAATTTTCAAATTTTCAGATAGGAGGTCCCAGATAAGGTCAAAAACTACATACTCAGATCTTCACCAAACTTTGCAGGGATACATTGGATGTCAAGGCACGTGGAAAAAACGTACAAAACAAGAGATTGGAGACATCAAGATTTTGGACGAATTTTTTAACAATTTTCAAATTTTCAGATAGGAGGTTCCAGATAAGGTCAAAAACTACATACTCAGATCTTCACCAAACTTTGCAGGGATACATTGGATGTCAAGGCACGTGGAAAAAACGTACAAAACAAGAGATTGGAGACATCAAGATTTTCCACGAATTTTTTAAGAATTTTCAAATTTTCAGATGGGAGGTTCCAGATAAGGTCAAAAACGACATACTCAGATCTTCACCAAACTTTGCATGGATACATTGGATGTCAAGACAAGTGGAAAAAACGTACAAAACAAGAGATTGGAGACATCAAGATTTTCGACGAATTTTTTAAGAATTTTCAAATTTTCAGATGGGAGGTTCCAGATAAGGTCAAAAACGACATACTCAGATCTTCACCAAACTTTGCAGGGATACATTGGATGTCAAGACACGTGGAAAAAACGTACAAAACAAGAGATTGGAGACATCAAGATTTTGGACGAATTTTTGAGGAATTTTCAAATTTTCAGAAATGAGGTTCCAGATAAGGTCAAAAACTACATACTCAGATCTTCACCAAACTTTGCAGGGATACATTGGATGTCAAGACACGTGGAAAAACGTACAAAACAAGAGATTGGAGACATCAAGATTTTGGACGAATTTTTTAAGAATTTTCAAATTTTCAGATAGGATGTTCCAGATAAGGTCAAAAACGACATACTCAGATCTTCACCAAACTTTGCAGGGATACATAGTATGTCAAGGCACGTGGAAAAAACGTACAAAACAAGAGATTGGAGACATCAAGATTTTGGACGAATTTTTTAAGAATTTTCAAATTTTCAGATAGGAGGTTCCAGTTAAAGTCAAAAACTACATACTCAGATTTTCACCAAACTTTGCAGGGATACATTGGATGTCAAGACACGTGGAAAAAACATATAAAACATAGGATTGGGGACATCAAGATTTTGGTCAAATTTTTTAAGAATTTTAAATTTTCAGATAGGAGGTTCCATATAAGGTCAAAAACTACAGACTCAGATCTTCACCAAACATTGCAGGGATACATTGGATGTCAAGACACGTGGAAAAAACGTACAAAACAAGAGATTGGAGACATCAAGATTTTCCACGAATTTTTTAAGAATTTTCAAATTTTCAGATGGGAGGTTCCAGATAAGGTCAAAAACGACATACTCAGATCTTCACCAAACTTTGCATGGATACATTGGATGTCAAGACAAGTGGAAAAAACGTACAAAACAAGAGATTGGAGACATCAAGATTTTCGACGAATTTTTTAAGAATTTTCAAATTTTCAGATGGGAGGTTCCAGATAAGGTCAAAAACGACATACTCAGATCTTCACCAAACTTTGCAGGGATACATTGGATGTCAAGACACGTGGAAAAAACGTACAAAACAAGAGATTGGAGACATCAAGATTTTGGACGAATTTTTGAGGAATTTTCAAATTTTCAGAAATGAGGTTCCAGATAAGGTCAAAAACTACATACTCAGATCTTCACCAAACTTTGCAGGGATACATTGGATGTCAAGACACGTGGAAAAACGTACAAAACAAGAGATTGGAGACATCAAGATTTTGGACGAATTTTTTAAGAATTTTCAAATTTTCAGATAGGATGTTCCAGATAAGGTCAAAAACGACATACTCAGATCTTCACCAAACTTTGCAGGGATACATAGTATGTCAAGACACGTGGAAAAAAAATACAAAACATAGGATTGGGGACATCAAGATTTTGGTCAAATTTTTTAAGAATTTTCAAATTTTCAGATAGGAGGTTCCATATAAGGTCAAAAACTACATACTCAGATCTTCACCAAACATTGCAGGGATACATTGGATGTCAAGACACGTGGAAAAAACGTACAAAACAAGAGATTGGAGACATCAAGATTTTCGACGAATTTTTTAAGAATTTTCAAATTTTCAGATAGGATGTTCCAGAAAAGGTCAAAAACGACATACTCAGATCTTCACCAAACTTTGCAGGGATACATTGGATGTCAAGACACGTGGAAAAAACATACAAAACATAGGATTGGGGACATCAAGATTTTTGTCAAATTTTTTAAGAATTTTCAAATTTTCAGATAGGAGGTTCCATATAAGGTCAAAAACTACATACTCAGATCTTCACCAAACATTGCAGGGATACATTGGATGTCAAGACACGTGGAAAAAACGTACAAAACAAGAGATTGGAGACATCAAGATTTTAGACGAATTTTTTAAGAATTTTCAAATTTTCAGATGGGAGGTTCCAGATAAGGTCAAAAACGACATACTCAGATCTTCACCAAACTTTGCATGGAAACATTGGATGTCAAGACAAGTGGAAAAAACGTACAAAACAAGAGATTGGAGACATCAAGATATTGGACGAATTTTTTAAGAATTTTCAAATTTTCAGATGGGAGGTTCCAGATAAGGTCAAAAACTACATACTCAGATCTTCACCAAACTATGCAGGGATACATTGAATGTCAAGACACGTGGAAAAAACGTACAAAACAAGAGATTGGAGACATCAAGATTTTGGACGAATTTTTTAGGAATTTTCAAATTTTCAGATACGAGGTTCCAGATAAGGTCAAAAACTACATACTCAGATCTTCACCAAACTTTGCAGGGATACATTGGATGTCAAGACACGTGGAAAAAACGTACAAAACAAGAGATTGGAGACATCAAGATTTTGGACGAATTTTTGAGGAATTTTCAAATTTTCAGAAATGAGGTTCCAGATAAGGTCAAAAACTACATACTCAGATCTTCACCAAACTTTGCAGAGATACATTGGATGTCAAGACACGTGGGAAAAACGTACAAAACAAGAGATTGGAGACATCAAGATTTTGGACGAATTTTTTAAGAATTTTCAAATTTTCAGATAGGAGGTTCCAGATAAGGTCAAAAACTACATACTCAGATCTTCACCAAACTTTGCAGGGATACATTGGATGTCAAGACACGGGGAAAAGACGTACAAAACAAGAGATTGGGGTCATCAAGATTTCGGAAGAATTTTTTAAGAATTTTCAAATTTTGAGAAAGGATGTTCCAGATAAGGTCAAAAACGACATACTCAGACCTTCACCAAAATTTGCAGGGATACATTGGATGTCAAGACACGTGGGAAAAACGTACAAAACAAGAGATTGGAGACATCAAGATTTTGGACGAATTTTTTAAGAATTTTCAAATTTTCAGATAGGAGGTTCCAGATAAGGTCAAAAACTATATACTCAGATCTTCACCAAACTTTGCAGGGATACATTGGATGTCAAGACACGTGGGAAAAACGTTCAAAACAAGAGATTGGAGACATCAAGATTTTGGACGAATTTTTTAACAATTTTCAAATTTTCAGATAGGAGGTTCCAGATAAGGTCAATAACTACATACTCAGATCTTCACCAAACTTTGCAGGGATACATTGGATGTCAAGACACGTGGAAAAAACGTAAAAAACAAGAGATTGGAGACATCAAGATTTTGGACGAATTTTTTAAGAATTTTCAAATTTTCAGAAAGGATGTTCCAGATAAGGTCAAAAACGACATACTCAGATCTTCACCAAACTCTGCAGGGATACATTGGATGTCAAGACACGTGGAAAAAACATACAAAACATAGAATTGGGGACATCAAGTTTTTGGTCAAATTTTTTAAGAATTTTCAAATTTTCCGATAGGAGGTTCCATATAAGGTCAAGAACTACATACTCAGATCTTCACCAAACTTTGCAGGGATACATTGGATGTCAAGACACGTGGAAAAAACGTACAAAACAAGAGATTGGAGACATCAAGATTTTGGACGAATTTTTTAAGAATTTTCAAATTTTCAGAAAGGAGGTTCCATATAAGGTCAAAAACTACATACTCAGATCTTCACCAAACTTTGCATGGATACATTGGATGTCAAGACACGTGGAAAAAACATACAAAACATAGGATTGGAGACATCAAGATTTTGGTCGAATTTTTTAAGAATTTTCAAATTTTCAGATAGGAGGTTCCAGATAAGGTCAAAAACTACATACTCAGATCTTCACCAAACCTTGCAGGGATACATTGGATGTCAAGACACGTGGAAAAAACGTACAAAACAAGAGATTGGGGTCATCAAGATTTTGGACGGTTTTTTTAGGAATTTTCAAATTTTCAGATGGTAGGTTCCAGGTAAGGTCAAAAACTACATACTCAGATCTTCACCAAACATTGCAGGGATACATTGGATGTCAAGACACGTGGAAAAAACGTACAAAACAAGAGATTGGAGACATGAAGATTTTGGACGAATTTTTTAAGAATTTTCAAATTTTCAGATAGGAGGTTCCAGATGAGGTCAAAAACTACATACTCAGATCTTCACCAAACTTTGCAGGAATACTTTGCATGTCAAGACACGTGGAAAAAACGTACAAAACAAGAGATCGGAGACATCAAGATTTTCGACGAATTTTTTAAGAATTTTCAAATTTTCAGATGGGAGGTTCCAGATAAGGTCAAAAACGACATACTCAGATCTTCACCAAACTTTGCATGGATACATTGGATGTCAAGACACGTGGAAAAAACATACAAAACTTAGGATTGGTGACATCAAGATTTTGGACGAATTTTTTAAGAATTTTCAAATTTTCAGAAAGGAGGTTCCATATAAGGTCAAAAACTACATACTCAGATCTTCACCAAACTTTGCAGGGATACATTGGATGTCAAGACACGTGGAAAAAACGTACAAAACAAGAGATTGGAGACATCAAGATTTTGGACGAATTTTTTTGAGAATTTTCAAATTTTCAGAAAGGAGGTTCCATATAAGGTCAAAAACTATATACTCAGATCTTCACCAAACTTTGCAGGGATACATTGGATGTCAAGACACGTGAAAAAACGTACAAAACAAGAGATTGGAGACATCAAGATTTTGGACGATTTTTTAAAGAATTTTCAAATTTTCAGAAATGCGGTTCCAGATAAGGTCAAAAACTACATACTCAGATTTTCACCAAACTTTGCAGGGATACATTGGATGTCAAGACACGTGGAAAAAACGTACAAAACAAGAGATTGGGGTCAACAAGATTTTGGACGGATTTTTTAGGAATTTTCAAATTTTCAGATGGGAGGTTCCAGATAAGGTCAAAAACTACATACTCAGATCTTCACCAAACTCTGCAGGGATACATTGTATGTCAAGACACGTGGAAAAAACATACAAAACATAGGATTGGGGACATCAAGATTTTGTTAAATTTTTTTAAGAATTTTCAAATTTTCAGATAGGAGGTTCCATATAAGGTCAAAAACTACATACTCAGATCTTCACCAAACATTGCAGGGATACATTGGATGTCAAGACACGTGGAAAGAACGTACAAAACAAGAGATTGGAGACATCAAGATTTTGGACGAATTTTTTAAGAATTTTCAAATTTTCAGATAGGAGGTTCCAGATAAGGTCAAAAACTACATACTCAGATCTTCACCAAACTTTGCAGGGATACATTGAATGTCAAGACACGTGGAAAAAACGTACAAAACAAGAGATTGGAGACATCAAGATTTTGGACGAATTTTTTAAGAATTTTCAAATTTTCAGATAGGAGGTTCCATATAAGGTCAAAAACTACATACTCAGATCTTCACCAAACTTTGCAGGGATACATTGGATGTCAAGACACGTGGAAAAAACGTACAAAACAAGAGATTGGAGACATCAAGATTTTGGACGAATTTTTTAAGAATTTTCAAATTTTCAGAAAGGATGTTCCAGATAAGGTCAAAAACGACATACTCAGATCTTCACCAAACTTTGCAGGGATACATTGGATGTCAAGACACGTGGAAATAACATACAAAACATAGGATTGGGGACATCAAGATTTTGGTCGAATTTTTTAAGAATTTTCATATTTCCAGATAAGAGGTTCCATATAAGGTCAAAAACTACATACTCAGATCTTTACCAAACTTAACAGGGATTCATTGGATGTAAAGACACGTGGAAAAAACGTAAAAACAAGAGATTGGCGACATCAAGATTTTGGACGATATTTTTAAGAATTTTCAAATTTTCATAAAGGAGGTTCCAGATAAGGTCAAAAACGACATACTCAGATCTTCACCAAACGTTGCAGGGATACTTTGCATGTCAAGACACGTGGAAAAAACGTACAAAACAAGAGATTGGAGACATCAAGATTTTCGACGATTTTTTTAAGAATTTTCAAATTTTCAGATGGGAGGTTCCAGATAAGGTCAAAAACGACATACTCAGATCTTCACCAAACTTTGCATGGATACATTGAATGTCAAGACACGTGGAAAAAACGTACAAAACAAGAGATTGGAGACATCAAGATTTTGGACGAATTTTTTAAGAATTCTCAAATTTTCAGAAAGGAGGTTCCATATAAGGTCAAAAACTACATACTCAGATCTTCACCAAACTTTGCAGGGATACATTGGTTGTCAAGACACGTGGAAAAAACGTACAAAAAAAGAGATTGGGGTCATCAAGATTTTGGACGAATTTTTTAAGAATTTTCAAATTTTCAGATGGGAGGTTCCATATAAGGTCAAAAACTACATACTCAGATCTTCACCAAACTTTGCATGGATACATTGGATGTCAAGACACGTGGAAAAAACATACAAAACATAGGATTGGGGACATCAAGATTTTGGTCGAATTTTTTAAGAATTTTCAAATTTTCAGGTAGGAGGTTCCATATAAGGTCAAAAACTACATACTCAGATCTTCACCAAACTTTGCAGGGATACATTGGATGTCAAGACACGTGGAAAAAACATACAAGACCTAGGATTGGGGACATCAAGATTTTGGTCAAATTTTTTAAGAATTTTCAAATTTTCAGGTTCCATATAAGGTCAAAAACTACATACTCAGATCTTCACCAAACTTTGCAGGGATACATTGGATGTCAAGACACGTGGAAAAAACGTACAAAACAAGAGATTGGAGACATCAAGATTTTGGACGAATTTTTTAAGAATTTTCAAATTTTCAGAAAGGAGGTTCCATATAAGGTCAAAAACTACATACTCAGATCTTCACCAAACTTTGCAGGGATACATTGGATGTCAAGACACGTGGAAAAAACGTACAAAACAAGAGATTGGAGACATCAAGATTTTGGACGAATTTTTTAAGAATTTTCAAATTTTCAGAAAGGAGGTTCCATATAAGGTCAAAAACTACATACTCAGATCTTCACCAAACTTTGCAGGGATACATTGAATGTCAAGACACGTGGAAAAAACGTACAAAACAAGAGATTGGGGTCATCAAGATTTTGGACGGATTTTTTAGGAATTTTCAAATTTTCAGATGGGAGGTTCCAGATAAGGTCAAAAACTACATACTCAGATCTTCACCAAACTTTGCAGGGATACATTGGATGTCAAGACACGTGGAAAAAACGTAGAAAACAAGAGATTGGAGACATCAAGATTTTGGACGAATTTTTTAAGAATTTTCAAATTTTCAGATAGGAGGTTCCATATAAGGTCAAAAACTACATACTCAGATCTTCACCAAACTTTGCATGGATACATTATGTGTCAAGACACGTGGAAAAAACGTACAAAACAAGAGATTGGAGACATCAAGATTTTGGTCGAATTTTTTAAGAATTTTCAAATTTTCAGATGGGAGGTTCCAGATAAGGTCAAAAACTACATACTCAGATCTTCACCAAACTTTGCAGGGATACATTGGATGTCAAGACACGTGGAAAAAACGTACAAAACAAGAGATAGGAGACATCAAGATTTTGGACGAATTTTTTAACAATTTTCAAATTTTCAGAAAGGATGTTCCAGAAAAATCAAAAACGACATACTCAGATCTTCACCTAACTTTGCAGGGATACATTGGATATCAAGACACGTGGAAAAAACGTACAAAACAAGAGATTGGAGACATCAAGATTTTGGACGAATTTTTTAAGAATTTTCAAATTTTCAGATAGGAGGTTCGAGATAAGGTCAAAAACTACATGCTTAGATCTTCACCAAATTTTGCAGGGATACATTGGATGTCAAGACACGTGGAAAAAACGTACAAAACAAGAGATTGGGGTCATCAAGATTTTGGACGGATTTTTTAGGAATTTTCAAATTTTCAGATGGGAGGTTCCAGATAAGGTCAAAAACTACATACTCAGATCTTCACCAAACATTGCAGGGATACATTGGATGTCAAGACACGTGGAAAAAACGTACAAAACAAGAGATTGGAGACATCAATATTTTGGACGAATTTTTTAAGAATTTTCAAATTTTCAGATAGGAGGTTCCAGATGAGGTCAAAAACTACATACTCAGATCTTCACCAAACTTTGCAGGAATACTTTGCATGTCAAGACACGTGGAAAAAACGTACAAAACAAGAGATCGGAGACATCAAGATTTTCGACGAATTTTTTAAGAATTTTCAAATTTTCAGATGGGAGGTTCCAGATAAGGTCAAAAACGACATACTCAGATCTTCACCAAACTTTGCATGGATACATTGGATGTCAAGACACGTGGAAAAAACGTACAAAACAAGAGATTGGAGACATCAAGATTTTGGACGAATTTTTTGAGAATTTTCAAATTTTCAGAAAGGAGGTTCCATATAAGGTCAAAAACTACATACTCAGATCTTCACCAAACTTTGCAGGGATACATTGGATGTCAAGACACGTGAAAAAAACGTACAAAACAAGAGATTGGAGACATCAAGATTTTTGACGAATTTTTTAAGAATTTTCAAATTTTCAGAAAGGATGTTCCAGATAAGGTCAAAAACGACATACTCAGATCTTCACCAAACTCTGCAGGGATACATTGGATGTCAAGACACGTGGAAAAAACATACAAAACATAGAATTGGGGACATCAAGTTTTTGGTCAAATTTTTTAAGAATTTTCAAATTTTCCGATAGGAGGTTCCATATAAGGTCAAGAACTACATACTCAGATCTTCACCAAACTTTGCAGGGATACATTGGATGTCAAGACACGTGGAAAAAACGTACAAAACAAGAGATTGGAGACATCAAGATTTTGGACGAATTTTTTAAGAATTTTCAAATTTTCAGAAAGGAGGTTCCATATAAGGTCAAAAACTACATACTCAGATCTTCACCAAACTTTGCATGGATACATTGGATGTCAAGACACGTGGAAAAAACATACAAAACATAGGATTGGAGACATCAAGATTTTGGTCGAATTTTTTAAGAATTTTCAAATTTTCAGATAGGAGGTTCCAGATAAGGTCAAAAACTACATACTCAGATCTTCACCAAACCTTGCAGGGATACATTGGATGTCAAGACACGTGGAAAAAACGTACAAAACAAGAGATTGGGGTCATCAAGATTTTGGACGGTTTTTTTAGGAATTTTCAAATTTTCAGATGGTAGGTTCCAGGTAAGGTCAAAAACTACATACTCAGATCTTCACCAAACATTGCAGGGATACATTGGATGTCAAGACACGTGGAAAAAACGTACAAAACAAGAGATTGGAGACATGAAGATTTTGGACGAATTTTTTAAGAATTTTCAAATTTTCAGATAGGAGGTTCCAGATGAGGTCAAAAACTACGTACTCAGATCTTCACCAAACTTTGCAGGAATACTTTGCATGTCAAGACACGTGGAAAAAACGTACAAAACAAGAGATCGGAGACATCAAGATTTTCGACGAATTTTTTAAGAATTTTCAAATTTTCAGATGGGAGGTTCCAGATAAGGTCAAAAACGACATACTCAGATCTTCACCAAACTTTGCATGGATACATTGGATGTCAAGACACGTGGAAAAAACATACAAAACTTAGGATTGGTGACATCAAGATTTTGGACGAATTTTTTAAGAATTTTCAAATTTTCAGAAAGGAGGTTCCATATAAGGTCAAAAACTACATACTCAGATCTTCACCAAACTTTGCAGGGATACATTGGATGTCAAGACACGTGGAAAAAACGTACAAAACAAGAGATTGGATACATCAAGATTTTGGACGAATTTTTTTGAGAATTTTCAAATTTTCAGAAAGGAGGTTCCATATAAGGTCAAAAACTATATACTCAGATCTTCACCAAACTTTGCAGGGATACATTGGATGTCAAGACACGTGAAAAAACGTACAAAACAAGAGATTGGAGACATCAAGATTTTGGACGATTTTTTAAAGAATTTTCAAATTTTCAGAAATGCGGTTCCAGATAAGGTCAAAAACTACATACTCAGATTTTCACCAAACTTTGCAGGGATACATTGGATGTCAAGACACGTGGAAAAAACGTACAAAACAAGAGATTGGGGTCAACAAGATTTTGGACGGATTTTTTAGGAATTTTCAAATTTTCAGATGGGAGGTTCCAGATAAGGTCAAAAACTACATACTCAGATCTTCACCAAACTCTGCAGGGATACATTGTATGTCAAGACACGTGGAAAAAACATACAAAACATAGGATTGGGGACATCAAGATTTTGTTAAATTTTTTTAAGAATTTTCAAATTTTCAGATAGGAGGTTCCATATAAGGTCAAAAACTACATACTCAGATCTTCACCAAACATTGCAGGGATACATTGGATGTCAAGACACGTGGAAAGAACGTACAAAACAAGAGATTGGAGACATCAAGATTTTGGACGAATTTTTTAAGAATTTTCAAATTTTCAGATAGGAGGTTCCAGATAAGGTCAAAAACTACATACTCAGATCTTCACCAAACTTTGCAGGGATACATTGAATGTCAAGACACGTGGAAAAAACGTACAAAACAAGAGATTGGAGACATCAAGATTTTGGACGAATTTTTTAAGAATTTTCAAATTTTCAGATAGGAGGTTCCATATAAGGTCAAAAACTACATACTCAGATCTTCACCAAACTTTGCAGGGATACATTGGATGTCAAGACACGTGGAAAAAACGTACAAAACAAGAGATTGGAGACATCAAGATTTTGGACGAATTTTTTAAGAATTTTCAAATTTTCAGAAAGGATGTTCCAGATAAGGTCAAAAACGACATACTCAGATCTTCACCAAACTTTGCAGGGATACATTGGATGTCAAGACACGTGGAAATAACATACAAAACATAGGATTGGGGACATCAAGATTTTGGTCGAATTTTTTAAGAATTTTCATATTTCCAGATAAGAGGTTCCATATAAGGTCAAAAACTACATACTCAGATCTTTACCAAACTTAACAGGGATTCATTGGATGTAAAGACACGTGGAAAAAACGTAAAAACAAGAGATTGGCGACATCAAGATTTTGGACGATATTTTTAAGAATTTTCAAATTTTCATAAAGGAGGTTCCAGATAAGGTCAAAAACGACATACTCAGATCTTCACCAAACGTTGCAGGGATACTTTGCATGTCAAGACACGTGGAAAAAACGTACAAAACAAGAGATTGGAGACATCAAGATTTTCGACGATTTTTTTAAGAATTTTCAAATTTTCAGATGGGAGGTTCCAGATAAGGTCAAAAACGACATACTCAGATCTTCACCAAACTTTGCATGGATACATTGAATGTCAAGACACGTGGAAAAAACGTACAAAACAAGAGATTGGAGACATCAAGATTTTGGACGAATTTTTTAAGAATTCTCAAATTTTCAGAAAGGAGGTTCCATATAAGGTCAAAAACTACATACTCAGATCTTCACCAAACTTTGCAGGGATACATTGGTTGTCAAGACACGTGGAAAAAACGTACAAAAAAAGAGATTGGGGTCATCAAGATTTTGGACGAATTTTTTAAGAATTTTCAAATTTTCAGATGGGAGGTTCCATATAAGGTCAAAAACTACATACTCAGATCTTCACCAAACTTTGCATGGATACATTGGATGTCAAGACACGTGGAAAAAACATACAAAACATAGGATTGGGGACATCAAGATTTTGGTCGAATTTTTTAAGAATTTTCAAATTTTCAGGTAGGAGGTTCCATATAAGGTCAAAAACTACATACTCAGATCTTCACCAAACTTTGCAGGGATACATTGGATGTCAAGACACGTGGAAAAAACATACAAGACCTAGGATTGGGGACATCAAGATTTTGGTCAAATTTTTTAAGAATTTTCAAATTTTCAGGTTCCATATAAGGTCAAAAACTACATACTCAGATCTTCACCAAACTTTGCAGGGATACATTGGATGTCAAGACACGTGGAAAAAACGTACAAAACAAGAGATTGGAGACATCAAGATTTTGGACGAATTTTTTAAGAATTTTCAAATTTTCAGAAAGGAGGTTCCATATAAGGTCAAAAACTACATACTCAGATCTTCACCAAACTTTGCAGGGATACATTGGATGTCAAGACACGTGGAAAAAACGTACAAAACAAGAGATTGGAGACATCAAGATTTTGGACGAATTTTTTAAGAATTTTCAAATTTTCAGAAAGGAGGTTCCATATAAGGTCAAAAACTACATACTCAGATCTTCACCAAACTTTGCAGGGATACATTGAATGTCAAGACACGTGGAAAAAACGTACAAAACAAGAGATTGGGGTCATCAAGATTTTGGACGGATTTTTTAGGAATTTTCAAATTTTCAGATGGGAGGTTCCAGATAAGGTCAAAAACTACATACTCAGATCTTCACCAAACTTTGCAGGGATACATTGGATGTCAAGACACGTGGAAAAAACGTAGAAAACAAGAGATTGGAGACATCAAGATTTTGGACGAATTTTTTAAGAATTTTCAAATTTTCAGATAGGAGGTTCCATATAAGGTCAAAAACTACATACTCAGATCTTCACCAAACTATGCATGGATACATTATGTGTCAAGACACGTGGAAAAAACGTACAAAACAAGAGATTGGAGACATCAAGATTTTGGTCGAATTTTTTAAGAATTTTCAAATTTTCAGATGGGAGGTTCCAGATAAGGTCAAAAACTACATACTCAGATCTTCACCAAACTTTGCAGGGATACATTGGATGTCAAGACACGTGGAAAAAACGTACAAAACAAGAGATAGGAGACATCAAGATTTTGGACGAATTTTTTAACAATTTTCAAATTTTCAGAAAGGATGTTCCAGAAAAATCAAAAACGACATACTCAGATCTTCACCTAACTTTGCAGGGATACATTGGATATCAAGACACGTGGAAAAAACGTACAAAACAAGAGATTGGAGACATCAAGATTTTGGACGAATTTTTTAAGAATTTTCAAATTTTCAGATAGGAGGTTCGAGATAAGGTCAAAAACTACATGCTTAGATCTTCACCAAATTTTGCAGGGATACATTGGATGTCAAGACACGTGGAAAAAACGTACAAAACAAGAGATTGGGGTCATCAAGATTTTGGACGGATTTTTTAGGAATTTTCAAATTTTCAGATGGGAGGTTCCAGATAAGGTCAAAAACTACATACTCAGATCTTCACCAAACATTGCAGGGATACATTGGATGTCAAGACACGTGGAAAAAACGTACAAAACAAGAGATTGGAGACATCAATATTTTGGACGAATTTTTTAAGAATTTTCAAATTTTCAGATAGGAGGTTCCAGATGAGGTCAAAAACTACATACTCAGATCTTCACCAAACTTTGCAGGAATACTTTGCATGTCAAGACACGTGGAAAAAACGTACAAAACAAGAGATCGGAGACATCAAGATTTTCGACGAATTTTTTAAGAATTTTCAAATTTTCAGATGGGAGGTTCCAGATAAGGTCAAAAACGACATACTCAGATCTTCACCAAACTTTGCATGGATACATTGGATGTCAAGACACGTGGAAAAAACGTACAAAACAAGAGATTGGAGACATCAAGATTTTGGACGAATTTTTTGAGAATTTTCAAATTTTCAGAAAGGAGGTTCCATATAAGGTCAAAAACTACATACTCAGATCTTCACCAAACTTTGCAGGGATACATTGGATGTCAAGACACGTGAAAAAAACGTACAAAACAAGAGATTGGAGACATCAAGATTTTTGACGAATTTTTTAAGAATTTTCAAATTTTCAGAAAGGATGTTCCAGATAAGGTCAAAAACGACATACTCAGATCTTCACCAAACTTTGCAGGGATACATTGGATGTCAAGACACGTGGAAAAAACGTACAAAACAAGAGATTGGAGACATCAAGATTCTCGACGAATTTTTGAAGAATTTTCAAATTTTCAGATAGGAGGTTCCAGATAAGGTCAAAAACTACATACTCAGATCTTCACCAAACTTTGCAGGGATACATTGAATGTGAAGACACGTGGAAAAAACGTACAAAACAAGAGATTGGAGACATCAAGATTTTGGACGAATTTTTTAAGAATTTTCAAATTTTCAGAAAGGAGGTTCCATATAAGGTCAAAAACTACATACTCAGATCTTTACCAAACTTTGCAGGGATACATTGAATGTCAAGACACGTGGAAAAAACGTACAAAACAAGAGATTGGGGTCATCAAGATTTTGGACGGATTTTTTAGGAATTTTCAAATTTTCAGATGGGAGGTTCCAGATAAGGTCAAAAACTACATACTCAGATCTTCACCAAACATTGCAGGGATACATTGGATGTCAAGACACGTGGAAAAAACGTACAAAACAAGAGATTGGAGACATCAAGATTTTGGACGAATTTTTTAAGAATTTTCAAATTTTCAGATAGGAGGTTCCATATAAGGTCAAAAACTACATACTCAGATCTTCACCAAACTTTGCATGGATACATTATGTGTCAAGACACGTGGAAAAAACGTACAAAACAAGAGATTGGAGACATCAAGATTTTGGTCGAATTTTTTAAGAATTTTCAAATTTTCAGATGGGAGGTTCCAGATAAGGTCAAAAACTACATACTCAGATCTTCACCAAACTTTGCAGGGATACATTGGATGTCAAGACACGTGGAAAAAACGTACAAAACAAGAGATAGGAGACATCAAGATTTTGGAAGAATTTTTTAAAAATTTTCAAATTTTCAGAAAGGATGTTCCAGATAAGGTCAAAAACGACATACTCAGATCTTCACCAAACTTTGCAGGGATACATTGGATATCAAGACACGTGGAAAAAACGTACAAAACAAGAGATTGGAGACATCAAGATTTTGGACGAATTTTTTAAGAAGTTTCAAATTTTCAGATAGGAGGTTCCAGATGAGGTCAAAAACTACATACTCAGATCTTCACCAAACTTTGCAGGAATACTTTGCATGTCAAGACACGTGGAAAAAACGTACAAAACAAGAGATCGGAGACATCAAGATTTTCGACGAATTTTTTAAGAATTTTCAAATTTTCAGATGGGAGGTTCCAGATAAGGTCAAAAACGACATACTCAGATCTTCACCAAACTTTGCATGGATACATTGGATGTCAAGACACGTGGAAAAAACATACAAAACATAGGATTGGGGACATCAAGATTTTGGACGAATTTTTTAAGAATTTTCAAATTTTCAGATAGGAGGTTCCATATAATTTCAAAAACTACATACTCAGATCTTCACCAAACTTTGCAGGGATACATTGGATGTCAAGACACGTGGAAAAAACGTACAAAACAAGAGATTGGAGACATCAAGATTTTGGACGAATTTTTTGAGAATTTTCAAATTTTCAGAAAGGAGGTTCCATATAAGGTCAAAAACTACATACTCAGATCTTCACCAAACTTTGCAGGGATACATTGGATGTCAAGACACGTGAAAAAAACGTACAAAAGAAGAGATTGGAGACATCAAGATTTTTGACGAATTTTTTAAGAATTTTCAAATTTTCAGAAAGGATGTTCCAGATAAGGTCAAAAACGACATACTCAGATCTTCACCAAACTTTGCAGGGATACATTGGAGGTCGAGACACGTGGAAAAAACGTACAAAACAAGAGATTGGAGACATCAAGATATTGGACGAATTTTTGAAGAATTTTCAAATTTTCAGATAGGAGGTTCCAGATAAGGTCAAAAATTACATACTCAGATCTTCACCAAACATTGCAGGGATACATTGGATGTCAAGACACGTGGAAAAAACGTACAAAACAAGAGATTGGAGACATCAAGATTCTCGACGAATTTTTGAAGAATTTTCAAATTTTCAGATAGGAGGTTCCAGATAAGGTCAAAAACTACATACTCAGATCTTCACCAAACTTTGCAGGGATACATTGAATGTCAAGACACGTGGAAAAAACGTACAAAACAAGAGATTGGAGACATCAAGATTTTGGACGAATTTTTTAAGAATTTTCAAATTTTCAGATAGGAGGTTCCAGATAAGGTCAAAAACTACATACTCAGATCTTCACCAAACTTTGCAGGGATACATTGGATGTCAAGACACGTGGAAAAAACGTACAAAACAAGAGATTGGAGACATCAAGATTTTGGACGAATTTTTTAAGAATTTTCAAATTTTCAGAAAGGATGTTCCAGATAAGGTCAAAAACGACATACTCAGATCTTCACCAAACTTTGCAGGGATACATTGGATGTCAAGACACGTGGAAAAAACATACAAAACATAGGATTGGGGACATCAAGATTTTGGTCGAATTTTTTAAGAATTTTCAAATTTCCAGATAAGAGGTTCCATATAAGGTCAAAAACTACATACTCAGATCTTTACCAAACTTAACAGGGATACATTGGATGTCAAGACACGTGGAAAAAACGTAAAAACAAGAGATTGGCGACATCAAGATTTTGGACGATATTTTTAAGAATTTTCAAATTTTCATAAAGGAGGTTCCAGATAAGGTCAAAAACGACATACTCAGATCTTCACCAAACGTTGCAGGGATACTTTGCATGTCAAGACACGTGGAAAAAACGTACAAAACAAGAGATTGGAGACATCAAGATTTTCGACGAATTTTTTAAGAATTTTCAAATTTTCAGATGGGAGGTTCCAGATAAGGTCAAAAACTACATACTCAGATCTTCACCAACTTTGCAGGGATACATTGGATGTCAAGACACGTGGAAAAAACGTACAAAAAAAAGAGATTGGGGTCATCAAGATTTTGGACGAATTTTTTAAGAATTTTCAAATTTTCAGATGGGAGGTTCCATATAAGGTCAAAAACTACATACTCAGATCTTCACCAAACTTTGCATGGATACATTGGATGTCAAGACACGTGGAAAAAACATACAAAACATAGGATTGGGGACATCAAGATTTTGGTCGAATTTTTTAAGAATTTTCAAATTTTCAGATAGGAGGTTCCAGATAAGGTCAAAAATTACATACTCAGATCTTCACCAAACTTTGCAGGGATACATTGGATGTCAAGACACGTGGAAAAAACGTACAAAACAAGAGATAGGAGACATCAAGATTTTGGACGAATTTTTTAAAAATTTTCAAATTTTCAGAAAGGATGTTCCAGATAAGGTCAAAAACGACATACTCAGATCTTCACCAAACTTTGCAGGGATACATTGGATATCAAGACACGTGGAAAAAACGTACAAAACAAGAGATTGGAGACATCAAGATTTTGGACGAATTTTTTAAGAAGTTTCAAATTTTCAGATAGGAGGTTCCAGATGAGGTCAAAAACTACATACTCAGATCTTCACCAAACTTTGCAGGAATACTTTGCATGTCAAGACACGTGGAAAAAACGTACAAAACAAGAGATCGGAGACATCAAGATTTTCGACGAATTTTTTAAGAATTTTCAAATTTTCAGATGGGAGGTTCCAGATAAGGTCAAAAACGACATACTCAGATCTTCACCAAACTTTGCATGGATACATTGGATGTCAAGACACGTGGAAAAAACATACAAAACATAGGATTGGGGACATCAAGATTTTGGACGAATTTTTTAAGAATTTTCAAATTTTCAGATAGGAGGTTCCATATAATTTCAAAAACTACATACTCAGATCTTCACCAAACTTTGCAGGGATACATTGGATGTCAAGACACGTGGAAAAAACGTACAAAACAAGAGATTGGAGACATCAAGATTTTGGACGAATTTTTTGAGAATTTTCAAATTTTCAGAAAGGAGGTTCCATATAAGGTCAAAAACTACATACTCAGATGTTCACCAAACTTTGCAGGGATACATTGGATGTCAAGACACGTGAAAAAAACGTACAAAACAAGAGATTGGAGACATCAAGATTTTGGACGAATTTTTTAAGAATTTTCAAATTTTCAGAAAGGATGTTCCAGATAAGGTCAAAAACGACATACTCAGATCTTCACCAAACTTTGCAGGGATACATTGGAGGTCGAGACACGTGGAAAAAACGTACAAAACAAGAGATTGGAGACATCAAGATATTGGACGAATTTTTGAAGAATTTTCAAATTTTCAGATAGGAGGTTCCAGATAAGGTCAAAAATTACATACTCAGATCTTCACCAAACATTGCAGGGATACATTGGATGTCAAGACACGTGGAAAAAACGTACAAAACAAGAGATTGGAGACATCAAGATTCTCGACGAATTTTTGAAGAATTTTCAAATTTTCAGATAGGAGGTTCCAGATAAGGTCAAAAACTACATACTCAGATCTTCACCAAACTTTGCAGGGATACATTGGATGTCAAGACACGTGGAAAAAACGTACAAAACAAGAGATTGGAGACATCAAGATTTTGGACGAATTTTTTAAGAATTTTCAAATTTTCAGAAAGGATGTTCCAGATAAGGTCAAAAACGACATACTCAGATCTTCACCAAACTTTGCAGGGATACATTGGATGTCAAGACACGTGGAAAAACATACAAAACATAGGATTGGGGACATCAAGATTTTGGTCGAATTTTTTAAGAATTTTCAAATTTCCAGATAAGAGGTTCCATATAAGGTCAAAAACTACATACTCAGATCTTTACCAAACTTAACAGGGATACATTGGATGTCAAGACACGTGGAAAAAACGTAAAAACAAGAGATTGGCGACATCAAGATTTTGGACGATATTTTTAAGAATTTTCAAATTTTCATAAAGGAGGTTCCAGATAAGGTCAAAAACGACATACTCAGATCTTCACCAAACGTTGCAGGGATTCTTTGCATGTCAAGACACGTGGAAAAAACGTACAAAACAAGAGATTGGAGACATCAAGATTTTCGACGAATTTTTTAAGAATTTTCAAATTTTCAGATGGGAGGTTCCAGATAAGGTCAAAAACTACATACTCAGATCTTCACCAACTTTGCAGGGATACATTGGATGTCAAGACACGTGGAAAAAACGTACAAAAAAAAGAGATTGGGGTCATCAAGATTTTGGACGAATTTTTTAAGAATTTTCAAATTTTCAGATGGGAGGTTCCATATAAGGTCAAAAACTACATACTCAGATCTTCACCAAACTTTGCATGGATACATTGGATGTCAAGACACGTGGAAAAAACGTACAAAACAAGAGATTGGAGACATCAAGATTTTGGACGAATTTTTTAAGAATTCTCAAATTTTCAGAAAGGAGGTTCCATATAAGGTCAAAAACTACATACTCAGATCTTCACCAAACTTTGCAGGGATACATTGGTTGTCAAGACACGTGGAAAAAACGTACAAAAAAAGAGATTGGGGTCATCAAGATTTTGGACGAATTTTTTAAGAATTTTCAAATTTTCAGATGGGAGGTTCCATATAAGGTCAAAAACTACATACTCAGATCTTCACCAAACTTTGCATGGATACATTGGATGTCAAGACACGTGGAAAAAACATACAAAACATAGGATTGGGGACATCAAGATTTTGGTCGAATTTTTTAAGAATTTTCAAATTTTCAGGTAGGAGGTTCCATATAAGGTCAAAAACTACATACTCAGATCTTCACCAAACTTTGCAGGGATACATTGGATGTCAAGACACGTGGAAAAAACATACAAGACCTAGGATTGGGGACATCAAGATTTTGGTCAAATTTTTTAAGAATTTTCAAATTTTCAGGTTCCATATAAGGTCAAAAACTACATACTCAGATCTTCACCAAACTTTGCAGGGATACATTGGATGTCAAGACACGTGGAAAAAACGTACAAAACAAGAGATTGGAGACATCAAGATTTTGGACGAATTTTTTAAGAATTTTCAAATTTTCAGAAAGGAGGTTCCATATAAGGTCAAAAACTACATACTCAGATCTTCACCAAACTTTGCAGGGATACATTGGATGTCAAGACACGTGGAAAAAACGTACAAAACAAGAGATTGGAGACATCAAGATTTTGGACGAATTTTTTAAGAATTTTCAAATTTTCAGAAAGGAGGTTCCATATAAGGTCAAAAACTACATACTCAGATCTTCACCAAACTTTGCAGGGATACATTGAATGTCAAGACACGTGGAAAAAACGTACAAAACAAGAGATTGGGGTCATCAAGATTTTGGACGGATTTTTTAGGAATTTTCAAATTTTCAGATGGGAGGTTCCAGATAAGGTCAAAAACTACATACTCAGATCTTCACCAAACTTTGCAGGGATACATTGGATGTCAAGACACGTGGAAAAAACGTAGAAAACAAGAGATTGGAGACATCAAGATTTTGGACGAATTTTTTAAGAATTTTCAAATTTTCAGATAGGAGGTTCCATATAAGGTCAAAAACTACATACTCAGATCTTCACCAAACTTTGCATGGATACATTATGTGTCAAGACACGTGGAAAAAACGTACAAAACAAGAGATTGGAGACATCAAGATTTTGGTCGAATTTTTTAAGAATTTTCAAATTTTCAGATGGGAGGTTCCAGATAAGGTCAAAAACTACATACTCAGATCTTCACCAAACTTTGCAGGGATACATTGGATGTCAAGACACGTGGAAAAAACGTACAAAACAAGAGATAGGAGACATCAAGATTTTGGACGAATTTTTTAACAATTTTCAAATTTTCAGAAAGGATGTTCCAGAAAAATCAAAAACGACATACTCAGATCTTCACCTAACTTTGCAGGGATACATTGGATATCAAGACACGTGGAAAAAACGTACAAAACAAGAGATTGGAGACATCAAGATTTTGGACGAATTTTTTAAGAATTTTCAAATTTTCAGATAGGAGGTTCGAGATAAGGTCAAAAACTACATGCTTAGATCTTCACCAAATTTTGCAGGGATACATTGGATGTCAAGACACGTGGAAAAAACGTACAAAACAAGAGATTGGGGTCATCAAGATTTTGGACGGATTTTTTAGGAATTTTCAAATTTTCAGATGGGAGGTTCCAGATAAGGTCAAAAACTACATACTCAGATCTTCACCAAACATTGCAGGGATACATTGGATGTCAAGACACGTGGAAAAAACGTACAAAACAAGAGATTGGAGACATCAATATTTTGGACGAATTTTTTAAGAATTTTCAAATTTTCAGATAGGAGGTTCCAGATGAGGTCAAAAACTACATACTCAGATCTTCACCAAACTTTGCAGGAATACTTTGCATGTCAAGACACGTGGAAAAAACGTACAAAACAAGAGATCGGAGACATCAAGATTTTCGACGAATTTTTTAAGAATTTTCAAATTTTCAGATGGGAGGTTCCAGATAAGGTCAAAAACGACATACTCAGATCTTCACCAAACTTTGCATGGATACATTGGATGTCAAGACACGTGGAAAAAACGTACAAAACAAGAGATTGGAGACATCAAGATTTTGGACGAATTTTTTGAGAATTTTCAAATTTTCAGAAAGGAGGTTCCATATAAGGTCAAAAACTACATACTCAGATCTTCACCAAACTTTGCAGGGATACATTGGATGTCAAGACACGTGAAAAAAACGTACAAAACAAGAGATTGGAGACATCAAGATTTTTGACGAATTTTTTAAGAATTTTCAAATTTTCAGAAAGGATGTTCCAGATAAGGTCAAAAACGACATACTCAGATCTTCACCAAACTTTGCAGGGATACATTGGAGGTCGAGACACGTGGAAAAAACGTACAAAACAAGAGATTGGAGACATCAAGATATTGGACGAATTTTTGAAGAATTTTCAAATTTTCAGATAGGAGGTTCCAGATAAGGTCAAAAACTACATACTCAGATCTTCACCAAACATTGCAGGGATACATTGGATGTCAAGACACGTGGAAAAAACGTACAAAACAAGAGATTGGAGACATCAAGATTCTCGACGAATTTTTGAAGAATTTTCAAATTTTCAGATAGGAGGTTCCAGATAAGGTCAAAAACTACATACTCAGATCTTCACCAAACTTTGCAGGGATACATTGAATGTGAAGACACGTGGAAAAAACGTACAAAACAAGAGATTGGAGACATCAAGATTTTGGACGAATTTTTTAAGAATTTTCAAATTTTCAGAAAGGAGGTTCCATATAAGGTCAAAAACTACATACTCAGATCTTCACCAAACTTTGCAGGGATACATTGAATGTCAAGACACGTGGAAAAAACGTACAAAACAAGAGATTGGGGTCATCAAGATTTTGGACGGATTTTTTAGGAATTTTCAAATTTTCAGATGGGAGGTTCCAGATAAGGTCAAAAACTACATACTCAGATCTTCACCAAACATTGCAGGGATACATTGGATGTCAAGACACGTGGAAAAAACGTACAAAACAAGAGATTGGAGACATCAAGATTTTGGACGAATTTTTTAAGAATTTTCAAATTTTCAGATAGGAGGTTCCATATAAGGTCAAAAACTACATACTCAGATCTTCACCAAACTTTGCATGGATACATTATGTGTCAAGACACGTGGAAAAAACGTACAAAACAAGAGATTGGAGACATCAAGATTTTGGTCGAATTTTTTAAGAATTTTCAAATTTTCAGATGGGAGGTTCCAGATAAGGTCAAAAACTACATACTCAGATCTTCACCAAACTTTGCAGGGATACATTGGATGTCAAGACACGTGGAAAAAACGTACAAAACAAGAGATAGGAGACATCAAGATTTTGGAAGAATTTTTTAAAAATTTTCAAATTTTCAGAAAGGATGTTCCAGATAAGGTCAAAAACGACATACTCAGATCTTCACCAAACTTTGCAGGGATACATTGGATATCAAGACACGTGGAAAAAACGTACAAAACAAGAGATTGGAGACATCAAGATTTTGGACGAATTTTTTAAGAAGTTTCAAATTTTCAGATAGGAGGTTCCAGATGAGGTCAAAAACTACATACTCAGATCTTCACCAAACTTTGCAGGAATACTTTGCATGTCAAGACACGTGGAAAAAACGTACAAAACAAGAGATCGGAGACATCAAGATTTTCGACGAATTTTTTAAGAATTTTCAAATTTTCAGATGGGAGGTTCCAGATAAGGTCAAAAACGACATACTCAGATCTTCACCAAACTTTGCATGGATACATTGGATGTCAAGACACGTGGAAAAAACATACAAAACATAGGATTGGGGACATCAAGATTTTGGACGAATTTTTTAAGAATTTTCAAATTTTCAGATAGGAGGTTCCATATAATTTCAAAAACTACATACTCAGATCTTCACCAAACTTTGCAGGGATACATTGGATGTCAAGACACGTGGAAAAAACGTACAAAACAAGAGATTGGAGACATCAAGATTTTGGACGAATTTTTTGAGAATTTTCAAATTTTCAGAAAGGAGGTTCCATATAAGGTCAAAAACTACATACTCAGATCTTCACCAAACTTTGCAGGGATACATTGGATGTCAAGACACGTGAAAAAAACGTACAAAAGAAGAGATTGGAGACATCAAGATTTTTGACGAATTTTTTAAGAATTTTCAAATTTTCAGAAAGGATGTTCCAGATAAGGTCAAAAACGACATACTCAGATCTTCACCAAACTTTGCAGGGATACATTGGAGGTCGAGACACGTGGAAAAAACGTACAAAACAAGAGATTGGAGACATCAAGATATTGGACGAATTTTTGAAGAATTTTCAAATTTTCAGATAGGAGGTTCCAGATAAGGTCAAAAATTACATACTCAGATCTTCACCAAACATTGCAGGGATACATTGGATGTCAAGACACGTGGAAAAAACGTACAAAACAAGAGATTGGAGACATCAAGATTCTCGACGAATTTTTGAAGAATTTTCAAATTTTCAGATAGGAGGTTCCAGATAAGGTCAAAAACTACATACTCAGATCTTCACCAAACTTTGCAGGGATACATTGAATGTCAAGACACGTGGAAAAAACGTACAAAACAAGAGATTGGAGACATCAAGATTTTGGACGAATTTTTTAAGAATTTTCAAATTTTCAGATAGGAGGTTCCAGATAAGGTCAAAAACTACATACTCAGATCTTCACCAAACTTTGCAGGGATACATTGGATGTCAAGACACGTGGAAAAAACGTACAAAACAAGAGATTGGAGACATCAAGATTTTGGACGAATTTTTTAAGAATTTTCAAATTTTCAGAAAGGATGTTCCAGATAAGGTCAAAAACGACATACTCAGATCTTCACCAAACTTTGCAGGGATACATTGGATGTCAAGACACGTGGAAAAAACATACAAAACATAGGATTGGGGACATCAAGATTTTGGTCGAATTTTTTAAGAATTTTCAAATTTCCAGATAAGAGGTTCCATATAAGGTCAAAAACTACATACTCAGATCTTTACCAAACTTAACAGGGATACATTGGATGTCAAGACACGTGGAAAAAACGTAAAAACAAGAGATTGGCGACATCAAGATTTTGGACGATATTTTTAAGAATTTTCAAATTTTCATAAAGGAGGTTCCAGATAAGGTCAAAAACGACATACTCAGATCTTCACCAAACGTTGCAGGGATACTTTGCATGTCAAGACACGTGGAAAAAACGTACAAAACAAGAGATTGGAGACATCAAGATTTTCGACGAATTTTTTAAGAATTTTCAAATTTTCAGATGGGAGGTTCCAGATAAGGTCAAAAACTACATACTCAGATCTTCACCAACTTTGCAGGGATACATTGGATGTCAAGACACGTGGAAAAAACGTACAAAAAAAAGAGATTGGGGTCATCAAGATTTTGGACGAATTTTTTAAGAATTTTCAAATTTTCAGATGGGAGGTTCCATATAAGGTCAAAAACTACATACTCAGATCTTCACCAAACTTTGCATGGATACATTGGATGTCAAGACACGTGGAAAAAACATACAAAACATAGGATTGGGGACATCAAGATTTTGGTCGAATTTTTTAAGAATTTTCAAATTTTCAGATAGGAGGTTCCAGATAAGGTCAAAAATTACATACTCAGATCTTCACCAAACTTTGCAGGGATACATTGGATGTCAAGACACGTGGAAAAAACGTACAAAACAAGAGATAGGAGACATCAAGATTTTGGACGAATTTTTTAAAAATTTTCAAATTTTCAGAAAGGATGTTCCAGATAAGGTCAAAAACGACATACTCAGATCTTCACCAAACTTTGCAGGGATACATTGGATATCAAGACACGTGGAAAAAACGTACAAAACAAGAGATTGGAGACATCAAGATTTTGGACGAATTTTTTAAGAAGTTTCAAATTTTCAGATAGGAGGTTCCAGATGAGGTCAAAAACTACATACTCAGATCTTCACCAAACTTTGCAGGAATACTTTGCATGTCAAGACACGTGGAAAAAACGTACAAAACAAGAGATCGGAGACATCAAGATTTTCGACGAATTTTTTAAGAATTTTCAAATTTTCAGATGGGAGGTTCCAGATAAGGTCAAAAACGACATACTCAGATCTTCACCAAACTTTGCATGGATACATTGGATGTCAAGACACGTGGAAAAAACATACAAAACATAGGATTGGGGACATCAAGATTTTGGACGAATTTTTTAAGAATTTTCAAATTTTCAGATAGGAGGTTCCATATAATTTCAAAAACTACATACTCAGATCTTCACCAAACTTTGCAGGGATACATTGGATGTCAAGACACGTGGAAAAAACGTACAAAACAAGAGATTGGAGACATCAAGATTTTGGACGAATTTTTTGAGAATTTTCAAATTTTCAGAAAGGAGGTTCCATATAAGGTCAAAAACTACATACTCAGATCTTCACCAAACTTTGCAGGGATACATTGGATGTCAAGACACGTGAAAAAAACGTACAAAACAAGAGATTGGAGACATCAAGATTTTTGACGAATTTTTTAAGAATTTTCAAATTTTCAGAAAGGATGTTCCAGATAAGGTCAAAAACGACATACTCAGATCTTCACCAAACTTTGCAGGGATACATTGGAGGTCGAGACACGTGGAAAAAACGTACAAAACAAGAGATTGGAGACATCAAGATATTGGACGAATTTTTGAAGAATTTTCAAATTTTCAGATAGGAGGTTCCAGATAAGGTCAAAAATTACATACTCAGATCTTCACCAAACATTGCAGGGATACATTGGATGTCAAGACACGTGGAAAAAACGTACAAAACAAGAGATTGGAGACATCAAGATTCTCGACGAATTTTTGAAGAATTTTCAAATTTTCAGATAGGAGGTTCCAGATAAGGTCAAAAACTACATACTCAGATCTTCACCAAACTTTGCAGGGATACATTGAATGTCAAGACACGTGGAAAAAACGTACAAAACAAGAGATTGGAGACATCAAGATTTTGGACGAATTTTTTAAGAATTTTCAAATTTTCAGATAGGAGGTTCCAGATAAGGTCAAAAACTACATACTCAGATCTTCACCAAACTTTGCAGGGATACATTGGATGTCAAGACACGTGGAAAAAACGTACAAAACAAGAGATTGGAGACATCAAGATTTTGGACGAATTTTTTAAGAATTTTCAAATTTTCAGAAAGGATGTTCCAGATAAGGTCAAAAACGACATACTCAGATCTTCACCAAACTTTGCAGGGATACATTGGATGTCAAGACACGTGGAAAAAACATACAAAACATAGGATTGGGGACATCAAGATTTTGGTCGAATTTTTTAAGAATTTTCAAATTTCCAGATAAGAGGTTCCATATAAGGTCAAAAACTACATACTCAGATCTTTACCAAACTTAACAGGGATACATTGGATGTCAAGACACGTGGAAAAAACGTAAAAACAAGAGATTGGAGACATCAAGATTCTCGACGATATTTTTAAGAATTTTCAAATTTTCATAAAGGAGGTTCCAGATAAGGTCAAAAACGACATACTCAGATCTTCACCAAACGTTGCAGGGATACTTTGCATGTCAAGACACGTGGAAAAAACGTACAAAACAAGAGATTGGAGACATCAAGATTTTCGACGAATTTTTTAAGAATTTTCAAATTTTCAGATGGGAGGTTCCAGATAAGGTCAAAAACTACATACTCAGATCTTCACCAACTTTGCAGGGATACATTGGATGTCAAGACACGTGGAAAAAACGTACAAAAAAAAGAGATTGGGGTCATCAAGATTTTGGACGAATTTTTTAAGAATTTTCAAATTTTCAGATGGGAGGTTCCATATAAGGTCAAAAACTACATACTCAGATCTTCACCAAACTTTGCATGGATACATTGGATGTCAAGACACGTGGAAAAAACATACAAAACATAGGATTGGGGACATCAAGATTTTGGTCGAATTTTTTAAGAATTTTCAAATTTTCAGATAGGAGGTTCCATATAAGGTCAAAAACTACATACTCAGATCTTCACCAAACTTTGCAGGGATACATTGAATGTCAAGACACGTGGAAAAAACGTACAAAACAAGAGATTGGAGACATCAAGATTTTGGACGAATTTTTTAAGAATTTTCAAATTTTCAGAAAGGAGGTTCCATATAAGGTCAAAAACTACATACTCAGATCTTCACCAAACTTTGCAGGGATACATTGAATGTCAAGACACGTGGAAAAAACGTACAAAACAAGAGATTGGGGTCATCAAGATTTTGGACGGATTTTTTAGGAATTTTCAAATTTTCAGATGGGAGGTTCCAGATAAGGTCAAAAACTACATACTCAGATCTTCACCAAACATTGCAGGGATACATTGGATGTCAAGACACGTGGAAAAAACGTACAAAACAAGAGATTGGAGACATCAAGATTTTGGACGAATTTTTTAAGAATTTTCAAATTTTCAGATAGGAGGTTCCATATAAGGTCAAAAACTACATACTCAGATCTTCACCAAACTTTGCATGGATACATTATGTGTCAAGACACGTGGAAAAAACGTACAAAACAAGAGATTGGAGACATCAAGATTTTGGTCGAATTTTTTAAGAATTTTCAAATTTTCAGATGGGAGGTTCCAGATAAGGTCAAAAACTACATACTCAGATCTTCACCAAACTTTGCAGGGATACATTGGATGTCAAGACACGTGGAAAAAACGTACAAAACAAGAGATAGGAGACATCAAGATTTTGGACGAATTTTTTAAAAATTTTCAAATTTTCAGAAAGGATGTTCCAGATAAGGTCAAAAACGACATACTCAGATCTTCACCAAACTTTGCAGGGATACATTGGATATCAAGACACGTGGAAAAAACGTACAAAACAAGAGATTGGAGACATCAAGATTTTGGACGAATTTTTTAAGAAGTTTCAAATTTTCAGATAGGAGGTTCCAGATGAGGTCAAAAACTACATACTCAGATCTTCACCAAACTTTGCAGGAATACTTTGCATGTCAAGAGACGTGGAAAAAACGTACAAAACAAGAGATCGGAGACATCAAGATTTTCGACGAATTTTTTAAGAATTTTCAAATTTTCAGATGGGAGGTTCCAGATAAGGTCAAAAACGACATACTCAGATCTTCACCAAACTTTGCATGGATACATTGGATGTCAAGACACGTGGAAAAAACATACAAAACATAGGATTGGGGACATCAAGATTTTGGACGAATTTTTTAAGAATTTTCAAATTTTCAGATAGGAGGTTCCATATAATTTCAAAAACTACATACTCAGATCTTCACCAAACTTTGCAGGGATACATTGGATGTCAAGACACGTGGAAAAAACGTACAAAACAAGAGATTGGAGACATCAAGATTTTGGACGAATTTTTTGAGAATTTTCAAATTTTCAGAAAGGAGGTTCCATATAAGGTCAAAAACTACATACTCAGATCTTCACCAAACTTTGCAGGGATACATTGGATGTCAAGACACGTGAAAAAAACGTACAAAACAAGAGATTGGAGACATCAAGATTTTTTACGAATTTTTTAAGAATTTTCAAATTTTCAGAAAGGATGTTCCAGATAAGGTCAAAAACGACATACTCAGATCTTCACCAAACTTTGCAGGGATACATTGGAGGTCGAGACACGTGGAAAAAACGTACAAAACAAGAGATTGGAGACATCAAGATATTGGACGAATTTTTGAAGAATTTTCAAATTTTCAGATAGGAGGTTCCAGATAAGGTCAAAAATTACATACTCAGATCTTCACCAAACATTGCAGGGATACATTGGATGTCAAGACACGTGGAAAAAACGTACAAAACAAGAGATTGGAGACATCAAGATTCTCGACGAATTTTTGAAGAATTTTCAAATTTTCAGAAAGGATGTTCCAGATAAGGTCAAAAACGACATACTCAGATCTTCACCAAACTTTGCAGGGATACATTGGATGTCAAGACACGTGGAAAAAACATACAAAACATAGGATTGGGGACATCAAGATTTTGGTCGAATTTTTTAAGAATTTTCAAATTTCCAGATAAGAGGTTCCATATAAGGTCAAAAACTACATACTCAGATCTTTACCAAACTTAACAGGGATACATTGGATGTCAAGACACGTGGAAAAAACGTAAAAACAAGAGATTGGCGACATCAAGATTTTGGACGATATTTTTAAGAATTTTCAAATTTTCATAAAGGAGGTTCCAGATAAGGTCAAAAACGACATACTCAGATCTTCACCAAACGTTGCAGGGATACTTTGCATGTCAAGACACGTGGAAAAAACGTACAAAACAAGAGATTGGAGACATCAAGATTTTCGACGAATTTTTTAAGAATTTTCAAATTTTCAGATGGGAGGTTCCAGATAAGGTCAAAAACTACATACTCAGATCTTCACCAACTTTGCAGGGATACATTGGATGTCAAGACACGTGGAAAAAACGTACAAAAAAAAGAGATTGGGGTCATCAAGATTTTGGACGAATTTTTTAAGAATTTTCAAATTTTCAGATGGGAGGTTCCATATAAGGTCAAAAACTACATACTCAGATCTTCACCAAACTTTGCATGGATACATTGGATGTCAAGACACGTGGAAAAAACATACAAAACATAGGATTGGGGACATCAAGATTTTGGTCGAATTTTTTAAGAATTTTCAAATTTTCAGATAGGAGGTTCCATATAAGGTCAAAAACTACATACTCAGATCTTCACCAAACTTTGCATGGATACATTATGTGTCAAGACACGTGGAAAAAACGTACAAAACAAGAGATTGGAGACATCAAGATTTTGGTCGAATTTTTTAAGAATTTTCAAATTTTCAGATAGGAGGTTCCAGATAAGGTCAAAAACTACATACTCAGATCTTCACCAAACTTTGCAGGGATACATTGGATGTCAAGACACGTGGAAAAAACGTACAAAACAAGAGATAGGAGACATCAAGATTTTGGACGATATTTTTAAGAATTTTCAAATTTTCATAAAGGAGGTTCGAGATAAGGTCAAAAACTACATACTCAGATCTTCACCAAACTTTGCAGGGATACATTGGATGTCAAGACACGTGGAAAAAACATACAAGACCTAGGATTGGGGACATCAAGATTTTGGTCAAATTTTTTAAGAATTTTCCAATTTTCAGGTTCCATATAAGGTCAAAAACTACATACTCAGATCTTCACCAAACTTTGCAGGGATACATTGGATGTCAAGACACGTGGAAAAAACGTACAAAACAAGAGATTGGAGACATCAAGATTTTGGACGAATTTTTTAAGAATTTTCAAATTTTCAGAAAGGAGGTTCCATATAAGGTCAAAAACTACATACTCAGATCTTCACCAAACTTTGCAGGGATACATTGAATGTCAAGACACGTGGAAAAAAGGTACAAAACAAGAGATTGGAGACATCAAGATTTTGGACGAATTTTTTAAGAATTTTCAAATTTTCAGATAGGAGGTTCCATAAAAGGTCAAAAACTACATACTCAGATCTTCACCAAACTTTGCATGGATACATTATGTGTCAAGACACGTGGAAAAAACGTACAAAACAAGAGATTGGAGACATCAAGATTTTGGTCGAATTTTTTAAGAATTTTCAAATTTTCAGATGGGAGGTTCCAGATAAGGTCAAAAACTACATACTCAGATCTTCACCAAACTTTGCAGGGATACATTGGATGTCAAGACACGTGGAAAAAACGTACAAAACAAGAGATAGGAGACATCAAGATTTTGGACGAATTTTTTAACAATTTTCAAATTTTCAGAAAGGATGCTCCAGATAAGCTCAAAAACGACATACTCAGATCTTCACCAAACTTTGCAGGGATACATTGGATATCAAGACACGTGGAAAAAACGTACAAAACAAGAGATTGGAGACATCAAGATTTTGGACGAATTTTTTAAGAATTTTCAAATTTTCAGATAGGAGGTTCCAGATAAGGTCAAAAACTACATACTCAGATCTTCACCAAACTTTGCAGGGATACATTGGATGTCAAGACACGTGGAAAAAACGTACAAAACAAGAGATTGGGGTCATCAAGATTTTTGACGGATTTTTTAGGAATTTTCAAATTTTCAGATGGGAGGTTCCAGATAAGGTCAAAAACTACATACTCAGATCTTCACCAAACATTGCAGGGATACATTGGATGTCAAGACACGTGGAAAAAACGTACAAAACAAGAGATTGGAGACATCAATATTTTGGACGAATTTTTAAAGAATTTTCAAATTTTCAGATAGGAGGTTCCAGATGAGGTCAAAAACTACATACTCAGATCTTCACCAAACTTTGCAGGAATACTTTGCATGTCAAGACACGTGGAAAAAACGTACAAAACAAGAGATCGGAGACATCAAGATTTTCGACGAATTTTTTAAGAATTTTCAAATTTTCAGATGGGAGGTTCCAGATAAGGTCAAAAACGACATACTCAGATCTTCACCAAACTTTGCAGGGATACATTGGATGTCAAGACACGTGGAAAAAACGTACAAAACAAGAGATTGGGGACATCAAGATTTTGGACGAATTTTTTAAGAATTTTCAACTTTTCAGATGGGAGGTTCCATATAGGGTCAAAAACTACATACTCAGATCTTCACCAAACTTTGCAGGGATACATTGAATGTCAAGACACGTGGAAAAAACGTACAAAACAAGAGATTGGGGTCATCAAGATTTTGCACGGATTTTTTAGGAATTTTCGAATTTTCAGATGGGAGGTTCCAGATAAGGTCAAAAACTACATACTCAGATCTTCACCAAACTTTGCAGGGATACATTGGATGTCAAGACACGCGGAAAAAACGTACAAAACAAGAGATTGGAGACCAAGATTTTGGACGAATTTTTTAAGAATTCTCAAATTTTCAGATAGGAGGTTCCATATAAGGTCAAAAACTACATACTCAGATCTTCACCAAACTTTGCATGGATACATTATGTGTCAAGACACGTGGAAAAAACGTACAAAACAAGAGATTGGAGACATCAAGATTTTGGTCGAATTTTTTAAGAATTTTCAAATTTTCAGAAAGGAGGTTCCAGATAAGGTCAAAAACTACATACTCAGATCTTCACCAAACTTTGCAGGGATACATTGGATGTCAAGACACGTGGAAAAAACGTACAAAACAAGAGATAGGAGACATCAAGATTTTGGACGAATTTTTTAACAATTTTCAAATTTTCAGATAGGAGGTTCCAGATAAGGTCAAAAACTACATACTCAGATCTTCACCAAACTTTGCAGGGATACATTGGATGTCAAGACACGTGGAAAAACCGTACAAAACAAGAGATTGGAGACATCAAGATTTTGGACGATTTTTTAAAGAATTTTCAAATTTTCAGAAATGCGGTTAGAGATAAGGTCAAAAACTACATACTCAGATCTTCACCAAACTTTGCAGGGATACATTGGATGTCAAGACACGTGGAAAAAACGTACAAAACAATAGATTGGGGTCAACAAGATTTTGGACGAATTTTTTAGGAATTTTCAAATTTTCAGATGGGAGGTTCCAGATAAGGTCAAAAACTACATACTCAGATCTTCACCAAACTCTGCAGGGATACATTGTATGTCAAGACACGTGGAAAAAACATACAAAACATAGGATTGGGGACATCAAGATTTTGTTAAATTTTTTTAAGAATCTTCAAATTTTCAGATAGGAGGTTCCATATAAGGTCAAAAACTACATACTCAGATCTTCACTAAACTATGCAGGGATACATTGGATGTCAAGACACGTGGAAAGAACGTACAAAACAAGAGATTGGAGACATCAAGATTTTGGACGATTTTTTTAAGAATTTTCAAATTTTCAGATAGGAGGTTCCATATAAGGTCAAAAACTACATACTCAGATCTTCACCAAACATTGCAGGGATACATTGGATGTCAAGACACGTGGAAAAAACGTACAAAACAAGAGATTGGAGACATCAAGATTTTGGACGAATTTTTTAAGAATTTTCAAATTTTCAGATAGGAGGTTCCAGATAAGGTCAAAAACTACATACTCAGATCTTCACCAAACGTTGCAGGGATACTTTGCATGTCAAGACACGTGGAAAAAACGTACAAAACAAGAGATTGGAGACATCAAGATTTTGGTCGAATTTTTTAAGAATTTTCAAATTTTCAGATGGGAGGTTCCAGATAAGGTCAAAAACTACATACTCAGATCTTCACCAAACTTTGCAGGGATACATTGGATGTCAAGACACGTGGAAAAAACGTACAAAACAAGAGATAGGAGACATCAAGATTTTGGACGAATTTTTTAACAATTTTCAAATTTTCAGAAAGGATGTTCCAGATAAGGTCAAAAACGACATACTCAGATCTTCACCAAACTTTGCAGGGATACATTGGATATCAAGACACGTGGAAAAAACGTACAAAACAAGAGATTGGAGACATCAAGATTTTGGACGAATTTTTTAAGAATTTTCAAATTTTCAGATAGGAGGTTCCAGATAAGGTCAAAAACTACATACTCAGATCTTCACCAAACTTTGCAGGGATACATTGGATGTCAAGACACGTGGAAAAAACGTACAAAACAAGAGATTGGGGTCATCAAGATTTTGGACGGATTTTTTAGGAATTTTCAAATTTTCAGATGGGAGGTTCCAGATAAGGTCAAAAACTACATACTCAGATCTTCACCAAACATTGCAGGGATACATTGGATGTCAAGACACGTGGAAAAAACGTACAAAACAAGAGATTGGAGACATCAAGATTTTGGACGAATTTTTTAAGAATTTTCAAATTTTCAGATAGGAGGTTCCAGATGAGGTCAAAAACTACATACTCAGATCTTCACCAAACTTTGCAGGAATACTTTGCATGTCAAGACACGTGGAAAAAACGTACAAAACAAGAGATCGGAGACATCAAGATTTTCGACGAATTTTTTAAGAATTTTCAAATTTTCAGATGGGAGGTTCCAGACAAGGTCAAAAACGACATACTCAGATCTTCACCAAACTTTGCATGGATACATTGGATGTCAAGACACGTGGAAAAAACGTACAAAACAAGAAATTGGAGACATCAAGATTTTGGACGAATTTTTTAAGAATTTTCAAATTTTCAGAAAGGAGGTTCCGTATAAGGTCAAAAACTACATACTCAGATCTTCACCAAACTTTGCAGGGATACATTGGATGTCAAGACACGTGGAATAAACGTACAAAACAAGAGATTGGGGTCATCAAGATTTTGGACGAATTTTTTAAGAATTTTCAAATTTTCAGAAAGGAGGTTCCATATAAGGTCAAAAACTACATACTCAGATCTTCACCAAACTTTGCAGGGATACATTGGATGTCAAGACACGTGGAAAAAACGTACAAAACAAGAGATTGGAGACATCAAGATTTTCGACAAATTTTTTAAGAATTTTCAAATTTTCAGATGGGAGGTTCCAGATAAGGTCAAAAACGACATACTCAGATCTTCACCAAACTTTGCATGGATACATTATGTGTCAAGACACGTGGAAAAAACGTACAAAACAAGAGATTGGAGACATCAAGATTTTGGTCGAATTTTTTAAGAATTTTCAAATTTTCAGATGGGAGGTTCCAGATAAGGTCAAAAACTACATACTCAGATCTTCACCAAACTTTGCAGGGATACATTGGATGTCAAGACACGTGGAAAAAACGTACAAAACAAGAGATAGGAGACATCAAGATTTTGGACGAATTTTTTAAGAATTTTCAAATTTTCAGAAAGGATGTTCCAGATAAGGTCAAAAACGACATACTCAGATCTTCACCAAACTTTGCAGGGATACATTGGATATCAAGACACGTGGAAAAAACGTACAAAACAAAAGATTGGAGACATCAAGATTTTGGACGAATTTTTTAAGAATTTTCAAATTTTCAGATAGGAGGTTCCAGATAAGGTCGAAAACTACATACTCAGATCTTCACCAAACTTTGCAGGGATACATTGGATGTCAAGACACGTGGAAAAACCGTACAAAACAAGAGATTGGAGACATCAAGATTTTGGACGATTTTTTAAAGAATTTTCAAATTTTCAGAAATGCGGTTCCAGATAAGGTCAAAAACTACATACTCAGATCTTCACCAAACTTTGCAGGGATACATTGGATGTCAAGACACGTGGAAAAAACGTACAAAACAAGAGATTGGGGTCAACAAGATTTTGGACGGATTTTTTAGGAATTTTCAAATTTTCAGATGGGAGTTTCCAGATAGGGTCAAAAACTACATACTCAGATCTTCACCAAACTCTGCAGGGATACATTGTATGTCAAGACACGTGGAAAAAACATACAAAACATAGGATTGGGGACATCAAGATTTTGTTAAATTTTTTTAAGAATTTTCAAATTTTCAGATAGGAGGTTCCATATAAGGTCAAAAACTACATACTCAGATCTTCACCAAACATTGCAGGGATACATTGGATGTCAAGACACGTGGAAAGAACGTACAAAACAAGAGATTGGAGACATCAAGATTTTGGACGAATTTTTTAAGAATTTTCAAATTTTCAGATAGGAGGTTCCAGATAAGGTCAAAAACTACATACTCAGATCTTCACCAAACGTTGCAGGGATACTTTGCATGTCAAGACACTTGGAAAAAACGTACAAAACAAGAGATTGGAGACATCAAGATTTTCGACGAATTTTTTAAGAATTTTCAAATTTTCAGATGGGAGGTTCCAGATAACGTCAAAAACTACATACTCAGATCTTCACCAAACTCTGCAGGGATACATTGGATGTCAAGACACGTGGAAAAAACATACAAAACATAGGATTGGGGACATCAAGATTTTGGTCAAATTTTTTAAGAATTTTCAAATTTTCAGATAGGAGATTCCATATAAGGTCAAAAACTACATACTCAGATCTTCACCAAACTTTGCATGGATACATTATGTGTCAAGACACGTGGAAAAAACGTACAAAACAAGAGATTGGAGAGATCAAGATTTTGGTCGAATTTTTTAAGAATTTTCAAATTTTCAGATAGGAGGTTCCAGATAAGGTCAAAAACTACATACTCAGATCTTCACCAAACTTTGCAGGGATACATTGGATGTCAAGACACGTGGAAAAAACGTACAAAACAAGAGATTGGAGACATCAAGATTTTGGACGAATTTTTTAAGAATTTTCAAATTTTCAGATAGGAGGTTCCAGATAAAGTCAAAAACTACATACTCAGATCTTCACCAAACTTTGCAGGGATACTTTGCATGTCAAGACACGTGGAAAAAACGTACAAAACAAGAGATTGGAGACATCAAGATTTTCGACGAATTTTTTAAGAATTTTCAAATTTTCAGATGGGAGGTTCCATATAAGGTCAAAAACTACATACTCAGATCTTCACCAAACATTGCAGGGATACATTGGATGTCAAGAAACGTGGAAAAAACGTACAAAACAAGAGATTGGAAACATCAAGATTTTTTAACGAATTTTTTAAAAATTTTCAAATTTTCAGATAGGAGGTTCCAGATAAGGTCAAAAACTACATACTCAGATCTTCACCGAACTTTGCAGGGATACATTGGATGTCAAGACACGTGGAAAAAACGTACAAAACAAGAGATTGGAGACATCAAGATTTTGGACGTACTTTTTAAGAATTTTAAAATTTTCAGATAGGAGGTTCCAGATAAGGTCAAAAACGACATACTCAGATCTTCACCAAACTTTGCAGGGATACATTGGATGTCAAGACACGTGGAAAAAACGTACAAAACAAGAGATTGGGGACATCAAGTTTTTGGTCAAATTTTTTAAGAATTTTCAAATTTTCAGATAGGAGGTTCCATATAAGGTCAAAAACTACATACTCAGATCTTCACCAAACATTGCAGGGATACATTGGATGTCAAGACACGTGGAAAGAACGTACAAAACAAGTGATTGGAGACATCAAGATTTTGGACGATTTTTTTAAGAATTTTCAAATTTTCAGATAGGAGGTTCCAGATAAGGTCAAAAACTACATACTCAGATCTTCACCAAACTTTGCAGGGATACTTTGCATGTCAAGACACGTGGAAAAAACGTACAAAACAAGAGATTGGGGTAATCAAGATTTTGGACGGATTTTTTAGGAATTTTCAAATTTTCAGATGGGAGGTTCCAGACAAGGTCAAAAACGACATACTCAGATCTTCACCAAACTTTGCATGGATACATTGGATGTCAAGACACGTGGAAAAAACGTACAAAACAAGAAATCGGAGACATCAAGATTTTGGACGAATTTTTTAAGAATTTTCAAATTTTCAGAAAGGAGGTTCCGTATAAGGTCAAAAACTACATACTCAGATCTTCACCAAACTTTGCAGGGATACATTGGATGTCAAGACACGTGGAAAAAACGTACAAAACAAGAGATTGGGGTCATCAAGATTTTGGACGAATTTTTTAAGAATTTTCAAATTTTCAGAAAGGAGGTTCCATATAAGGTCAAAAACTACATACTCAGATCTTCACCAAACTTTGCAGGGATACATTGGATGTCAAGACACGTGGAAAAAACGTACAAAACAAGAGATTGGAGACATCAAGATTTTCGACAAATTTTTTAAGAATTTTCAAATTTTCAGATGGGAGGTTCCAGATAAGGTCAAAAACGACATACTCAGATCTTCACCAAACTTTGCATGGATACATTATGTGTCAAGACACGTGGAAAAAACGTACAAAACAAGAGATTGGAGACATCAAGATTTTGGTCGAATTTTTTAAGAATTTTCAAATTTTCAGATGGGAGGTTCCAGATAAGGTCAAAAACTACATACTCAGATCTTCACCAAACTTTGCAGGGATACATTGGATGTCAAGACACGTGGAAAAAACGTACAAAACAAGAGATAGGAGACATCAAGATTTTGGACGAATTTTTTAAGAATTTTCAAATTTTCAGAAAGGATGTTCCAGATAAGGTCAAAAACGACATACTCAGATCTTCACCAAACTTTGCAGGGATACATTGGATATCAAGACACGTGGAAAAAACGTACAAAACAAAAGATTGGAGACATCAAGATTTTGGACGAATTTTTTAAGAATTTTCAAATTTTCAGATAGGAGGTTCCAGATAAGGTCGAAAACTACATACTCAGATCTTCACCAAACTTTGCAGGGATACATTGGATGTCAAGACACGTGGAAAAAACATACAAAACATAGGATTCGGAACATCAAGATTTTGGTCGAATTTTTTAAGAATTTTCAAATTTTCAGATAGGAGGTTCCATATAAGGTCAAAAACTACATACTCAGATCTTCACCAAACATTGCAGGAATACATTGGATGTCAAGACACGTGGAAAAAACGTACAAAACAAGAGATTGGGGTCATCAAGATTTTGCACGGATTTTTTAGGAATTTTCAAATTTTCAGATGGGAGGTTCCAGATAAGGTCAAAAACTACATACTCAGATCTTCACCAAACTTTGCAGGGATACATTGGATGTCAAGACACGTGGAAAAAACGTACAAAACAAGAGATTGGAGACATCAAGATTTTGGACGAATTTTTTAAGAATTTTCAAATTTTCAGATAGGAGGTTCCATATAAGGTCAAAAACTACATACTCAGATCTTCACCAAACTTTGCATGGATACATTGGATGTCAAGACACGTGGAAAAAACATACAAAACATAGGATTCGGAACATCAAGATTTTGGTCGAATTTTTTAAGAATTTTCAAATTTTCAGATAGGAGGTTCCATATAAGGTCAAAAACTACATACTCAGATCTTCACCAAACATTGCAGGAATACATTGGATGTCAAGACACGTGGAAAAAACGTACAAAACAAGAGATTGGGGTCATCAAGATTTTGCACGGATTTTTTAGGAATTTTCAAATTTTCAGATGGGAGGTTCCAGATAAGGTCAAAAACTACATACTCAGATCTTCACCAAACTTTGCAGGGATACATTGGATGTCAAGACACGTGGAAAAAACGTACAAAACAAGAGATTGGAGACATCAAGATTTTGGACGAATTTTTTAAGAATTTTCAAATTTTCAGATAGGAGGTTCCATATAAGGTCAAAAACTACATACTCAGATCTTCACCAAACTTTGCATGGATACATTATGTGTCAAGACACGTGGAAAAAACGTACAAAACAAAAGATTGGAGACATCAAGATTTTGGTCGAATTTTTTAAGAATTTTCAAATTTTCAGATGGGAGGTTCCAGATAAGGTCAAAAACTACATACTCAGATCTTCACCAAACTTTGCAGGGATACATTGGATGTCAAGACACGTGGAAAAAACGTACAAAACAAGAGATTGGAGACATCAAGATTTTGGACGAATTTTTTAAGAATTTTTAAATTTTCAGATAGGAGGTTCCATATAAGGTCAAAAACTACATACTCAGATCTTCACCAAACTTTGCATGGATACATTATGTGTCAAGACACGTGGAAAAAACGTACAAAACAGGAGATTGGAGACATCAAGATATTTGTCGAATTTTTTAAGAATTTTCAAATTTTCAGATGGGAGGTTCCAGATAAGGTCAAAAACTACATACTCAGATCTTCACCAAACTTTGCAGGGATACATTGGATGTCAAGACACGTGGAAAAAACGTACAAAACAAGAGATAGGAGACATCAAGATTTTGGACGAATTTTTTAACAATTTTCAAATTTTCAGAAAGGATGTTCCAGATAAGGTCAAAAACAACATACTCAGATCTTCACCAAACTTTGCAGGGATACATTGGATATCAAGACACGTGGAAAAAACGTACAAAACAAGAGATTGGAGACATCAAGATTTTGGACGAATTTTTTAAGAATTTTCAAATTTTCAGATAGGAGGTTCCAGATAAGATCAAAAACTACATACTCAGATCTTCACCAAACTTTGCAGGGATACATTGGATGTCAAGACACGTGGAAAAAAAGTACAAAACAAGAGATTGGGGTCATCAAGATTTTGGACGGATTTTTTAGGAATTTTCAAATTTTCACATGGGAGGTTCCATATAAGGTCAAAAACTACATACTCAGATCTTCACCAAACTTTGCAGGGATACATTGGATGTCAAGACACGTGGAAAAAACGTACAAAACAAGAGATTGGAGACATCAAGATTTTCGACGAATTTTTTAAGAATTTTCAAATTTTCTGAAAGGATGTTCCAGATAAGGTCAAAAAAGACATACTCAGATCTTCACCAAACTTTGCAGGGATACATTGGAGGTCGAGACACGTGGAAAAAATTTACAAAACAAGAGATTGGAGACATCAAGATTTTGGACGAATTTTTGAAGAATTTTCAAATTTTCTGATAGGAGGTCCCAGATAAGGTCAAAAACTACATACTCAGATCTCCACCAAACATTGCAGGGATACATTGGATGTCAAGACACGTGGAAAAAACGTACAAAACAAGAGATTGGAGACATCAAGATTTTCGACGAATTTTTGAAGAATTTTCAAATTTTCAGATAGGAGGTTCCAGATAAGGTCAAAAACTACATACTCAGATCTTCACCAAACGTTGCAGGGATACTTTGCATGTCAAGACACGTGGAAAAAACGTACAAAACAAGAGATTGGAGACATCAAGATTTTCGACGAATTTTTTAAGAATTTTCAAATTTTCAGATGGGAGGTTCCAGATAAGGTCAAAAACGACATACTCAGATCTTCACCAAACTTTGCATGGATACATTGGATGTCAAGACACGTGGAAAAAACGTACAAAACAAGAGATTGGGGTCATCAAGATTTTGCACGGATTTTTTAGGAATTTTCAAATTTTCAGATGGGAGGTTCCAGATAAGGTCAAAAACTACATACTCAGATCTTCACCAAACTTTGCAGGGATACATTGGATGTCAAGACACGTGGAAAAAACGTACAAAACAAGAGATTGGAGACATCAAGATTTTGGACGAATTTTTTAAGAATTTTCAAATTTTCAGATAGGAGGTTCCATATAAGGTCAAAAACTACATACTCAGATCTTCACCAAACTTTGCATGGATACATTATGTGTCAAGACACGTGGAAAAAACGTACAAAACAAAAGATTGGAGACATCAAGATTTTGGTCGAATTTTTTAAGAATTTTCAAATTTTCAGATGGGAGGTTCCAGATAAGGTCAAAAACTACATACTCAGATCTTCACCAAACTTTGCAGGGATACATTGGATGTCAAGACACGTGGAAAAAACGTACAAAAAAGAGATTGGAGACATCAAGATTTTGGACGAATTTTTTAACAATTTTCAAATTTTCAGAAAGGATGTTCCAGATAAGGTCAAAAACGACATACTCAGATCTTCACCAAACTTTGCAGGGATACATTGGATATCAAGACACGTGGAAAAAACGTACAAACAAGAGATTGGAGACATCAAGATTTTGGACGAATTTTTTAAGAATTTTCAAATTTTCAGATAGGAGGTTCCAGATAAGGTCAAAAACTACATACTCAGATCTTCACCAAACTTTGCAGGGATACATTGGATGTCAAGACACGTGGAAAAAACGTACAAAACAAGAGATTGGGGTCATCAAGATTTTGGACGGATTTTTTAGGAATTTTCAAATTTTCAGATGGGAGGTTCCAGATAAGGTCAAAAACTACATACTCAGATCTTCACCAAACATTGCAGGGATACATTGGATGTCAAGACACGTGGAAAAAACGTACAAAACAAGAGATTGGAGACATCAATATTTTGGACGAATTTTTAAAGAATTTTCAAATTTTCAGATAGGAGGTTCCAGATGAGGTCAAAAACTACATAGTCAGATCTTCACCAAACTTTGCAGGAATACTTTGCATGTCAAGACACGTGGAAAAAACGTACAAAACAAGAGATCGGAGACATCAAGATTTTCGACGAATTTTTTAAGAATTTTCAAATTTTCAGATGGGAGGTTCCAGATAAGGTCAAAAACGACATACTCAGATCTTCACCAAACTTTGCATGGATACATTGGATGTCAAGACACGTGGAAAAAACATACAAAACATAGGATTGGTGACATCAAGATTTTGGACGAATTTTTTAAGAATTTTCAAATTTTCAGATAGGAGGTTCCATATAAGGTCAAAAACTACATACTCAGATCTTCACCAAACTTTGCAGGGATACATTGGATGTCAAGACACGTGGAAAAAACGTACAAAACAAGAGATTGGAGACATCAAGATTTTCGACGAATTTTTTAAGAATTTTCAAATTTTCAGAAAGGATGTTCCAGATAAGGTCAAAAACGACATACTCAGATCTTCACCAAACTTTGCAGGGATACATTGGAGGTCGAGACACGTGGAAAAAACGTACAAAACAAGAGATTGGAGACATCAAGATTTTGGACGAATTTTTGAAGAATTTTCAAATTTTCAGATAGGAGGTTCCAGATAAGGTCAAAAATTACATACTCAGATCTCAACCAAACATTGCAGGGATACATTGGATGTCAAGACACGTGGAAAAAACGTACAAAACAAGAGATTGGAGACATCAAGATTTTCGACGAATTTTTGAAGAATTTTCAAATTTTCAGATAAGAGGTTCCAGATAAGGTCAAAAACTACATACTCAGATCTTCACCAAACGTTGCAGGGATACTTTGCATGTCAAGACACGTGGAAAAAACGTACAAAACAAGAGATTGGAGACATCAAGATTTTCGACGAATTTTTTAAGAATTTTCAAATTTTCAGATGGGAGGTTCCAGATAAGGTCAAAAACGACATACTCAGATCTTCACCAAACTTTGCATGGATACATTGGATGTCAAGACACGTGGAAAAAACGTACAAAACAAGAGATTGGAGACATCAAGATTTTGGACGAATTTTTTAAGAATTCTCAAATTTTCAGAAAGGAGGTTCCATATAAGGTCAAAAACTACAAACTCAGATCTTCACCAAACTTTGCAGGGATACATTGGATGTCAAGACACGTGGAAAAAACGTACAAAACAAGAGATTGGGGTCATCAAGATTTTGGACGAATTTTTTAAGAATTTTCAAATTTTCAGATAGGAGGTTCCAGATGAGTTCAAAAACTACATACTCAGATCTTCACCAAACTTTGCAGGAATACTTTGCATGTCAAGACACGTGGAAAAAACGTACAAAACAAGAGATCGGAGACATCAAGATTTTCGACGAATTTTTTAAGAATTTTCAAATTTTCAGATGGGAGGTTCCAGATAAGGTCAAAAACGACATACTCAGATCTTCACCAAACTTTGCATGGATACATTGGATGTCAAGACACGTGGAAAAAACATACAAAACATAGGATTGGTGACATCAAGATTTTGGACGAATTTTTTAAGAATTTTCAAATTTTCAGATAGGAGGTTCCATATAAGGTCAAAAACTACATACTCAGATCTTCACCAAACTTTGCAGGGATACATTGGATGTCAAGACACGTGGAAAAAACGTACAAAACAAGAGATTGGAGACATCAAGATTATGGACGAATTTTTTGAGAATTTTAAAATTTTCAGAAAGGAGGTTCCATATAAGATCAAAAACTACATACTCAGATCTTCACCAAACTTTGCAGGGATACATTGGATGTCAAGACACGTGGAAAAAACGTACAAAACAAGAGATTGGAGACATCAAGATTTTCGACGAATTTTTTAAGAATTTTCAAATTTTCAGATGGGAGGTTCCAGATAAGGTCAAAAACGACATACTCAGATCTTCACCAAACTTTGCATGGATACATTGGATGTCAAGACACGTGGAAAAAACATACAAAACTTAGGATTGGTGACATCAAGATTTTGGACGAATTTTTTAAGAATTTTCAAATTTTCAGATAGGAGGTTCCATATAAGGTCAAAAACTACATACTCAGATCTTCACCAAACTTTGCAGGGATACATTGGATGTCAAGACACGTGGAAAAAACGTACAAAACAAGAGATTGGAGACATCAAGATTATGGACGAATTTTTTGAGAATTTTCAAATTTTCAGAAAGGAGGTTCCATATAAGGTCAAAAACTACATACTCAGATCTTCACCAAACTTTGCAGGGATACATTGGATGTCAAGACACGTGGAAAAAACGTACAAAACAAGAGATTGGAGACATCAAGATTTTCGACGAATTTTTTAAGAATTTTCAAATTTTCAGAAAGGATGTTCCAGATAAGGTCAAAAACGACATACTCAGATCTTCACCAAACTTTGCAGGGATACATTGGAGGTCGAGACACGTGGAAAAAACGTACAAAACAAGAGATTGGAGACATCAAGATTTTGGACGAATTTTTGAAGAATTTTCAAATTTTCTGATAGGAGGTCCCAGATAAGGTCAAAAACTACATACTCAGATCTCCACCAAACATTGCAGGGATACATTGGATGTCAAGACACGTGGAAAAAACGTACAAAACAAGAGATTGGAGACATCAAGATTTTCGACGAATTTTTGAAGAATTTTCAAATTTTCAGATAGGAGGTTCCAGATAAGGTCAAAAACTACATACTCAGATCTTCACCAAACGTTGCAGGGATACTTTGCATGTCAAGACACGTGGAAAAAACGTACAAAACAAGAGATTGGAGACATCAAGATTTTCGACGAATTTTTTAAGAATTTTCAAATTTTCAGATGGGAGGTTCCAGATAAGGTCAAAAACGACATACTCAGATCTTCACCAAACTTTGCATGGATACATTGGATGTCAAGACACGTGGAAAAAACGTACAAAACAAGAGATTGGGGTCATCAAGATTTTGCACGGATTTTTTAGGAATTTTCAAATTTTCAGATGGGAGGTTCCAGATAAGGTCAAAAACTACATACTCAGATCTTCACCAAACTTTGCAGGGATACATTGGATGTCAAGACACGTGGAAAAAACGTACAAAACAAGAGATTGGAGACATCAAGATTTTGGACGAATTTTTTAAGAATTTTCAAATTTTCAGATAGGAGGTTCCAGATAAGGTCAAAAACGACATACTCAGATCTTCACCAAACTTTGCATGGATACATTGGATGTCAAGACACGTGGAAAAAACGTACAAAACAAGAGATTGGAGACATCAAAATTTTGGACGAATTTTTTAAGAATTTTCAAATTTTCAGATAGGAGGTTCCAGATGAGGTCAAAAACTACATACTCAGATCTTCACCAAACTTTGCAGGAATACTTTGCATGTCAAGACACGTGGAAAAAACGTACAAAACAAGAGATCGGAGACATCAAGATTTTCGACGAATTTTTTAAGAATTTTCAAATTTTCAGATGGGAGGTTCCAGATAAGGTCAAAAACGACATACTCAGATCTTCACCAAACTTTGCATGGATACATTGGATGTCGAGACACGTGGAAAAAACATACAAAACATAGGATTGGTGACATCAAGATTTTGGACGAATTTTTTAAGAATTTTCAAATTTTCAGATAGGAGGTTCCATATAAGGTCAAAAACTACATACTCAGATCTTCACCAAACTTTGCAGGGATACATTGGATGTCAAGACACGTGGAAAAAACGTACAAAACAAGAGATTGGAGACATCAAGATTTTGGACGAATTTTTTAAGAATTCTCAAATTTTCAGAAAGGAGGTTCCATATAAGGTCAAAAACTACATACTCAGATCTTCACCAAACTTTGCAGGGATACTTTGGATGTCAAGACACGTGGAAAAAACGTACAAAACAAGAGATTGGGGTCATCAAGATTTTGGACGAATTTTTTAAGAATTTTCAAATTTTCAGATGGGAGGTTCAATATAAGGTCAAAAACTACATACTCAGATCTTCACCAAACTTTGCATGGATACATTGGATGTCAAGACACGTGGAAAAAACATACAAAACATAGGATTCGGAACATCAAGATTTTGGTCGAATTTTTTAAGAATTTTCAAATTTTCAGATAGGAGGTTCCATATAAGGTCAAAAACTACATACTCAGATCTTCACCAAACATTGCAGGAATACATTGGATGTCAAGACACGTGGAAAAAACGTACAAAACAAGAGATTGGGGTCATCAAGATTTTGCACGGATTTTTTAGGAATTTTCAAATTTTCAGATGGGAGGTTCCATATAAGGTCAAAAACTACATACTCAGATCTTCACCAAACTTTGCATGGATACATTATGTGTCAAGACACGTGGAAAAAACGTACAAAACAAAAGATTGGAGACATCAAGATTTTGGTCGAATTTTTTAAGAATTTTCAAATTTTCAGATGGGAGGTTCCAGATAAGGTCAAAAACTACATACTCAGATCTTCACCAAACTTTGCAGGGATACATTGGATGTCAAGACACGTGGAAAAAACGTACAAAACAAGAGATTGGAGACATCAAGATTTTGGACGAATTTTTTAAGAATTTTCAAATTTTCAGATAGGAGGTTCCATATAAGGTCAAAAACTACATACTCAGATCTTCACCAAACTTTGCATGGATACATTATGTGTCAAGACACGTGGAAAAAACGTACAAAACAAGAGATTGGAGACATCAAGATATTGGTCGAATTTTTTAAGAATTTTCAAATTTTCAGATGGGAGGTTCCAGATAAGGTCAAAAACTACATACTCAGATCTTCACCAAACTTTGCAGGGATACATTGGATGTCAAGACACGTGGAAAAAACGTACAAAACAAGAGATAGGAGACATCAAGATTTTGGACGAATTTTTTAACAATTTTCAAATTTTCAGAAAGGATGTTCCAGATAAGGTCAAAAACAACATACTCAGATCTTCACCAAACTTTGCAGGGATACATTGGATATCAAGACACGTGGAAAAAACGTACAAAACAAGAGATTGGAGACATCAAGATTTTCGACGAATTTTTTAAGAATTTTCAAATTTTCAGATAGGAGGTTCCAGATAAGATCAAAAACTACATACTCAGATCTTCACCAAACTTTGCAGGGATACATTGGATGTCAAGACACGTGGAAAAAAAGTACAAAACAAGAGATTGGGGTCATCAAGATTTTGGACGGATTTTTTAGGAATTTTCAAATTTTCAGTTGGGAGGTTCCATATAAGGTCAAAAACTACATACTCAGATCTTCACCAAACTTTGCAGGGATACATTGGATGTCAAGACACGTGGAAAAAACGTACAAAACAAGAGATTGGAGACATCAAGATTTTCGACGAATTTTTTAAGAATTTTCAAATTTTCAGAAAGGATGTTCCAGATAAGGTCAAAAACGACATACTCAGATCTTCACCAAACTTTGCAGGGATACATTGGAGGTCGAGACACGTGGAAAAAACGTACAAAACAAGAGATTGGAGACATCAAGATTTTGGACGAATTTTTGAAGAATTTTCAAATTTTCTGATAGGAGGTCCCAGATAAGGTCAAAAACTACATACTCAGATCTCCACCAAACATTGCAGGGATACATTGGATGTCAAGACACGTGGAAAAAACGTACAAAACAAGAGATTGGAGACATCAAGATTTTCGACGAATTTTTGAAGAATTTTCAAATTTTCAGATAGGAGGTTCCAGATAAGGTCAAAAACTACATACTCAGATCTTCACCAAACGTTGCAGGGATACTTTGCATGTCAAGACACGTGGAAAAAACGTACAAAACAAGAGATTGGAGACATCAAGATTTTCGACGAATTTTTTAAGAATTTTCAAATTTTCAGATGGGAGGTTCCAGATAAGGTCAAAAACGACATACTCAGATCTTCACCAAACTTTGCATGGATACATTGGATGTCAAGACACGTGGAAAAAACGTACAAAACAAGAGATTGGGGTCATCAAGATTTTGTACGGATTTTTTAGGAATTTTCAAATTTTCAGATGGGAGGTTCCAGATAAGGTCAAAAACTACATACTCAGATCTTCACCAAACTTTGCAGGGATACATTGGATGTCAAGACACGTGGAAAAAACGTACAAAACAAGAGATTGGAGACATCAAGATTTTGGACGAATTTTTTAAGAATTTTCAAATTTTCAGATAGGAGGTTCCATATAAGGTCAAGAACTACATACTCAGATCTTCACCAAACTTTGCATGGATACATTATGTGTCAAGACACGTGGAAAAAACGTACAAAACAAAAGATTGGAGACATCAAGATTTTGGTCGAATTTTTTAAGAATTTTCAAATTTTCAGATGGGAGGTTCCAGATAAGGTCAAAAACTACATACTCAGATCTTCACCAAACTTTGCAGGGATACATTGGATGTCAAGACACGTGGAAAAAACGTACAAAAAAGAGATTGGAGACATCAAGATTTTGGACGAATTTTTTAACAATTTTCAAATTTTCAGAAAGGATGTTCCAGATAAGGTCAAAAACGACATACTCAGATCTTCACCAAACTTTGCAGGGATACATTGGATATCAAGACACGTGGAAAAAACGTACAAAACAAGAGATTGGAGACATCAAGATTTTGGACGAATTTTTTAAGAATTTTCAAATTTTCAGATAGGAGGTTCCAGATAAGGTCAAAAACTACATACTCAGATCTTCACCAAACTTTGCAGGGATACATTGGATGTCAAGACACGTGGAAAAAACGTACAAAACAAGAGATTGGGGTCATCAAGATTTTGGACGGATTTTTTAGGAATTTTCAAATTTTCAGATGGGAGGTTCCAGATAAAGTCAAAAACGACATACTCAGATCTTCACCAAACTTTGCATGGATACATTGGATGTCAAGACACGTGGAAAAAACATACAAAACATAGGATTGGTGACATCAAGATTTTGGACGAATTTTTTAAGAATTTTCAAATTTTCAGATAGGAGGTTCCATATAAGGTCAAAAACTACATACTCAGATCTTCACCAAACTTTGCAGGGATACATTGGATGTCAAGACACGTGGAAAAAACGTACAAAACAAGAGATTGGAGACATCAAGATTTTCGACGAATTTTTTAAGAATTTTCAAATTTTCAGAAAGGATGTTCCAGATAAGGTCAAAAACGACATACTCAGATCTTCACCAAACTTTGCAGGGATACATTGGAGGTCGAGACACGTGGAAAAAACGTACAAAACAAGAGATTGGAGACATCAAGATTTTCGACGAATTTTTGAAGAATTTTCAAATTTTCAGATAGGAGGTTCCAGTTAAGGTCAAAAACTACATACTCAGATCTTCACCAAACGTTGCAGGGATACTTTGCATGTCAAGACACGTGGAAAAAACGTACAAAACAAGAGATTGGAGACATCAAGATTTTCGACGAATTTTTTAAGAATTTTCAAATTTTCAGATGGGAGGTTCCAGATAAGGTCAAAAACGACATACTCAGATCTTCACCAAACTTTGCATGGATACATTGGATGTCAAGACACGTGGAAAAAACGTACAAAACAAGAGATTGGAGACATCAAGATTTTGGACGAATTTTTTAAGAATTCTCAAATTTTCAGAAAGGAGGTTCCATATAAGGTCAAAAACTACAAACTCAGATCTTCACCAAACTTTGCAGGGATACATTGGATGTCAAGACACGTGGAAAAAACGTACAAAACAAGAGATTGGGGTCATCAAGATTTTGGACGAATTTTTTAAGAATTTTCAAATTTTCAGATAGGAGGTTCCAGATGAGGTCAAAAACTACATACTCAGATCTTCACCAAACTTTGCAGGAATACTTTGCATGTCAAGACACGTGGAAAAAACGTACAAAACAAGAGATCGGAGACATCAAGATTTTCGACGAATTTTTTAAGAATTTTCAAATTTTCAGATGGGAGGTTCCAGATAAGGTCAAAAACGACATACTCAGATCTTCACCAAACTTTGCATGGATACATTGGATGTCAAGACACGTGGAAAAAACATACAAAACATAGGATTGGTGACATCAAGATTTTGGACGAATTTTTTAAGAATTTTCAAATTTTCAGATAGGAGGTTCCATATAAGGTCAAAAACTACATACTCAGATCTTCACCAAACTTTGCAGGGATACATTGGATGTCAAGACACGTGGAAAAAACGTACAAAACAAGAGATTGGAGACATCAAGATTATGGACGAATTTTTTGAGAATTTTCAAATTTTCAGAAAGGAGGTTCCATATAAGGTCAAAAACTACATACTCAGATCTTCACCAAACTTTGCAGGGATACATTGGGTGTCAAGACACGTGGAAAAAACGTACAAAACAAGAGATTGGAGACATCAAGATTTTCGACGAATTTTTTAAGAATTTTCAAATTTTCAGATGGGAGGTTCCAGATAAGGTCAAAAACGACATACTCAGATCTTCACCAAACTTTGCATGGATACATTGGATGTCAAGACACGTGGAAAAAACATACAAAACATAGGATTGGTGACATCAAGATTTTGGACGAATTTTTTAAGAATTTTCAAATTTTCAGATAGGAGGTTCCAGATAAGGTCAAAAACTACATACTCAGATCTTCACCAAACTTTGCAGGGATACATTGGGTGTCAAGACACGTGGAAAAAACGTACAAAACAAGAGATTGGAGACATCAAGATTATGGACGAATTTTTTGAGAATTTTCAAATTTTCAGAAAGGAGGTTCCATATAAGGTCAAAAACTACATACTCAGATCTTCACCAAACTTTGCAGGGATACATTGGATGTCAAGACACGTGGAAAAAACGTACAAAACAAGAGATTGGAGACATCAAGATTTTCGACGAATTTTTTAAGAATTTTCAAATTTTCAGAAAGGATGTTCCAGATAAGGTCAAAAACGACATACTCAGATCTTCACCAAACTTTGCAGGGATACATTGGAGGTCGAGACACGTGGAAAAAACGTACAAAACAAGAGATTGGAGACATCAAGATTTTGGACGAATTTTTGAAGAATTTTCAAATTTTCTGATAGGAGGTCCCAGATAAGGTCAAAAACTACATACTCAGATCTCCACCAAACATTGCAGGGATACATTGGATGTCAAGACACGTGGAAAAAACGTACAAAACAAGAGATTGGAGACATCAAGATTTTCGACGAATTTTTGAAGAATTTTCAAATTTTCAGATAGGAGGTTCCAGATAAGGTCAAAAACTACATACTCAGATCTTCACCAAACGTTGCAGGGATACTTTGCATGTCAAGACACGTGGAAAAAACGTACAAAACAAGAGATTGGAGACATCAAGATTTTCGACGAATTTTTTAAGAATTTTCAAATTTTCAGATGGGAGATTCCAGATAAGGTCAAAAACGACATACTCAGATCTTCACCAAACTTTGCATGGATACATTGGATGTCAAGACACGTGGAAAAAACGTACAAAACAAGAGATTGGGGTCATCAAGATTTTGCACGGATTTTTTAGGAATTTTCAAATTTTCAGATGGGAGGTTCCAGATAAGGTCAAAAACTACATACTCAGATCTTCACCAAACTTTGCAGGGATACATTGGATGTCAAGACACGTGGAAAAAACGTACAAAACAAGAGATTGGAGACATCAAGATTTTGGACGAATTTTTTAAGAATTTTCAAATTTTCAGATAGGAGGTTCCATATAAGGTCAAAAACTACATACTCAGATCTTCACCAAACTTTGCATGGATACATTATGTGTCAAGACACGTGGAAAAAACGTACAAAACAAAAGATTGGAGACATCAAGATTTTGGTCGAATTTTTTAAGAATTTTCAAATTTTCAGATGGGAGGTTCCAGATAAGGTCAAAAACTACATACTCAGATCTTCACCAAACTTTGCAGGGATACATTGGATGTCAAGACACGTGGAAAAAACGTACAAAAAAGAGATTGGAGACATCAAGATTTTGGACGAATTTTTTAACAATTTTCAAATTTTCAGAAAGGATGTTCCAGATAAGGTCAAAAACGACATACTCAGATCTTCACCAAACTTTGCAGGGATACATTGGATATCAAGACACGTGGAAAAAACGTACAAAACAAGAGATTGGAGACATCAAGATTTTGGACGAATTTTTTAAGAATTTTCAAATTTTCAGATAGGAGGTTCCAGATAAGGTCAAAAACTACATACTCAGATCTTCACCAAACTTTGCAGGGATACATTGGATGTCAAGACACGTGGAAAAAACGTACAAAACAAGAGATTGGGGTCATCAAGATTTTGGACGGATTTTTTAGGAATTTTCAAATTTTCAGATGGGAGGTTCCAGATAAGGTCAAAAACTACATACTCAGATCTTCACCAAACATTGCAGGGATACATTGGATGTCAAGACACGTGGAAAAAACGTACAAAACAAGAGATTGGAGACATCAATATTTTGGACGAATTTTTAAAGAATTTTCAAATTTTCAGATAGGAGGTTCCAGATGAGGTCAAAAACTACATAGTCAGATCTTCACCAAACTTTGCAGGAATACTTTGCATGTCAAGACACGTGGAAAAAACGTACAAAACAAGAGATCGGAGACATCAAGATTTTCGACGAATTTTTTAAGAATTTTCAAATTTTCAGATGGGAGGTTCCAGATAAGGTCAAAAACGACATACTCAGATCTTCACCAAACTTTGCATGGATACATTGGATGTCAAGACACGTGGAAAAAACATACAAAACATAGGATTGGTGACATCAAGATTTTGGACGAATTTTTTAAGAATTTTCAAATTTTCAGATAGGAGGTTCCATATAAGGTCAAAAACTACATACTCAGATCTTCACCAAACTTTGCAGGGATACATTGGATGTCAAGACACGTGGAAAAAACGTACAAAACAAGAGATTGGAGACATCAAGATTTTCGACGAATTTTTTAAGAATTTTCAAATTTTCAGAAAGGATGTTCCAGATAAGGTCAAAAACGACATACTCAGATCTTCACCAAACTTTGCAGGGATACATTGGAGGTCGAGACACGTGGAAAAAACGTACAAAACAAGAGATTGGAGACATCAAGATTTTGGACGAATTTTTGAAGAATTTTCAAATTTTCAGATAGGAGGTTCCAGATAAGGTCAAAAACTACATACTCAGATCTCAACCAAACATTGCAGGGATACATTGGATGTCAAGACACGTGGAAAAAACGTACAAAACAAGAGATTGGAGACATCAAGATTTTCGACGAATTTTTGAAGAATTTTCAAATTTTCAGATAGGAGGTTCCAGATAAGGTCAAAAACTACATACTCAGATCTTCACCAAACGTTGCAGGGATACTTTGCATGTCAAGACACGTGGAAAAAACGTACAAAACAAGAGATTGGAGACATCAAGATTTTCGACGAATTTTTTAAGAATTTTCAAATTTTCAGATGGGAGGTTCCAGATAAGGTCAAAAACGACATACTCAGATCTTCACCAAACTTTGCATGGATACATTGGATGTCAAGACACGTGGAAAAAACGTACAAAACAAGAGATTGGAGACATCAAGATTTTGGACGAATTTTTTAAGAATTTTCAAATTTTCAGAAAGGAGGTTCCATATAAGGTCAAAAACTACATACTCAGATTTTCACCAAACTTTGCAGGGATACATTGGATGTCAAGACACGTGGAAAAAACGTACAAAACAAGAGATTGGAGACATCAAGATTTTCGACGAATTTTTTAAGAATTTTCAAATTTTCAGATGGGAGGTTCCAGATAAGGTCAAAAACGACATACTCAGATCTTCACCAAACTTTGCATGGATACATTGGATGTCAAGACACGTGGAAAAAACATACAAAACATAGGATTGGTGACATCAAGATTTTGGACGAATTTTTTAAGAATTTTCAAATTTTCAGATAGGAGGTTCCAGATAAGGTCAAAAACTACATACTCAGATCTTCACCAAACTTTGCAGGGATACATTGGATGTCAAGACACGTGGAAAAAACGTACAAAACAAGAGATTGGGGTCATCAAGATTTTGGACGGATTTTTTAGGAATTTTCAAATTTTCAGATGGGAGGTTCCAGATAAGGTCAAAAACTACATACTCAGATCTTCACCAAACATTGCAGGGATACATTGGATGTCAAGACACGTGGAAAAAACGTACAAAACAAGAGATTGGAGACATCAAAATTTTGGACGAATTTTTTAAGAATTTTCAAATTTTCAGATAGGAGGTTCCAGATGAGGTCAAAAACTACATACTCAGATCTTCACCAAACATTGCAGGAATACTTTGCATGTCAAGACACGTGGAAAAAACGTACAAAACAAGAGATTGGAGACATCAAGATTTTCGACGAATTTTTGAAGAATTTTCAAATTTTCAGATAGGAGGTTCCAGATAAGGTCAAAAACTACATACTCAGATCTTCACCAAACGTTGCAGGGATACTTTGCATGTCAAGACACGTGGAAAAAACGTACAAAACAAGAGATTGGAGACATCAAGATTTTCGACGAATTTTTTAAGAATTTTCAAATTTTCAGATGGGAGGTTCCAGATAAGGTCAAAAACGACATACTCAGATCTTCACCAAACTTTGCATGGATACATTGGATGTCAAGACACGTGGAAAAAACGTACAAAACAAGAGATTGGAGACATCAAGATTTTGGACGAATTTTTTAAGAATTTTCAAATTTTCAGAAAGGAGGTTCCATATAAGGTCAAAAACTACATACTCAGATTTTCACCAAACTTTGCAGGGATACATTGGATGTCAAGACACGTGGAAAAAACGTACAAAACAAGAGATTGGAGACATCAAGATTTTCGACGAATTTTTTAAGAATTTTCAAATTTTCAGATGGGAGGTTCCAGATAAGGTCAAAAACGACATACTCAGATCTTCACCAAACTTTGCATGGATACATTGGATGTCAAGACACGTGGAAAAAACATACAAAACATAGGATTGGTGACATCAAGATTTTGGACGAATTTTTTAAGAATTTTCAAATTTTCAGATAGGAGGTTCCAGATAAGGTCAAAAACTACATACTCAGATCTTCACCAAACTTTGCAGGGATACATTGGATGTCAAGACACGTGGAAAAAACGTACAAAACAAGAGATTGGGGTCATCAAGATTTTGGACGGATTTTTTAGGAATTTTCAAATTTTCAGATGGGAGGTTCCAGATAAGGTCAAAAACTACATACTCAGATCTTCACCAAACATTGCAGGGATACATTGGATGTCAAGACACGTGGAAAAAACGTACAAAACAAGAGATTGGAGACATCAAAATTTTGGACGAATTTTTTAAGAATTTTCAAATTTTCAGATAGGAGGTTCCAGATGAGGTCAAAAACTACATACTCAGATCTTCACCAAACTTTGCAGGAATACTTTGCATGTCAAGACACGTGGAAAAAACGTACAAAACAAGAGATCGGAGACATCAAGATTTTCGACGAAATTTTTAAGAATTTTCAAATTTTCAGATGGCAGGTTCCAGATAAGGTCAAAAACGACATACTCAGATCTTCACCAAACTTTGCATGGATACATTGGATGTCAAGACACGTGGAAAAAACATACAAAACATAGGATTGGTGACATCAAGATTTTGGACGAATTTTTTTAGAATTTTCAAATTTTCAGATAGGAGGTTCCATATAAGGTCAAAAACTACATACTCAGATCTTCACCAAACTTTGCAGGGATACATTGGAGGTCGAGACACGTGGAAAAAAAGTACAAAACAAGAGATTGGGGTCATCAAGATTTTGGACGGATTTTTTAGGAATTTTCAAATTTTCAGATGGGAGGTTCCAGATAAGGTCAAAAACTACATACTCAGATCTTCACCAAACATTGCAGGGATACATTGGATGTCAAGACACGTGGAAAAAACGTACAAAACAAGAGATTGGAGACATCAAGATTTTGGACGAATTTTTTAAGAATTTTCAAATTTTCAGATAGGAGGTTCCAGATGAGGTCAAAAACTACATACTCAGATCTTCACCAAACTTTGCAGGAATACTTTGCATGTCAAGACACGTGGAAAAAACGTACAAAACAAGAGATCGGAGACATCAAGATTTTCGACGAATTTTTTAAGAATTTTCAAATTTTCAGATGGGAGGTTCCAGATAAGGTCAAAAACGACATACTCAGATCTTCACCAAACTTTGCAGGGATCCATTGGAGGTCGAGACACGTGGAAAAAACGTACAAAACAAGAGATTGGAGACATCAAGATTTTGGACGAATTTTTTAAGAATTTTCAAATTTTCAGATAGGAGGTTCCATATAAGGTCAAAAACTACATACTCAGATCTTCACCAAACTTTGCAGGGATACATTGGATGTCAAGACACGTGGAAAAAACGTACAAAACAAGAGATTGGAGACATCAAGATTTTCGACGAATTTTTTAAGAATTTTCAAATTCTCAGAAAGGATGTTCCAGATAAGGTCAAAAACGACATACTCAGATCTTCACCAAACTTTGCAGGGATCCATTGGAGGTCGAGACACGTGGAAAAAACGTACAAAACAAGAGATTGGAGACATCAAGATTTTGGACGAATTTTTGAAGAATTTTCAAATTTTCAGATAGGAGGTTCCAGATAAGGTCTAAAACTACATACTCAGATCTCCACCAAACATTGCAGGAATACATTGGATGTCAAGACACGTGGAAAAAACGTACAAAACAAGAGAATGGAGACATCAAGATTTTCGACGAATTTTTGAAGAATTTTCAAATTTTCAGATAGGAGGTTCCAGATAAGGTCAAAAACTACATACTCAGATCTTCACCAAACGTTGCAGGGATACTTTGCATGTCAAGACACGTGGAAAAAACGTACAAAACAAAAGATTGGAGACATCAAGATTTTCGACGAATTTTTTAAGAATTTTCAAATTTTCAGATGGGAGGTTCCAGATAAGGTCAAAAACGACATACTCAGATCTTCACCAAACTTTGCATGGATACATTGGATGTCAAGACACGTGGAAAAAACGTACAAAACAAGAGATTGGAGACATCAAGATTTTGGACGAATTTTTTAAGAATTCTCAAATTTTCAGAAAGGAGGTTCCATATAAGGTCAAAAACTACATACTCAGATCTTCACCAAACTTTGCAGGGATACTTTGGATGTCAAGACACGTGGAAAAAACGTACAAAACAAGAGATTGGGGTCATCAAGATTTTGGACGAATTTTTTAAGAATTTTCAAATTTTCAGATGGGAGGTTCAATATAAGGTCAAAAACTACATACTCAGATCTTCACCAAACTTTGCATGGATACATTGGATGTCAAGACACGTGGAAAAAACATACAAAACATAGGATTCGGAACATCAAGATTTTGGTCGAATTTTTTAAGAATTTTCAAATTTTCAGATAGGAGGTTCCATATAAGGTCAAAAACTACATACTCAGATCTTCACCAAACATTGCAGGAATACATTGGATGTCAAGACACGTGGAAAAAACGTACAAAACAAGAGATTGGGGTCATCAAGATTTTGCACGGATTTTTTAGGAATTTTCAAATTTTCAGATGGGAGGTTCCAGATAAGGTCAAAAACTACATACTCAGATCTTCACCAAACTTTGCAGGGATACATTGGATGTCAAGACACGTGGAAAAAACGTACAAAACAAGAGATTGGAGACATCAAGATTTTGGACGAATTTTTTAAGAATTTTCAAATTTTCAGATAGGAGGTTCCATATAAAGTCAAAAACTACATACTCAGATCTTCACCAAACTTTGCATGGATACATTATGTGTCAAGACACGTGGAAAAAACGTACAAAACAAAAGATTGGAGACATCAAGATATTGGTCGAATTTTTTAAGAATTTTCAAATTTTCAGATGGGAGGTTCCAGATAAGGTCAAAAACTACATACTCAGATCTTCACCAAACTTTGCAGGGATACATTGGATGTCAAGACACGTGGAAAAAACGTACAAAACAAGAGATAGGAGACATCAAGATTTTGAACGAATTTTTTAACAATTTTCAAATTTTCAGAAAGGATGTTCCAGATAAGGTCAAAAACAACATACTCAGATCTTCACCAAACTTTGCAGGGATACATTGGATGTCAAGACACGTGGAAAAAACGTACAAAACAAGAGATCGGAGACATCAAGATTTTCGACGAATTTTTTAAGAATTTTCAAATTTTCAGATTTGAGGTTCCAGATAAGATCAAAAACTACATACTCAGATCTTCACCAAACTTTGCAGGGATACATTGGATGTCAAGACACGTGGAAAAAACGTACAAAACAAGAGATTGGAGACATCAAAATTTTGGACGAATTTTTTAAGAATTTTCAAATTTTCAGATAGGAGGTTCCAGATGAGGTCAAAAACTACATACTCAGATCTTCACCAAACTTTGCAGGAATACTTTGCATGTCAAGACACGTGGAAAAAACGTACAAAACAAGAGATCGGAGACATCAAGATTTTCGACGAATTTTTTAAGAATTTTCAAATTTTCAGATAGGAGGTTCCATATAAGATCAAAAACTACATACTCAGATCTTCACCAAACTTTGCATGGATACATTATGTGTCAAGACACGTGGAAAAAACGTACAAAACAAAAGATTGGAGACATCAAGATTTTGGTCGAATTTTTTAAGAATTTTCAAATTTTCAGATGGGAGGTACCAGATAAGGTCAAAAACTACATACTCAGATCTTCACCAAACTTTGCAGGGATACATTGGATGTCAAGACACGTGGAAAAAACGTACAAAACAAGAGATTGGAGACATCAAGATTATGGACGAATTTTTTGAGAATTTTCAAATTTTCAGAAAGGAGGTTCCATATAAGGTCAAAAACTACATACTCAGATCTTCACCAAACTTTGCAGGGATACATTGGATGTCAAGACACGTGGAAAAAACGTACAAAACAAGAGATTGGAGACATCAAGATTTTCGACGAATTTTTTAAGAATTTTCAAATTTTCAGAAAGGATGTTCCAGATAAGGTCAAAAACTACATACTCAGATCTTCACCAAACTTTGCAGGGATACATTGGAGGTCGAGACACGTGGAAAAAACGTACAAAACAAGAGATTGGAGACATCAAGATTTTGGACGAATTTTTGAAGAATTTTCAAATTTTCTGATAGGAGGTCCCAGATAAGGTCAAAAACTTCATACTCAGATCTCCACCAAACATTGCAGGGATACATTGGATGTCAAGACACGTGGAAAAAACGTACAAAACAAGAGATTGGAGACATCAAGATTTTCGACGAATTTTTGAAGAATTTTCAAATTTTCAGATAGGAGGTTCCAGATAAGGTCAAAAACTACATACTCAGATCTTCACCAAACGTTGCAGGGACACTTTGCATGTCAAGACACGTGGAAAAAACGTACAAAACAAGAGATTGGAGACATCAAGATTTTCGACGAATTTTTTAAGAATATTCAAATTTTCAGATGGGAGGTTCCAGATAAGGTCAAAAACGACATACTCAGATCTTCACCAAACTTTGCATGGATACATTGGATGTCAAGACACGTGGAAAAAACGTACAAAACAAGAGATTGGGGTCATCAAAATTTTGCACGGATTTTTTAGGAATTTTCAAATTTTCAGATTTGAGGTTCCAGATAAGGTCAAAAACTACATACTCAGATCTTCACCAAACTTTGCAGGGATACATTGGATGTCAAGACACGTGGAAAAAACGTACAAAACAAGAGATTGGAGACATCAAGATTTTGGACGAATTTTTTAAGAATTTTCAAATTTTCAGATAGGAGGTTCCATATAAGGTCAAAAACTACATACTCAGATCTTCACCAAACTTTGCAGGAATACTTTGCATGTCAAGACACGTGGAAAAAACGTACAAAACAAGAGATCGGAGACATCAAGATTTTCGACGAATTTTTTAAGAATTTTCAAATTTTCAGATGGGAGGCTCCAGATAAGGTCAAAAACGACATACTCAGACCTTCACCAAACTTTGCATGGATACATTGGATGTCAAGACACGTGGAAAAAACATACAAAACATAGGATTGGTGACATCAAGATTTTGGACGAATTTTTTAAGAATTTTCAAATTTTCAGATAGGAGGTTCCATATAAGGTCAAAAACTACATACTCAGATCTTCACCAAACTTTGCAGGGATACATTGGATGTCAAGACACGTGGAAAAAACGTACAAAACAAGAGATTGGAGACATCAAGATTATGGACGAATTTTTTGAGAATTTTCAAATTTTCAGAAAGGAGGTTCCATATAAGGTCAAAAACTACATACTCAGATCTTCACCAAACTTTGCAGGGATACATTGGATGTCAAGACACGTGGAAAAAACGTACAAAACAAGAGATTGGAGACATCAAGATTTTCGACGAATTTTTTAAGAATTTTCAAATTTTCAGAAAGGATGTTAAAGATAAGGTCAAAAACGACAAACTCAGATCTTCACCAAACTTTGCAGGGATACATTGGAGGTCGAGACACGTGGAAAAATCGTACAAAACAAGAGATTGGAGACATCAAGATTTTGGACGAATTTTTGAAGAATTTTCAAATTTTCTGATAGGAGGTCCCAGATAAGGTCAAAAACTACATACTCAGATCTCCACCAAACATTGCAGGGATACATTGGATGTCAAGACACGTGGAAAAAACGTACAAAACAAGAGATTGGAGACATCAAGATTTTCGACGAATTTTTGAAGAATTTTCAAATTTTCAGATAGGAGGTTCCAGATAAGGTCAAAAACTACATACTCAGATCTTCACCAAACGTAGCAGGGATACTTTGCATGTCAAGACACGTGGAAAAAACGTACAAAACAAGAGATTGGAGACATCAAGATTTTCGACGAATTTTTTAAGAATTTTCAAATTTTCAGATGGGAGGTTCCAGATAAGGTCAAAAACGACATACTCAGATCTTCACCAAACTTTGCATGGATACATTGGATGTCAAGACACGTGGAAAAAACGTACAAAACAAGAGATTGGGGTCATCAAGATTTTGCACGGATTTTTTAGGAATTTTCAAATTTTCAGATGGGAGGTTCCAGATAAGGTCAAAAACTACATACTCAGATCTTCACCAAACTTTGCAGGGATACATTGGATGTCAAGACACGTGGAAAAAACGTACAAAACATGAGATTGGAGACATCAAGATTTTGGACGAATTTTTTAAGCATTTTCAAATTTTCAGATAGGAGGTTCCATATAAGGTCAAAAACTACATACTCAGATCTTCACCAAACTTTGCATGGATACATTATGTGTCAAGACACGTGGAAAAAACGTACAAAACAAAAGATTGGAGACATCAAGATTTTGGTCGAATTTTTTAAGAATTTTCAAATTTTCAGATGGGAGGTTCCAGATAAGGTCAAAAATTACATACTCAGATCTTCACCAAACTTTGCAGGGATACATTGGATGTCAAGACACGTGGAAAAAACGTACAAAAAAGAGATTGGAGACATCAAGATTTTGGACGAATTTTTTAACAATTTTCAAATTTTCAGAAAGGAGGTTCCAGATAAGGTCAAAAACTACATACTCAGATCTTCACCAAACTTTGCAGGGATACATTGGATATCAAGACACGTGGAAAAAACGTACAAAACAAGAGATTGGAGACATCAAGATTTTGGACGAATTTTTTAAGAATTTTAAAATTTTCAGATAGGAGGTTCCAGATAAGGTCAAAAACTACATACTCAGATCTTCACCAAACTTTGCAGGGATACATTGGATGTCAAGACACGTGGAAAAAACGTACAAAACAAGAGATTGGGGTCATCAAGATTTTGGACGGATTTTTTAGGAATTTTCAAATTTTCAGATGGGAGGTTCCAGATAAGGTCAAAAACTACATACTCAGATCTTCACCAAACATTGCAGGGATACATTGGATGTCAAGACACGTGGAAAAAACGTACAAAACAAGAGATTGGAGACATCAAAATTTTGGACGAATTTTTTAAGAATTTTCAAATTTTCAGATAGGAGGTTCCAGATGAGGTCAAAAACTACATACTCAGATCTTCACCAAACTTTGCAGGAATACTTTGCATGTCAAGACACGTGGAAAAAACGTACAAAACAAGAGATCGGAGACATCAAGATTTTCGACGAATTTTTTAAGAATTTTCAAATTTTCAGATGGGAGGTTCCAGATAAGGTCAAAAACGACATACTCAGATCTTCACCAAACTTTGCATGGATACATTGGATGTCAAGACACGTGGAAAAAACATACAAAACATAGGATTGGTGACATCAAGATTTTGGACGAATTTTTTAAGAATTTTCAAATTTTCAGATAGGAGGTTCCATATAAGGTCAAAAACTACATACTCAGATCTTCACCAAACTTTGCAGGGATACATTGGAGGTCGAGACACGTGGAAAAAAAGTACAAAACAAGAGATTGGGGTCATCAAGATTTTGGACGGATTTTTTAGGAATTTTCAAATTTTCAGATGGGAGGTTCCAGATAAGGTCAAAAACTACATACTCAGATCTTCACCAAACATTGCAGGGATACATTGGATGTCAAGACACGTGGAAAAAACGTACAAAACAAGAGATTGGAGACATCAAGATTTTGGACGAATTTTTTAAGAATTTTCAAATTTTCAGATAGGAGGTTCCAGATGAGGTCAAAAACTACATACTCAGATCTTCACCAAACTTTGCAGGAATACTTTGCATGTCAAGACACGTGGAAAAAACGTACAAAACAAAAGATTGGAGACATCAAGATTTTGGTAGAATTTTTTAAGAATTTTCAAATTTTCAGATGGGAGGTTCCAGATAAGGTCAAAAACTACATACTCAGATCTTCACCAAACTTTGCAGGGATACATTGGATGTCAAGACACGTTGAAAAAACGTACAAAACAAGAGATTTGGGTCATCAAGATTTTGGACGAATTTTTTAACAATTTTCAAATTTTCAGAAAGGATGTTCCAGATAAGGTCAAAAACGACATACTCAGATCTTCACCAAACTTTGCAGGGATACATTGGATATCAAGACACGTGGAAAAAACGTACAAAACAAGAGATTGGAGACATCAAGATTTTGGACGAATTTTTTAAGAATTTTCAAATTTTCAGAAAGGATGTTCCATATAAGGTCAAAAACTACATACTCAGATCTTCACCAAACTTTGCAGGGATACTTTGGATGTCAAGACACGTGGAAAAAACGTACAAAACAAGAGATTGGAGACATCAAGATTTTCGACGAATTTTTTAAGAATTTTCAAATTTTCAGAAAGGATGTTCCATATAAGGTCAAAAACTACATACTCAGATCTTCACCAAACTTTACAGGGATACTTTGGATGTCAAGACACGTGGAAAAAACGTACAAAACAAGAGATTGGGGTCATCAAGATTTTGGACGAATTTTTTAAGAATTTTCAAATTTTCAGATGGGAGGTTCAATATAAGGTCAAAAACTACATACTCAGATCTTCACCAAACTTTGCATGGATACATTGGATGTCAAGACACGTGGAAAAAACATACAAAACATAGGATTCGGAACATCAAGATTTTGGTCGAATTTTTTAAGAATTTTGAAATTTTCAGATAGGAGGTTCCATATAAGGTCAAAAACTACATACTCAGATCTTCACCAAACATTGCAGGAATACATTGGATGTCAAGACACATGGAAAAAACGTACAAAACAAGAGATTGGGGTCATCAAGATTTTGCACGGATTTTTTAGGAATTTTCAAATTTTCAGATGGGAGGTTCCAGATAAGGTCAAAAACTACATACTCAGATCTTCACCAAACTTTGCAGGGATACATTGGATGTCAAGACACGTGGAAAAAACGTACAAAACAAGAGATTGGAGACATCAAGATTTTGGACGAATTTTTTAAGAATTTTCAAATTTTCAGATAGGAGGTTCCATATAAGGTCAAAAACTACATACTCAGATCTTCACCAAACTTTGCATGGATACATTATGTGTCAAGACACGTGGAAAAAACGTACAAAACAAAAGATTGGAGACATCAAGATTTTGGTCGAATTTTTTAAGAATTTTCAAATTTTCAGATGGGAGGTTCCAGATAAGGTCAAAAACTACATACTCAGATCTTCACCAAACTTTGCAGGGATACATTGGATGTCAAGACACGTGGAAAAAACGTACAAAAAAGAGATTGGAGACATCAAGATTTTGGACGAATTTTTTAACAATTTTCAAATTTTCAGAAAGGATGTTCCAGATAAGGTCAAAAACGACATACTCAGATCTTCACCAAACTTTGCAGGGATACATTGGATATCAAGACACGTGGAAAAAACGTACAAAACAAGAGATTGGAGACATCAAGATTTTGGACGAATTTTTTAAGAATTTTCAAATTTTCAGAAAGGATGTTCCAGATAAGGTCAAAAACGACATACTCAGATCTTCACCAAACTTGGCAGGGATCCATTGGAGGTCGAGACACGTGGAAAAAACGTACAAAACAAGAGATTGGAGACATCAAGATTTTGGACGAATTTTTGAAGAATTTTCAAATTTTCAGATAGGAGGTTCCAGATAAGGTCTAAAACTACATACTCAGATCTCCACCAAACATTGCAGGAATACATTGGATGTCAAGACACGTGGAAAAAACGTACAAAACAAGAGATTGGAGACATCAAAATTTTGGACGAATTTTTTAAGAATTTTCAAATTTTCAGATAGGAGGTTCCAGATTAGGTCAAAAACTACATACTCAGATCTTCACCAAACTTTGCAGGAATACTTTGCATGTCAAGACACGTGGAAAAAACGTACAAAACAAGAGATCGGAGACATCAATATTTTGGACGAATTTTTTAAGAATTTTCAAATTTTCAGATGGGAGGTTCCAGATAAGGTCAAAAACGACATACTCAGATCTTCACCAAACTTTGCATGGATACATTGGATGTCAAGACACGTGGAAAAAACATACAAAACATAGGATTGGTGACATCAAGATTTTGGACGAATTTTTTAAGAATTTTCAAATTTTCAGATAGGAGGTTCCATATAAGGTCAAAAACTACATACTCAGATCTTCACCAAACTTTGCAGGGATACATTGGAGGTCGAGACACGTGGAAAAAAAGTACAAAACAAGAGATTGGGGTCATCAAGATTTTGGACGGATTTTTTAGGAATTTTCAAATTTTCAGATGGGAGGTTCCAGATAAGGTCAAAAACTACATACTCAGATCTTCACCAAACATTGCAGGGATACATTGGATGTCAAGACACGTTGAAAAAACGTACAAAACAAGAGATTGGAGACATCAAGATTTTGGACGAATTTTTTAAGAATTTTCAAATTTTCAGATAGGAGGTTCCAGATGAGGTCAAAAACTACATACTCAGATCTTCACCAAACTTTGCAGGAATACTTTGCATGTCAAGACACGTGGAAAAAACGTACAAAACAAGAGATCGGAGACATCAAGATTTTCGACGAATTTTTTAAGAATTTTCAAATTTTCAGATGGGAGGTTCCAGATAAGGTCAAAAACGACATACTCAGATCTTCACCAAACTTTGCATGGATACATTGGATGTCAAGACACGTGGAAAAAACATACAAAACATAGGATTGGTGACATCAAGATTTTGGACGAATTTTTTAAGAATTTTCAAATTTTCAGATAGGAGGTTCCATATAAGGTCAAAAACTACATACTCAGATCTTCACCAAACTTTGCAGGGATACATTGGAGGTCGAGACACGTGGAAAAAAAGTACAAAACAAGAGATTGGGGTCATCAAGATTTTGGACGGATTTTTTAGGAATTTTCAAATTTTCAGATGGGAGGTTCCAGATAAGGTCAAAAACTACATACTCAGATCTTCACCAAACATTGCAGGGATACATTGGATGTCAAGACACGTGGAAAAAACGTACAAAACAAGAGATTGGAGACATCAAGATTTTGGACGAATTTTTTAAGAATTTTCAAATTTTCAGATAGGAGGTTCCAGATGAGGTCAAAAACTACATACTCAGATCTTCACCAAACTTTGCAGGAATACTTTGCATGTCAAGACACGTGGAAAAAACGTACAAAACAAAAGATTGGAGACATCAAGATTTTGGTAGAATTTTTTAAGAATTTTCAAATTTTCAGATGGGAGGTTCCAGATAAGGTCAAAAACTACATACTCAGATCTTCACCAAACTTTGCAGGGATACATTGGATGTCAAGACACGTGGAAAAAACGTACAAAACAAGAGATTGGGGTCATCAAGATTTTGGACGAATTTTTTAACAATTTTCAAATTTTCAGAAAGGATGTTCCAGATAAGGTCAAAAACGACATACTCAGATCTTCACCAAACTTTGCAGGGATACATTGGATATCAAGACACGTGGAAAAAACGTACAAAACAAGAGATTGGAGACATCAAGATTTTGGACGAATTTTTTAAGAATTTTCAAATTTTCAGAAAGGATGTTCCATATAAGGTCAAAAACTACATACTCAGATCTTCACCAAACTTTGCAGGGATACTTTGGATGTCAAGACACGTGGAAAAAACGTACAAAACAAGAGATTGGAGACATCAAGATTTTCGACGAATTTTTTAAGAATTTTCAAATTTTCAGAAAGGATGTTCCATATAAGGTCAAAAACTACATACTCAGATCTTCACCAAACTTTGCAGGGATACTTTGGATGTCAAGACACGTGGAAAAAACGTACAAAACAAGAGATTGGGGTCATCAAGATTTTGGACGAATTTTTTAAGAATTTTCAAATTTTCAGATGGGAGGTTCAATATAAGGTCAAAAACTACATACTCAGATCTTCACCAAACTTTGCATGGATACATTGGATGTCAAGACACGTGGAAAAAACATACAAAACATAGGATTCGGAACATCAAGATTTTGGTCGAATTTTTTAAGAATTTTGAAATTTTCAGATAGGAGGTTCCATATAAGGTCAAAAACTACATACTCAGATCTTCACCAAACATTGCAGGAATACATTGGATGTCAAGACACGTGGAAAAAACGTACAAAACAAGAGATTGGGGTCATCAAGATTTTGCACGGATTTTTTAGGAATTTTCAAATTTTCAGATGGGAGGTTCCAGATAAGGTCAAAAACTACATACTCAGATCTTCACCAAACTTTGCAGGGATACATTGGATGTCAAGACACGTGGAAAAAACGTACAAAACAAGAGATTGGAGACATCAAGATTTTGGACGAATTTTTTAAGAATTTTCAAATTTTCAGATAGGAGGTTCCATATAAGGTCAAAAACTACATACTCAGATCTTCACCAAACTTTGCATGGATACATTATGTGTCAAGACACGTGGAAAAAACGTACAAAACAAAAGATTGGAGACATCAAGATTTTGGTCGAATTTTTTAAGAATTTTCAAATTTTCAGATGGGAGGTTCCAGATAAGGTCAAAAACTACATACTCAGATCTTCACCAAACTTTGCAGGGATACATTGGATGTCAAGACACGTGGAAAAAACGTACAAAAAAGAGATTGGAGACATCAAGATTTTGGACGAATTTTTTAACAATTTTCAAATTTTCAGAAAGGATGTTCCAGATAAGGTCAAAAACGACATACTCAGATCTTCACCAAACTTTGCAGGGATACATTGGATATCAAGACACGTGGAAAAAACGTACAAAACAAGAGATTGGAGACATCAAGATTTTGGACGAATTTTTTAAGAATTTTCAAATTTTCAGAAAGGATGTTCCAGATAAGGTCAAAAACGACATACTCAGATCTTCACCAAACTTTGCAGGGATCCATTGGAGGTCGAGACACGTGGAAAAAACGTACAAAACAAGAGATTGGAGACATCAAGATTTTGGACGAATTTTTGAAGAATTTTCAAATTTTCAGATAGGAGGTTCCAGATAAGGTCTAAAACTACATACTCAGATCTCCACCAAACATTGCAGGAATACATTGGATGTCAAGACACGTGGAAAAAACGTACAAAACAAGAGATTGGAGACATCAAAATTTTGGACGAATTTTTTAAGAATTTTCAAATTTTCAGATAGGAGGTTCCAGATTAGGTCAAAAACTACATACTCAGATCTTCACCAAACTTTGCAGGAATACTTTGCATGTCAAGACACGTGGAAAAAACGTACAAAACAAGAGATCGGAGACATCAAGATTTTCGACGAATTTTTTAAGAATTTTCAAATTTTCAGATGGGAGGTTCCAGATAAGGTCAAAAACGACATACTCAGATCTTCACCAAACTTTGCATGGATACATTGGATGTCAAGACACGTGGAAAAAACATACAAAACATAGGATTGGTGACATCAAGATTTTGGACGAATTTTTTAAGAATTTTCAAATTTTCAGATAGGAGGTTCCATATAAGGTCAAAAACTACATACTCAGATCTTCACCAAACTTTGCAGGGATACATTGGAGGTCGAGACACGTGGAAAAAAAGTACAAAACAAGAGATTGGGGTCATCAAGATTTTGGACGGATTTTTTAGGAATTTTCAAATTTTCAGATGGGAGGTTCCAGATAAGGTCAAAAAATACATACTCAGATCTTCACCAAACATTGCAGGGATACATTGGATGTCAAGACACGTTGAAAAAACGTACAAAACAAGAGATTGGAGACATCAAGATTTTGGACGAATTTTTTAAGAATTTTCAAATTTTCAGATAGGAGGTTCCAGATGAGGTCAAAAACTACATACTCAGATCTTCACCAAACTTTGCAGGAATACTTTGCATGTCAAGACACGTGGAAAAAACGTACAAAACAAGAGATCGGAGACATCAAGATTTTCGACGAATTTTTTAAGAATTTTCAAATTTTCAGATGGGAGGTTCCAGATAAGGTCAAAAACGACATACTCAGATCTTCACCAAACTTTGCAGGGATCCATTGGAGGTCGAGACACGTGGAAAAAACGTACAAAACAAGAGATTGGAGACATCAAGATTTTGGACGAATTTTTTAAGAATTTTCAAATTTTCAGATAGGAGGTTCCATATAAGGTCAAAAACTACATACTCAGATCTTCACAAAACTTTGCAGGGATACATTGGATGTCAAGACACGTGGAAAAAACGTACAAAACAAGAGATTGGAGACATCAAGATTTTCGACGAATTTTTTAAGAATTTTCAAATTTTCAGATGGGAGGTTCAATATAAGGTCAAAAACGACATACTCAGATCTTCACCAAACTTTGCAGGGATCCATTGGAGGTCGAGACACGTGGAAAAAACGTACAAAACAAGAGATTGGAGACATCAAGATTATGGACGAATTTTTTGAGAATTTTCAAATTTTCAGAAAGGAGGTTCCATATAAGGTCAAAAACAACATACTCAGATCTTCACCAAACTTTGCAGGGATACATTGGATGTCAAGACACGTGGAAAAAACGTACAAAACAAGAGATCGGAGACATCAAGATTTTCGACGAATTTTTTAAGAATTTTCAAATTTTCAGATGGGAGGTTCCAGATAAGGTCAAAAACTACATACTCAGATCTTCACCAAACTTTGCAGGGATACATTGGATGTCAAGACACGTGGAAAAAACGTACAAAACAAAAGATTGGAGACATCAAGATTTTCGACGAATTTTTTAAGAATTTTCAAATTTTCAGATGGGAGGTTCCAGATAAGGTCAAAAACGACATACTCAGATCTTCACCAAACTTTGCAGGGATCCATTGGAGGTCGAGACACGTGGAAAAAACGTACAAAACAAGAGATTGGAAACATCAAGATTTTGGACGAATTTTTTAAGAATTTTCAAATTTTCAGATGGGAGGTTCCAGATAAGGTCAAAAACGACATACTCAGATCTTCACCAAACTTTGCAGGGATCCATTGGAGGTCGAGACACGTGGAAAAAACGTACAAAACAAGAGATTGGAGACATCAAGATTTTCGACGAATTTTTGAAGAATTTTCAAATTTTCAGATAGGAGGTTCCAGATAAGGTCAAAAACTACATACTCAGATCTTCACCAAACGTTGCAGGGATACTTTGCATGTCAAGACACGTGGAAGAAACGTACAAAACAAGAGATTGGAGACATCAAGATTTTGGACGAATTTTTTGAGAATTTTCAAATTTTCAGAAAGGAGGTTCCATATAAGGTCAAAAACTACATACTCAGATCTTCACCAAACTTTGCAGGGATACATTGGATGTCAAGACACGTGGAAAAAACGTACAAAACAAGAGATCGGAGACATCAAGATTTTCGACGAATTTTTTAAGAATTTTCAAATTTTCAGATGGGAGGTTCCAGATAAGGTCAAAAACTACATACTCAGATCTTCACCAAACTTTGCAGGGATACATTGGATGTCAAGACACGTGGAAAAAACGTACAAAACAAGAGATTGGAGACATCAAAATTTTGGACGAATTTTTTAAGAATTTTCAAATTTTCAGATAGGAGGTTCCAGATGAGGTCAAAAACTACATACTCAGATCTTCACCAAACTTTGCAGGAATACTTTGCATGTCAAGACACGTGGAAAAAACGTACAAAACAAGAGATCGGAGACATCAAGATTTTCGACGAATTTTTTAAGAATTTTCAAATTTTCAGATAGGAGGTTCCATATAAGGTCAAAAACTACATACTCAGATCTTCACCAAACTTTGCATGGATACATTATGTGTCAAGACACGTGGAAAAAACGTACAAAACAAAAGATTGGAGACATCAAGATTTTGGTCGAATTTTTTAAGAATTTTCAAATTTTCAGATGGGAGGTTCCAGATAAGGTCAAAAACTACATACTCAGATCTTCACCAAACTTTGCAGGGATACATTGGATGTCAAGACACGTGGAAAAAACGTACAAAACAAGAGATTGGAGACATCAAGATTATGGACGAATTTTTTGAGAATTTTCAAATTTTCAGAAAGGAGGTTCCATATAAGGTCAAAAACTACATACTCAGATCTTCACCAAACTTTGCAGGGATACATTGGATGTCAAGACACGTGGAAAAAACGTACAAAACAAGAGATTGGAGACATCAAGATTTTCGACGAATTTTTTAAGAATTTTCAAATTTTCAGAAAGGATGTTCCAGATAAGGTCAAAAACGACATACTCAGATCTTCACCAAACTTTGCAGGGATACATTGGAGGTCGAGACACGTGGAAAAAACGTACAAAACAAGAGATTGGAGACATCAAGATTTTGGACGAATTTTTGAAGAATTTTCAAATTTTCTGATAGGAGGTCCCAGATAAGGTCAAAAACTACATACTCAGATCTCCACCAAACATTGCAGGGATACATTGGATGTCAAGACACGTGGAAAAAACGTACAAAACAAGAGATTGGAGACATCAAGATTTTCGACGAATTTTTGAAGAATTTTCAAATTTTCAGATAGGAGGTTCCAGATAAGGTCAAAAACTACATACTCAGATCTTCACCAAACGTTGCAGGGATACTTTGCATGTCAAGACACGTGGAAAAAACGTACAAAACAAGAGATTGGAGACATCAAGATTTTCGACGAATTTTTTAAGAATTTTCAAATTTTCAGATGGGAGGTTCCAGATAAGGTCAAAAACGACATACTCAGATCTTCACCAAACTTTGCATGGATACATTGGATGTCAAGACACGTGGAAAAAACGTACAAAACAAGAGATTGGGGTCATCAAGATTTTGCACGGATTTTTTAGGAATTTTCAAATTTTCAGATGGGAGGTTCCAGATAAGGTCAAAAACTACATACTCAGATCTTCACCAAACTTTGCAGGGATACATTGGATGTCAAGACACGTGGAAAAAACGTACAAAACAAGAGATTGGAGACATCAAGATTTTGGACGAATTTTTTAAGAATTTTCAAATTTTCAGATAGGAGGTTCCATATAAGGTCAAAAACTACATACTCAGATCTTCACCAAACTTTGCAGGAATACTTTGCATGTCAAGACACGTGGAAAAAACGTACAAAACAAGAGATCGGAGACATCAAGATTTTCGACGAATTTTTTAAGAATTTTCAAATTTTCAGATGGGAGGTTCCAGATAAGGTCAAAAACGACATACTCAGATCTTCACCAAACTTTGCATGGATACATTGGATGTCAAGACACGTGGAAAAAACATACAAAACATAGGATTGGTGACATCAAGATTTTGGACGAATTTTTTAAGAATTTTCAAATTTTCAGATAGGAGGTTCCATATAAGGTCAAAAACTACATACTCAGATCTTCACCAAACTTTGCAGGGATACATTGGAGGTCGAGACACGTGGAAAAAAAGTACAAAACAAGAGATTGGGGTCATCAAGATTTTGGACGGATTTTTTAGGAATTTTCAAATTTTCAGATGGGAGGTTCCAGATAAGGTCAAAAACTACATACTCAGATCTTCACCAAACATTGCAGGGATACATTGGATGTCAAGACACGTGGAAAAAACGTATAAAACAAGAGATTGGAGACATCAAGATTTTGGACGAATTTTTTAAGAATTTTCAAATTTTCAGATAGGAGGTTCCAGATGTGGTCAAAAACTACATACTCAGATCTTCACCAAACTTTGCAGGAATACTTTGCATGTCAAGACACGTGGAAAAAACGTACAAAACAAGAGATCGGAGACATCAAGATTTTCGACGAATTTTTTAAGAATTTTCAAATTTTCAGATGGGAGGTTCCAGATAAGGTCAAAAACGACATACTCAGATCTTCACCAAACTTTGCAGGGATCCATTGGAGGTCGAGACACGTGGAAAAAACGTACAAAACAAGAGATTGGAGACATCAAGATTTTGGACGAATTTTTTAAGAATTTTCAAATTTTCAGATAGGAGGTTCCATATAAGGTCAAAAACTACATACTCAGATCTTCACCAAACTTTGCAGGGATACATTGGATGTCAAGACACGTGGAAAAAACGTACAAAACAAGAGATTGGAGACATCAAGATTTTCGACGAATTTTTTAAGAATTTTCAAATTTTCAGATGGGAGGTTCAATATAAGGTCAAAAACGACATACTCAGATCTTCACCAAACTTTGCAGGGATCCATTGGAGGTCGAGACACGTGGAAAAAACGTACAAAACAAGAGATTGGAGACATCAAGATTATGGACGAATTTTTTGAGAATTTTCAAATTTTCAGAAAGGAGGTTCCATATAAGGTCAAAAACTACATACTCAGATCTTCACCAAACTTTGCAGGGATACATTGGATGTCAAGACACGTGGAAAAAACGTACAAAACAAGAGATTGGAGACATCAAGATTTTGGACGAATTTTTTAAGAATTTTCAAATTTTCAGAAAGGATGTTCCAGATAAGGTCAAAAACGACATACTCAGATCTTCACCAAACTTTGCAGGGATACATTGGAGGTCGAGACACGTGGAAAAAACGTACAAAACAAGAGATTGGAGACATCAAGATTTTGGACGAATTTTTGAAGAATTTTCAAATTTTCTGATAGGAGGTCCCAGATAAGGTCAAAAACTACATACTCAGATCTCCACCAAACATTGCAGGGATACATTGGATGTCAAGACACGTGGAAAAAACGTACAAAACAAGAGATTGGAGACATCAAGATTTTCGACGAATTTTTGAAGAATTTTCAAATTTTCAGATAGGAGGTTCCAGATAAGGTCAAAAACTACATACTCAGATCTTCACCAAACGTTGCAGGGATACTTTGCATGTCAAGACACGTGGAAAAAACGTACAAAACAAGAGATTAGAGACATCAAGATTTTCGACGAATTTTTTAAGAATTTTCAAATTTTCAGATGGGAGGTTCCAGATAAGGTCAAAAACGACATACTCAGATCTTCACCAAACTTTGCATGGATACATTGGATGTCAAGACACGTGGAAAAAACGTACAAAACAAGAGATTGGGGTCATCAAGATTTTGCACGGATTTTTTAGGAATTTTCAAATTTTCAGATGGGAAGTTCCAGATAAGGTCAAAAACTACATACTCAGATCTTCACCAAACTTTGCAGGGATACATTGGATGTCAAGACACGTGGAAAAAACGTACAAAACAAGAGATTGGAGACATCAAGATTTTGGACGAATTTTTTAAGAATTTTCAAATTTTCAGATAGGAGGTTCCATATAAGGTCAAAAACTACATACTCAGATCTTCACCAAACTTTGCATGGATACATTATGTGTCAAGACACGTGGAAAAAACGTACAAAACAAAAGATTGGAGACATCAAGATTTTGGTCGAATTTTTTAAGAATTTTCAAATTTTCAGATGGGAGGTTCCAGATAAGGTCAAAAACTACATACTCAGATCTTCACCAAACTTTGCAGGGATACATTGGATGTCAAGACACGTGGAAAAAACGTACAAAAAAGAGATTGGAGACATCAAGATTTTGGACGAATTTTTTAACAATTTTCAAATTTTCAGAAAGGATGTTCCAGATAAGGTCAAAAACGACATACTCAGATCTTCACCAAACTTTGCAGGGATACATTGGATATCAAGACACGTGGAAAAAACGTACAAAACAAGAGATTGGAGACATCAAGATTTTGGACGAATTTTTTAAGAATTTTCAAATTTTCAGATAGGAGGTTCCAGATAAGGTCAAAAACTACATACTCAGATCTTCACCAAACTTTGCAGGGATACATTGGATGTCAAGACACGTGGAAAAACGTACAAAACAAGAGATTGGGGTCATCAAGATTTTGGACGGATTTTTTAGGAATTTTCAAATTTTCAGATGGGAGGTTCCAGATAAGGTCAAAAACTACATACTCAGATCTTCACCAAACATTGCAGGGATACATTGGATGTCAAGACACGTGGAAAAAACGTACAAAACAAGAGATTGGAGACATCAAAATTTTGGACGAATTTTTTAAGAATTTTCAAATTTTCAGATAGGAGGTTCCAGATGAGGTCAAAAACTACATACTCAGATCTTCACCAAACTTGGCAGGAATACTTTGCATGTCAAGACACGTGGAAAAAACGTACAAAACAAGAGATCGGAGACATCAAGATTTTCGACGAATTTTTTAAGAATTTTCAAATTTTCAGATGGGAGGTTCCAGATAAGGTCAAAAACGACATACTCAGATCTTCACCAAACTTTGCATGGATACATTGGATGTCAAGACACGTGGAAAAAACATACAAAACATAGGATTGGTGACATCAAGATTTTGGACGAATTTTTTAAGAATTTTCAAATTTTCAGATAGGAGGTTCCATATAAGGTCAAAAACTACATACTCAGATCTTCACCAAACTTTGCAGGGATACATTGGAGGTCGAGACACGTAGAAAAAAAGTACAAAACAAGTGATTGGGGTCATCAAGATTTTGGACGGATTTTTTAGGAATTTTCAAATTTTCAGATAGGAGGTTCCAGATGAGGTCAAAAACTACATACTCAGATCTTCACCAAACTTTGCAGGAATACTTTGCATGTCAAGACACGTGGAAAAAACGTACAAAACAAGAGATCGGAGACATCAAGATTTTCGACGAATTTTTTAAGAATTTTCAAATTTTCAGATGGGAGGTTCCAGATAAGGTCAAAAACGACATACTCAGATCTTCACCAAACTTTGCAGGGATCCATTGGAGGTCGAGACACGTGGAAAAAACGTACAAAATAAGAGATTGGAGACATCAAGATTTTGGACGAATTTTTTAAGAATTTTCAAATTTTCAGATAGGAGGTTCCAGATAAGGTCAAAAACTACATACTCAGATCTTCACCAAACTTTGCAGGGATACATTGGATGTCAAGACACGTGGAAAAAACGTACAAAACAAGAGATTGGAGACATCAAGATTTTCGACGAATTTTTTAAGAATTTTCAAATTTTCAGAAAGGATGTTCCAGATAAGGTCAAAAACGACATACTCAGATCTTCACCAAACTTTGCAGGGATCCATTGGAGGTCGAGACACGTGGAAAAAACGTACAAAACAAGAGATTGGAGACATCAAGATTTTGGACGAATTTTTGAAGAATTTTCAAATTTTCAGATAGGAGGTTCCAGATAAGGTCTAAAACTACATACTCAGATCTCCACCAAACATTGCAGGAATACATTGGATGTCAAGACACGTGGAAAAAACGTACAAAACAAGAGATTGGAGACATCAAGATTTTCGACGAATTTTTGAAGAATTTTCAAATTTTCAGATAGGAGGTTCCAGATAAGGTCAAAAACTACATACTCAGATCTTCACCAAACGTTGCAGGGATACTTTGCATGTCAAGACACGTGGAAAAAACGTACAAAACAAAAGATTGGAGACATCAAGATTTTCGACGAATTTTTTAAGAATTTTCAAATTTTCAGATGGGAGGTTCCAGATAAGGTCAAAAACGACATACTCAGATCTTCACCAAACTTTGCAGGAATACTTTGCATGTCAAGACACGTGGAAAAAACGTACAAAACAAGAGATCGGAGACATCAAGATTTTCGACGAATTTTTTAAGAATTTTCAAATTTTCAGATGGGAGGTTCCAGATAAGGTCAAAAACGACATACTCAGATCTTCACCAAACTTTGCAGGGATCCATTGGAGGTCGAGACACGTGGAAAAAACGTACAAAACAAGAGATTGGAGACATCAAGATTTTGGACGAATTTTTTAAGAATTTTCAAATTTTCAGATAGGAGGTTCCATATAAGGTCAAAAACTACATACTCAGATCTTCACCAAACTTTGCAGGGATACATTGGATGTCAAGACACGTGGAAAAAACGTACAAAACAAGAGATTGGAGACATCAAGATTTTCGACGAATTTTTTAAGAATTTTCAAATTTTCAGAAAGGATGTTCCAGATAAGGTCAAAAACGACATACTCAGATCTTCACCAAACTTTGCAGGGATCCATTGGAGGTCGAGACACGTGGAAAAAACGTACAAAACAAGAGATTGGAGACATCAAGATTTTGGACGAATTTTTGAAGAATTTTCAAATTTTCAGATAGGAGGTTCCAGATAAGGTCTAAAACTACATACTCAGATCTCCACCAAACATTGCAGGAATACATTGGATGTCAAGACACGTGGAAAAAACGTACAAAACAAGAGATTGGAGACATCAAGATTTTCGACGAATTTTTGAAGAATTTTCAAATTTTCAGATAGGAGGTTCCAGATAAGGTCAAAAACTACATACTCAGATCTTCACCAAACGTTGCAGGGATACTTTGCATGTCAAGACACGTGGAAAAAACGTACAAAACAAAAGATTGGAGACATCAAGATTTTGGACGAATTTTTTAAGAATTTTCAAATTTTCAGAAAGGATGTTCCAGATATGGTCAAAAACGACATACTCAGATCTTCACCAAACTTTGCAGGGATACATTGGATATCAAGACACGTGGAAAAAACATACAAAACATAGGATTCGGAACATCAAGATTTTGGTCGAATTTTTTAAGAATTTTCAAATTTTCAGATGGGAGGTTCCAGATAAAGTCAAAAACTACATACTCAGATCTTCACCAAACTTTGCAGGGATACATTGGATGTCAAGACACGTGGAAAAAACGTACAAAAAAGAGATTGGAGACATCAAGATTTTGGACGAATTTTTTAAGAATTTTCAAATTTTCAGAAAGGATGTTCCAGATATGGTCAAAAACGACATACTCAGATCTTCACCAAACTTTGCAGGGATACATTGGATATCAAGACACGTGGAAAAAACGTACAAAACAAGAGATTGGAGACATCAAGATTTTCGACGAATTTTTTAAGAATTTTCAAATTTTCAGATAGGAGGTTCCATATAAAGTCAAAAACTACATACTCAGATCTTCACCAAACTTTGCATGGATACATTATGTGTCAAGACACGTGGAAAAAACGTACAAAACAAGAGATTGGGGTCATCAAGATTTTGGACGAATTTTTTAAGAATTTTCAAATTTTCAGATAGGAGGTTCCATATAAGGTCAAAAACTACATACTCAGATCTTCACCAAACTTTGCAGGGATACATTGGATGTCAAGACACGTGGAAAAAACGTACAAAACAAAAGATTGGAGACATCAAGATATTGGTCGAATTTTTTAACAATTTTCAAATTTTCAGATGGGAGGTTCCAGATAAGGTCAAAAACTACATACTCAGATCTTCACCAAACTTTGCAGGGATACATTGGATGTCAAGACACGTGGAAAAAACGTACAAAACAAGAGATAGGAGACATCAAGATTTTGGACGAATTTTTTAACAATTTTCAAATTTTCAGAAAGGATGTTCCAGATAAGGTCAAAAACAACATACTCAGATCTTCACCAAACTTTGCAGGGATACATTGGATGTCAAGACACGTGGAAAAAACGTACAAAACAAGAGATCGGAGACATCAAGATTTTCGACGAATTTTTTAAGAATTTTCAAATTTTCAGATGGGAGGTTCCAGATAAGGTCAAAAACTACAGACTCAGATCTTCACCAAACTTTGCAGGGATACATTGGATGTCAAGACACGTGGAAAAAACGTACAAAAAAGAGATTGGAGACATCAAGATTTTCGACGAATTTTTTAACAATTTTCAAATTTTCAGAAAGGATGTTCCAGATAAGGTCAAAAACGACATACTCAGATCTTCATCAAACTTTGCATGGATACATTGGATGTCAAGACACGTGGAAAAAACGTACAAAACAAGAGATTGGGGTCATCAAGATTTTGCACGGATTTTTTAGGAATTTTCAAATTTTCAGATGGGAGGTTCCAGATAAGGTCAAAAACTACATACTCAGATCTTCACCAAACTTTGCAGGGATACATTGGATGTCAAGACACGTGGAAAAAACGTACAAAACAAGAGATTGGAGACATCAAGATTTTGGACGAATTTTTTAAGAATTTTCAAATTTTCAGATAGGAGGTTCCATATAAGGTAAAAAACTACATACTCAGATCTTCACCAAACTTTGCATGGATACATTATGTGTCAAGACACGTGGAAAAAAACGTACAAAACAAAAGATTGGAGACATCAAGATTTTGGTCGAATTTTTTAAGAATTTTCAAATTTTCAGATGGGAGGTTCCAGATAAGGTCAAAAACTACATACTCAGATCTTCACCAAACTTTGCAGGGATACATTGGATGTCAAGACACGTGGAAAAAACGTACAAAAAAGAGATTGGAGACATCAAGATTTTGGACGAATTTTTTAACAATTTTCAAATTTTCAGATGGGAGGTTCCAGATAAGGTCAAAAACTACATACTCAGATCTTCACCAAACTTTGCAGGGATACATTGGATGTCAAGACACGTGGAAAAAACGTACAAAACAAGAGATTGGAGACATCAAGATTTTGGACGAATTTTTTAAGAATTTTCAAATTTTCAGATAGGAGGTTCCATATAAGGTCAAAAACTACATACTCAGATCTTCACCAAACTTTGCATGGATACATTATGTGTCAAGACACGTGGAAAAAACGTACAATACAAGAGATTGGGGTCATCAAGATTTTGGACGAATTTTTTAAGAATTTTCAAATTTTCAGATAGGAGGTTCCATATAAGGTCAAAAACTACATACTCAGATCTTCACCAAACTTTGCAGGGATACATTCGATGTCAAGACACGTGGAAAAAACGTACAAAACAAGAGATTGGAGACATCAAGATTATGGACGAATTTTTTGAGAATTTTCAAATTTTCAGAAAGGAGGTTCCATATAAGGTCAAAAACTACATACTCAGATCTTCACCAAACTTTGCAGGGATACATTGGATGTCAAGACACGTGGAAAAAACGTACAAAACAAGAGATTGGAGACATCAAGATTTTCGACGAATTTTTTAAGAATTTTCAAATTTTCAGAAAGGATGTTCCAGATAAGGTCAAAAACGACATACTCAGATCTTCACCAAACTTTGCAGGGATACATTGGAGGTCGAGACACGTGGAAAAAACGTACAAAACAAGAGATTGGAGACATCAAGATTTTGGACGAATTTTTGAAGAATTTTCAAATTTTCTGATAGGAGGTCCCAGATAAGGTCAAAAACTACATACTCAGATCTCCACCAAACATTGCAGGGATACATTGGATGTCAAGACACGTGGAAAAAACGTACAAAACAAGAGATTGGAGACATCAAGATTTTCGACGAATTTTTGAAGAATTTTCAAATTTTCAGATAGGAGGTTCCAGATAAGGTCAAAAACTACATACTCAGATCTTCACCAAACGTTGCAGGGATACTTTGCATGTCAAGACACGTGGAAAAAACGTACAAAACAAGAGATTGGAGACATCAAGATTTTGGACGAATTTTTTAAGAATTTTCAAATTTTCAGATAGGAGGTTCCATATAAGGTCAAAAACTACATACTCAGATCTTCACCAAACTTTGCATGGATACATTATGTGTCAAGACACGTGGAAAAAACGTACAAAACAAAAGATTGGAGACATCAAGATATTGGTCGAATTTTTTAAGAATTTTCAAATTTTCAGAAAGGATGTTCCAGATAAGGTCAAAAACTACATACTCAGATCTTCACCAAACTTTGCAGGGATACATTGGATGTCAAGACACGTGGAAAAAACGTACAAAACAAGAGATTGGAGACATCAAGATTTTGGACGAATTTTTTAAGAATTTTCAAATTTTCAGAAAGGATGTTCCAGATAAGGTCAAAAACGACATACTCAGATCTTCACCAAACTTTGCAGGGATCCATTGGAGGTCGAGACACGTGGAAAAAACGTACAAAACAAGAGATTGGAGACATCAAGATTTTCGACGAATTTTTGAAGAATTTTCAAATTTTCAGATGGGAGGTTCCAGATAAGGTCAAAAACTACATACTCAGATCTTCACCAAACTTTGCAGGGATACATTGGATGTCAAGACACGTGGAAAAAACGTACAAAAAAGAGATTGGAGACATCAAGATTTTGGACGAATTTTTTAACAATTTTCAAATTTTCAGAAAGGATGTTCCAGATAAGTTCAAAAACGACATACTCAGATCTTCACCAAACTTTGCATGGATACATTGGATGTCAAGACACGTGGAAAAAACGTACAAAACAAGAGATTGGGGTCATCAAGATTTTGCACGGATTTTTTAGGAATTTTCAAATTTTCAGATGGGAGGTTCCAGATAAGGTCAAAAACTACATACTCAGATCTTCACCAAACTTTGCAGGGATACATTGGATGTCAAGACACGTGGAAAAAACGTACAAAACAAGAGATTGGAGACATCAAGATTTTGGACGAATTTTTTAAGAATTTTCAAATTTTCAGATAGGAGGTTCCATATAAGGTCAAAAACTACATACTCAGATCTTCACCAAACTTTGCATGGATACATTATGTGTCAAGACACGTGGAAAAAACGTACAAAACAAAAGATTGGAGACATCAAGATTTTGGTCGAATTTTTTAAGAATTTTCAAATTTTCAGATGGGAGGTTCCAGATAAGGTCAAAAACTACATACTCAGATCTTCACCAAACTTTGCAGGGATACATTGGATGTCAAGACACGTGGAAAAAACGTACAAAAAAGAGATTGGAGACATCAAGATTTTGGACGAATTTTTTAACAATTTTCAAATTTTCAGAAAGGATGTTCCAGATAAGGTCAAAAACGACATACTCAGATCTTCACCAAACTTTGCAGGGATACATTGGATATCAAGACACGTGGAAAAAACGTACAAAACAAGAGATTGGAGACATCAAGATTTTCGACGAATTTTTTAAGAATTTTCAAATTTTCAGATAGGAGGTTCCAGATAAGGTCAAAAACTACATACTCAGATCTTCACCAAACGTTGCAGGGATACTTTGCATGTCAAGACACGTGGAAAAAACGTACAAAACAAAAGATTGGAGACATCAAGATTTTCGACGAATTTTTTAAGAATTTTCAAATTTTCAGATGGGAGGTTCCAGATAAGGTCAAAAACGACATACTCAGATCTTCACCAAACTTTGCATGGATACATTGGATGTCAAGAATCGTGGAAAAAACGTACAAAACAAGAGATTGGAGACATCAAGATTTTGGACGAATTTTTTAAGAATTCTCAAATTTTCAGAAAGGAGGTTCCATATAAGGTCAAAAACTACATACTCAGATCTTCACCAAACTTTGCAGGGATACTTTGGATGTCAAGACACGTGGAAAAAACGTACAAAACAAGAGATTGGGGTCATCAAGATTTTGGACGAATTTTTTAAGAATTTTCAAATGTTCAGATGGGAGGTTCAATATAAGGTCAAAAACTACATACTCAGATCTTCACCAAACTTTGCATGGATACAATGGATGTCAAGACACGTGGAAAAAACATACAAAACATAGGATTCGGAACATCAAGATTTTGGTCGAATTTTTTAAGAATTTTCAAATTTTCAGATAGGAGGTTCCATATAAGGTCAAAAACTACATACTCAGATCTTCACCAAACATTGCAGGAATACATTGGATGTCAAGACACGTGGAAAAAACGTACAAAACAAGAGATTGGGGTCATCAAGATTTTGCACGGATTTTTTAGGAATTTTCAAATTTTCAGATGGGAGGTTCCAGATAAGGTCAAAAACTACATACTCAGATCTTCACCAAACTTTGCAGGGATACATTGGATGTCAAGACACGTGGAAAAAACGTACAAAACAAGAGATTGGAGACATCAAGATTTTGGACGAATTTTTTAAGAATTTTCAAATTTTCAGATAGGAGGTTCCATATAAGGTCAAAAACTACATACTCAGATCTTCACCAAACTTTGCATGGATACATTATGTGTCAAGACACGTGGAAAAAACGTACAAAACAAAAGATTGGAGACATCAAGATTTTGGTCGAATTTTTTAAGAATTTTCAAATTTTCAGATGGGAGGTTCCAGATAAGGTCAAAAACTACATACTCAGATCTTCACCAAACTTTGCAGGGATACATTGGATGTCAAGACACGTGGAAAAAACGTACAAAAAAGAGATTGGAGACATCAAGATTTTGGACGAATTTTTTAACAATTTTCAAATTTTCAGATGGGAGGTTCAATATAAGGTCAAAAACTACATACTCAGATCTTCACCAAACTTTGCATGGATACATTGGATGTCAAGACACGTGGAAAAAACGTACAAAACAAGAGATTGGGGTCATCAAGATTTTGGACGGATTTTTTAGGAATTTTCAAATTTTCAGATGGGAGGTTCCAGATAAGGTCAAAAACTACATACTCAGATCTTCACCAAACATTGCAGGGATACATTGGATGTCAAGACACGTGGAAAAAACGTACAAAACAAGAGATTGGAGACATCAAGATTTTGGACGAATTTTTTAAGAATTTTCAAATTTTCAGAAAGGATGTTCCAGATAAGGTCAAAAACAACATACTCAGATCTTCACCAAACTTTGCAGGGATACATTGGATATCAAGACACGTGGAAAAAACGTACAAAACAAGAGATTGGAGACATCAAGATTTTGGACGAATTTTTTAAGAATTTTCAAATTTTCAGATAGGAGGTTCCAGATAAGATCAAAAACTACATACTCAGATCTTCACCAAACTTTGCAGGGATATATTGGATGTCAAGACACGTGGAAAAAAAGTACAAAACAAGAGATTGGGGTCATCAAGATTTTGGACGGATTTTTTAGGAATTTTCAAATTTTCAGATGGGAGGTTCCATATAAGGTCAAAAACTACATACTCAGATCTTCACCAAACTTTGCAGGGATACATTGGATGTCAAGACACGTGGAAAAAACGTACAAAACAAGAGATTGGAGACATCAAGATTTTCGACGAATTTTTTAAGAATTTTCAAATTTTCAGATGGGAGGTTCCAGATAAGGTCAAAAACTACATACTCAGATCTTCACCAAACTTTGCAGGGATACATTGGATGTCAAGACACGTGGAAAAAACGTACAATACAAGAGATTGGAGACATCAAGATTTTGGACGAATTTTTTAAGAATTTTCATATTTTCAGATAGGAGGTTCCAGATAAGGTCAAAAACTACATACTCAGATCTTCACCAAACTTTGCAGGGATACATTGGATGTCAAGACACGTGGAAAAAACGTACAAAACAAGAGATTGGGGTCATCAAGATTTTGGACGGATTTTTTAGGAATTTTCAAATTTTCAGATGGGAGGTTCCAGATAAGGTCAAAAACTACATACTCAGATCTTCACCAAACTTTGCAGGGATACATTGGAGGTCGAGACACGTGGAAAAAAAGTACAAAACAAGAGATTGGGGTCATCAAGATTTTGGACGGATTTTTTAGGAATTTTCAAATTTTCAGATGGGAGGTTCCAGATAAGGTCAAAAACTACATACTCAGATCTTCACCAAACATTGCAGGGATACATTGGATGTCAAGACACGTGGAAAAAACGTACAAAACAAGAGATTGGAGACATCAAGATTTTGGACGAATTTTTTAAGAATTTTCAAATTTTCAGATAGGAGGTTCCAGATGAGGTCAAAAACTACATACTCAGATCTTCACCAAACTTTGCAGGAATACTTTGCATGTCAAGACACGTGGAAAAAACGTACAAAACAAGAGATCGGAGACATCAAGATTTTCGACGAATTTTTTAAGAATTTTCAAATTTTCAGATGGGAGGTTCCAGATAAGGTCAAAAACGACATACTCAGATCTTCACCAAACTTTGCAGGGATCCATTGGAGGTCGAGACACGTGGAAAAAACGTACAAAACAAGAGATTGGAGACATCAAGATTTTGGACGAATTTTTTAAGAATTTTCAAATTTTCAGATAGGAGGTTCCATATAAGGTCAAAAACTACATACTCAGATCTTCACCAAACTTTGCAGGGATACATTGGATGTCAAGACACGTGGAAAAAACGTACAAAACAAGAGATTGGAGACATCAAGATTTTCGACGAATTTTTTAAGAATTTTCAAATTTTCAGAAAGGATGTTCCAGATAAGGTCAAAAACGACATACTCAGATCTTCACCAAACTTTGCAGGGATCCATTGGAGGTCGAGACACGTGGAAAAAACGTACAAAACAAGAGATTGGAGACATCAAGATTTTGCACGGATTTTTTAGGAATTTTCAAATTTTCAGATGGGAGGTTCCAGATAAGGTCAAAAACTACATACTCAGATCTTCACCAAACTTTGCATGGATACATTATGTGTCAAGACACGTGGAAAAAACGTACAAAACAAGAGATTGGGGTCATCAAGATTTTGGACGAATTTTTTAAGAATTTTCAAATTTTCAGATAGGAGGTTCCATATAAGGTCAAAAACTACATACTCAGATCTTCACCAAACTTTGCATGGATACATTGGATGTCAAGACACGTGGAAAAAACGTACAAAACAAAAGATTGGAGACATCAAGATATTGGTCGAATTTTTTAAGAATTTTCAAATTTTCAGATGGGAGGTTCCAGATAAGGTCAAAAACGACATACTCAGATCTTCACCAAACTTTGCAGGGATCCATTGGAGGTCGAGACACGTGGAAAAAACGTACAAAACAAGAGATTGGAGACATCAAGATTTTGGACGAATTTTTTAAGAATTTTCAAATTTTCAGATAGGAGGTTCCATATAAGGTCAAAAACTACATACTCAGATCTTCACCAAACTTTGCAGGGATACATTGGATGTCAAGACACGTGGAAAAAACGTACAAAACAAGAGATTGGAGACATCAAGATTTTCGACGAATTTTTTAAGAATTTTCAAATTTTCAGAAAGGATGTTCCAGATAAGGTCAAAAACGACATACTCAGATCTTCACCAAACTTTGCAGGGATCCATTGGAGGTCGAGACACGTGGAAAAAACGTACAAAACAAGAGATTGGAGACATCAAGATTTTGGACGAATTTTTGAAGAATTTTCAAATTTTCAGATGGGAGGTTCCAGATAAGGTCAAAAACTACATACTCAGATCTTCACCAAACTTTGCAGGGATACATTGGATGTCAAGACACGTGGAAAAAACGTACAAAAAAGAGATTGGAGACATCAAGATTTTGGACGAATTTTTTAACAATTTTCAAATTTTCAGAAAGGATGTTCCAGATAAGGTCAAAAACGACATACTCAGATCTTCACCAAACTTTGCATGGATACATTGGATGTCAAGACACGTGGAAAAAACGTACAAAACAAGAGATTGGGGTCATCAAGATTTTGAACGGATTTTTTAGGAATTTTCAAATTTTCAGATGGGAGGTTCCAGATAAGGTCAAAAACTACATACTCAGATCTTCACCAAACTTTGCAGGGATACATTGGATGTCAAGACACGTGGAAAAAACGTACAAAACAAGAGATTGGAGACATCAAGATTTTGGACGAATTTTTTAAGAATTTTCAAATTTTCAGATAGGAGGTTCCATATAAGGTCAAAAACTACATACCCAGATCTTCACCAAACTTTGCATGGATACATTATGTGTCAAGACACGTGGAAAAAACGTACAAAACAAAAGATTGGAGACATCAAGATTTTGGTCGAATTTTTTAAGAATTTTCAAATTTTCAGATGGGAGGTTCCAGATAAGGTCAAAAACTACATACTCAGATCTTCACCAAACTTTGCAGGGATACATTGGATGTCAAGACACGTGGAAAAAACGTACAAAAAAGAGATTGGAGACATCAAGATTTTGGACGAATTTTTTAACAATTTTCAAATTTTCAGAAAGGATGTTCCAGATAAGGTCAAAAACGACATACTCAGATCTTCACCAAACTTTGCATGGATACATTGGATGTCAAGACACGTGGAAAAAACGTACAAAAAGAGATTGGAGACATCAAGATTTTGGACGAATTTTTTAAGAATTTTCAAATTTTCAGAAAGGATGTTCCAGATAAGGTCAAAAACGACATACTCAGATCTTCACCAAACTTTGCAGGGATACATTGGATGTCAAGACACGTGGAAAAAACGTACAAAACAAGAGATTGGGGTCATCAAGATTTTGCACGGATTTTTTAGGAATTTTCAAATTTTCAGATGGGAGGTTCCAGATAAGGTCAAAAACTACATACTCATATCTTCACCAAACTTTGCAGGGATACATTGGATGTCAAGACACGTGGAAAAAACGTACAAAACAAGAGATTGGGGTCATCAAGATTTTGCACGGATTTTTTAGGAATTTTCAAATTTTCAGATGGGAGGTTCCAGATAAGGTCAAAAACTACATACTCAGATCTTCACCAAACTTTGCAGGGATACATTGGATGTCAAGACACGTGGAAAAAACGTACAAAACAAGAGATTGGAGACATCAAGATTTTGGACGAATTTTTTAAGAATTTTCTAATTTTCAGATAGGAGGTTCCATATAAGGTCAAAAACTACATACTCAGATCTTCACCAAACTTTGCAGGGATACATTGGATGTCAAGACACGTGGAAAAAACGTACAAAAAAGAGATTGGAGACATCAAGATTTTGGACGAATTTTTTAACAATTTTCAAATTTTCAGAAAGGATGTTCCAGATAAGGTCAAAAACGACATACTCAGATCTTCACCAAACTTTGCATGGATACATTGGATGTCAAGACACGTGGAAAAAACGTACAAAACAAGAGATTGGGGTCATCAAGATTTTGCACGGATTTTTTAGGAATTTTCAAATTTTCAGATAGGAGGTTCCAGATAAGGTCAAAAACTACATACTCAGATCTTCACCAAACTTTGCAGGGATACATTGGATGTCAAGACACGTGGAAAAAACGTACAAAACAAGAGATTGGAGACATCAAGATTTTGGACGAATTTTTTAAGAATTTTCAAATTTTCAGATAGGAGGTTCCATATAAGGTCAAAAACTACATACTCAGATCTTCACCAAATTTTGCATGGATACATTATGTGTCAAGACACGTGGAAAAAACGTACAAAACAAAAGATTGGAGACATCAAGATTTTGGTCGAATTTTTTAAGAATTTTCAAATTTTCAGATGGGAGGTTCCAGATAAGGTCAAAAACTACATACTCAGATCTTCACCAAACTTTGCAGGGATACATTGGATGTCAAGACACGTGGAAAAAACGTACAAAAAAGAGATTGGAGACATCAAGATTTTGGACGAATTTTTTAAGAATTTTCAAATTTTCAGAAAGGATGTTCCAGATAAGGTCAAAAACGACATACTCAGATCTTCACCAAACTTTGCAGGGATACATTGGATATCAAGACACGTGGAAAAAACGTACAAAACAAGAGATTGGAGACATCAAGATTTTCGACGAATTTTTTAAGAATTTTCAAATTTTCAGATAGGAGGTTCCATATAAAGTCAAAAACTACATACTCAGATCTTCACCAAACTTTGCATGGATACATTATGTGTCAAGACACGTGGAAAAAACGTACAAAACAAGAGATTGGGGTCATCAAGATTTTGGACGAATTTTTTAAGAATTTTCAAATTTTCAGATAGGAGGTTCCATATAAGGTCAAAAACTACATACTCAGATCTTCACCAAACTTTGCAGGGATACATTGGATGTCAAGACACGTGGAAAAAACGTACAAAACAAAAGATTGGAGACATCAAGATATTGGTCGAATTTTTTAAGAATTTTCAAATTTTCAGATGGGAGGTTCCAGATAAGGTCAAAAACTACATACTCAGATCTTCACCAAACTTTGCAGGGATACATTGGATGTCAAGACACGTGGAAAAAACGTACAAAACAAGAGATAGGAGACATCAAGATTTTGGACGAATTTTTTAACAATTTTCAAATTTTCAGAAAGGATGTTCCAGATAAGGTCAAAAACAACATACTCAGATCTTCACCAAACTTTGCAGGGATACATTGGATGTCAAGACACGTGGAAAAAACGTACAAAACAAGAGATCGGAGACATCAAGATTTTCGACGAATTTTTTAAGAATTTTCAAATTTTCAGATGGGAGGTTCCAGATAAGGTCAAAAACTACATACTCAGATCTTCACCAAACTTTGCAGGGATACATTGGATGTCAAGACACGTGGAAAAAACGTACAAAAAAGAGATTGGAGACATCAAGATTTTCGACGAATTTTTTAACAATTTTCAAATTTTCAGAAAGGATGTTCCAGATAAGGTCAAAAACGACATACTCAGATCTTCACCAAACTTTGCATGGATACATTGGATGTCAAGACACGTGGAAAAAACGTACAAAACAAGAGATTGGGGTCATCAAGATTTTGCACGGATTTTTTAGGAATTTTCAAATTTTCAGATGGGAGGTTCCAGATAAGGTCAAAAACTACATACTCAGATCTTCACCAAACTTTGCAGGGATACATTGGATGTCAAGACACGTGGAAAAAACGTACAAAACAAGAGATTGGAGACATCAAGATTTTGGACGAATTTTTTAAGAATTTTCAAATTTTCAGATAGGAGGTTCCATATAAGGTCAAAAACTACATACTCAGATCTTCACCAAACTTTGCATGGATACATTATGTGTCAAGACACGTGGAAAAAACGTACAAAACAAAAGATTGGAGACATCAAGATTTTGGTCGAATTTTTTAAGAATTTTCAAATTTTCAGATGGGAGGTTCCAGATAAGGTCAAAAACTACATACTCAGATCTTCACCAAACTTTGCAGGGATACATTGGATGTCAAGACACGTGGAAAAAACGTACAAAAAAGAGATTGGAGACTTCAAGATTTTGGACGAATTTTTTAACAATTTTCAAATTTTCAGATGGGAGGTTCCAGATAAGGTCAAAAACTACATACTCAGATCTTCACCAAACTTTGCAGGGATACATTGGATGTCAAGACACGTGGAAAAAACGTACAAAACAAGAGATTGGAGACATCAAGATTTTGGACGAATTTTTTAAGAATTTTCAAATTTTCAGATAGGAGGTTCCATATAAGGTCAAAAACTACATACTCAGATCTTCACCAAACTTTGCATGGATACATTATGTGTCAAGACACGTGGAAAAAACGTACAAAACAAGAGATTGGGGTCATCAAGATTTTGGACGAATTTTTTAAGAATTTTCAAATTTTCAGATAGGAGGTTCCATATAAGGTCAAAAACTACATTCTCAGATCTTCACCAAACTTTGCAGGGATACATTGGATGTCAAGACACGTGGAAAAAACGTACAAAACAAGAGATTGGAGACATCAAGATTATGGACGAATTTTTTGAGAATTTTCAAATTTTCAGAAAGGAGGTTCCATATAAGGTCAAAAACTACATACTCAGATCTTCACCAAACTTTGCAGGGATACATTGGATGTCAAGACACGTGGAAAAAACGTACAAAACAAGAGATTGGAGACATCAAGATTTTCGACGAATTTTTTAAGAATTTTCAAATTTTCAGAAAGGATGTTCCAGATAAGGTCAAAAACGACATACTCAGATCTTCACCAAACTTTGCAGGGATACATTGGAGGTCGAGACACGTGGAAAAAACGTACAAAACAAGAGATTGGAGACATCAAGATTTTGGACGAATTTTTGAAGAATTTTCAAATTTTCTGATAGGAGGTCCCAGATAAGGTCAAAAACTACATACTCAGATCTCCACCAAACATTGCAGGGATACATTGGATGTCAAGACACGTGGAAAAAACGTACAAAACAAGAGATTGGAGACATCAAGATTTTCGACGAATTTTTGAAGAATTTTCAAATTTTCAGATAGGAGGTTCCAGATAAGGTCAAAAACTACATACTCAGATCTTCACCAAACGTTGCAGGGATACTTTGCATGTCAAGACACGTGGAAAAAACGTACAAAACAAGAGATTGGAGACATCAAGATTTTGGACGAATTTTTTAAGAATTTTCAAATTTTCAGATAGGAGGTTCCATATAAGGTCAAAAACTACATACTCAGATCTTCACCAAACTTTGCATGGATACATTATGTGTCAAGACACGTGGAAAAAACGTACAAAACAAAAGATTGGAGACATCAAGATATTGGTCGAATTTTTTAAGAATTTTCAAATTTTCAGATGGGAGGTTCCAGATAAGGTCAAAAACTACATACTCAGATCTTCACCAAACTTTGCAGGGATACATTGGATGTCAAGACACGTGGAAAAAACGTACAAAACAAGAGATTGGAGACATCAAGATTTTGGACGAATTTTTTAAGAATTTTCAAATTTTCAGAAAGGATGTTCCAGATAAGGTCAAAAACGACATACTCAGATCTTCACCAAACTTTGCAGGGATACATTGGATGTCAAGACACGTGGAAAAAACGTACAAAAAAGAGATTGGAGACATCAAGATTTTGGACGAATTTTTTAACAATTTTCAAATTTTCAGAAAGGATGTTCCAGATAAGGTCAAAAACGACATACTCAGATCTTCACCAAACTTTGCATGGATACATTGGATGTCAAGACACGTGGAAAAAACGTACAAAAAGAGATTGGAGACATCAAGATTTTGGACGAATTTTTTAAGAATTTTCAAATTTTCAGAAAGGATGTTCCAGATAAGGTCAAAAACGACATACTCAGATCTTCACCAAACTTTGCAGGGATACATTGGATGTCAAGACACGTGGAAAAAACGTACAAAACAAGAGATTGGGGTCATCAAGATTTTGCACGGATTTTTTAGGAATTTTCAAATTTTCAGATGGGAGGTTCCAGATAAGGTCAAAAACTACATACTCATATCTTCACCAAACTTTGCAGGGATACATTGGATGTCAAGACACGTGGAAAAAACGTACAAAACAAGAGATTGGGGTCATCAAGATTTTGCACGGATTTTTTAGGAATTTTCAAATTTTCAGATGGGAGGTTCCAGATAAGGTCAAAAACTACATACTCAGATCTTCACCAAACTTTGCAGGGATACATTGGATGTCAAGACACGTGGAAAAAACGTACAAAACAAGAGATTGGAGACATCAAGATTTTGGACGAATTTTTTAAGAATTTTCTAATTTTCAGATAGGAGTTTCCATATAAGGTCAAAAACTACATACTCAGATCTTCACCAAACTTTGCAGGGATACATTGGATGTCAAGACACGTGGAAAAAACGTACAAAAAAGAGATTGGAGACATCAAGATTTTGGACGAATTTTTTAACAATTTTCAAATTTTCAGAAAGGATGTTCCAGATAAGGTCAAAAACGACATACTCAGATCTTCACCAAACTTTGCATGGATACATTGGATGTCAAGACACGTGGAAAAAACGTACAAAACAAGAGATTGGGGTCATCAAGATTTTGCACGGATTTTTTAGGAATTTTCAAATTTTCAGATAGGAGGTTCCAGATAAGGTCAAAAACTACATACTCAGATCTTCACCAAACTTTGCAGGGATACATTGGATGTCAAGACACGTGGAAAAAACGTACAAAACAAGAGATTGGAGACATCAAGATTTTGGACGAATTTTTTAAGAATTTTCAAATTTTCAGATAGGAGGTTCCATATAAGGTCAAAAACTACATACTCAGATCTTCACCAAATTTTGCATGGATACATTATGTGTCAAGACACGTGGAAAAAACGTACAAAACAAAAGATTGGAGACATCAAGATTTTGGTCGAATTTTTTAAGAATTTTCAAATTTTCAGATGGGAGGTTCCAGATAAGGTCAAAAACTACATACTCAGATCTTCACCAAACTTTGCAGGGATACATTGGATGTCAAGACACGTGGAAAAAACGTACAAAAAAGAGATTGGAGACATCAAGATTTTGGACGAATTTTTTAAGAATTTTCAAATTTTCAGAAAGGATGTTCCAGATAAGGTCAAAAACGACATACTCAGATCTTCACCAAACTTTGCAGGGATACATTGGATATCAAGACACGTGGAAAAAACGTACAAAACAAGAGATTGGAGACATCAAGATTTTCGACGAATTTTTTAAGAATTTTCAAATTTTCAGATAGGAGGTTCCATATAAAGTCAAAAACTACATACTCAGATCTTCACCAAACTTTGCATGGATACATTATGTGTCAAGACACGTGGAAAAAACGTACAAAACAAGAGATTGGGGTCATCAAGATTTTGGACGAATTTTTTAAGAATTTTCAAATTTTCAGATAGGAGGTTCCATATAAGGTCAAAAACTACATACTCAGATCTTCACCAAACTTTGCAGGGATACATTGGATGTCAAGACACGTGGAAAAAACGTACAAAACAAAAGATTGGAGACATCAAGATATTGGTCGAATTTTTTAAGAATTTTCAAATTTTCAGATGGGAGGTTCCAGATAAGGTCAAAAACTACATACTCAGATCTTCACCAAACTTTGCAGGGATACATTGGATGTCAAGACACGTGGAAAAAACGTACAAAACAAGAGATAGGAGACATCAAGATTTTGGACGAATTTTTTAACAATTTTCAAATTTTCAGAAAGGATGTTCCAGATAAGGTCAAAAACAACATACTCAGATCTTCACCAAACTTTGCAGGGATACATTGGATGTCAAGACACGTGGAAAAAACGTACAAAACAAGAGATCGGAGACATCAAGATTTTCGACGAATTTTTTAAGAATTTTCAAATTTTCAGATGGGAGGTTCCAGATAAGGTCAAAAACTACATACTCAGATCTTCACCAAACTTTGCAGGGATACATTGGATGTCAAGACACGTGGAAAAAACGTACAAAAAAGAGATTGGAGACATCAAGATTTTCGACGAATTTTTTAACAATTTTCAAATTTTCAGAAAGGATGTTCCAGATAAGGTCAAAAACGACATACTCAGATCTTCACCAAACTTTGCATGGATACATTGGATGTCAAGACACGTGGAAAAAACGTACAAAACAAGAGATTGGGGTCATCAAGATTTTGCACGGATTTTTTAGGAATTTTCAAATTTTCAGATGGGAGGTTCCAGATAAGGTCAAAAACTACATACTCAGATCTTCACCAAACTTTGCAGGGATACATTGGATGTCAAGACACGTGGAAAAAACGTACAAAACAAGAGATTGGAGACATCAAGATTTTGGACGAATTTTTTAAGAATTTTTAAATTTTCAGATAGGAGGTTCCATATAAGGTCAAAAACTACATACTCAGATCTTCACCAAACTTTGCATGGATACATTATGTGTCAAGACACGTGGAAAAAACGTACAAAACAAAAGATTGGAGACATCAAGATTTTGGTCGAATTTTTTAAGAATTTTCAAATTTTCAGATGGGAGGTTCCAGATAAGGTCAAAAACTACATACTCAGATCTTCACCAAACTTTGCAGGGATACATTGGATGTCAAGACACGTGGAAAAAACGTACAAAAAAGAGATTGGAGACTTCAAGATTTTGGACGAATTTTTTAACAATTTTCAAATTTTCAGATGGGAGGTTCCAGATAAGGTCAAAAACTACATACTCAGATCTTCACCAAACTTTGCAGGGATACATTGGATGTCAAGACACGTGGAAAAAACGTACAAAACAAGAGATTGGAGACATCAAGATTTTGGACGAATTTTTTAAGAATTTTCAAATTTTCAGATAGGAGGTTCCATATAAGGTCAAAAACTACATACTCAGATCTTCACCAAACTTTGCATGGATACATTATGTGTCAAGACACGTGGAAAAAACGTACAAAACAAGAGATTGGGGTCATCAAGATTTTGGACGAATTTTTTAAGAATTTTCAAATTTTCAGATAGGAGGTTCCATATAAGGTCAAAAACTACATTCTCAGATCTTCACCAAACTTTGCAGGGATACATTGGATGTCAAGACACGTGGAAAAAACGTACAAAACAAGAGATTGGAGACATCAAGATTATGGACGAATTTTTTGAGAATTTTCAAATTTTCAGAAAGGAGGTTCCATATAAGGTCAAAAACTACATACTCAGATCTTCACCAAACTTTGCAGGGATACATTGGATGTCAAGACACGTGGAAAAAACGTACAAAACAAGAGATTGGAGACATCAAGATTTTCGACGAATTTTTTAAGAATTTTCAAATTTTCAGAAAGGATGTTCCAGATAAGGTCAAAAACGACATACTCAGATCTTCACCAAACTTTGCAGGGATACATTGGAGGTCGAGACACGTGGAAAAAACGTACAAAACAAGAGATTGGAGACATCAAGATTTTGGACGAATTTTTGAAGAATTTTCAAATTTTCTGATAGGAGGTCCCAGATAAGGTCAAAAACTACATACTCAGATCTCCACCAAACATTGCAGGGATACATTGGATGTCAAGACACGTGGAAAAAACGTACAAAACAAGAGATTGGAGACATCAAGATTTTCGACGAATTTTTGAAGAATTTTCAAATTTTCAGATAGGAGGTTCCAGATAAGGTCAAAAACTACATACTCAGATCTTCACCAAACGTTGCAGGGATACTTTGCATGTCAAGACACGTGGAAAAAACGTACAAAACAAGAGATTGGAGACATCAAGATTTTGGACGAATTTTTTAAGAATTTTCAAATTTTCAGATAGGAGGTTCCATATAAGGTCAAAAACTACATACTCAGATCTTCACCAAACTTTGCATGGATACATTATGTGTCAAGACACGTGGAAAAAACGTACAAAACAAAAGATTGGAGACATCAAGATATTGGTCGAATTTTTTAAGAATTTTCAAATTTTCAGATGGGAGGTTCCAGATAAGGTCAAAAACTACATACTCAGATCTTCACCAAACTTTGCAGGGATACATTGGATGTCAAGACACGTGGAAAAAACGTACAAAACAAGAGATTGGAGACATCAAGATTTTGGACGAATTTTTTAAGAATTTTCAAATTTTCAGAAAGGATGTTCCAGATAAGGTCAAAAACGACATACTCAGATCTTCACCAAACTTTGCAGGGATCCATTGGAGGTCGAGACACGTGGAAAAAACGTACAAAACAAGAGATTGGAGACATCAAGATTTTCAACGAATTTTTGAAGAATTTTCAAATTTTCAGATGGGAGGTTCCAGATAAGGTCAAAAACTACATACTCAGATCTTCACCAAACTTTGCAGGGATACATTGGATGTCAAGACACGTGGAAAAAACGTACAAAAAAGAGATTGGAGACATCAAGATTTTGGACGAATTTTTTAACAATTTTCAAATTTTCAGAAAGGATGTTCCAGATAAGTTCAAAAACGACATACTCAGATCTTCACCAAACTTTGCATGGATACATTGGATGTCAAGACACGTGGAAAAAACGTACAAAACAAGAGATTGGGGTCATCAAGATTTTGCACGGATTTTTTAGGAATTTTCAAATTTTCAGATGGGAGGTTCCAGATAAGGTCAAAAACTACATACTCAGATCTTCACCAAACTTTGCAGGGATACATTGGATGTCAAGACACGTGGAAAAAACGTACAAAACAAGAGATTGGAGACATCAAGATTTTGGACGAATTTTTTAAGAATTTTCAAATTTTCAGATAGGAGGTTCCATATAAGGTCAAAAACTACATACTTAGATCTTCACCAAACTTTGCATGGATACATTATGTGTCAAGACACGTGGAAAAAACGTACAAAACAAAAGATTGGAGACATCAAGATTTTGGTCGAATTTTTTAAGAATTTTCAAATTTTCAGATGGGAGGTTCCAGATAAGGTCAAAAACTACATACTCAGATCTTCACCAAACTTTGCAGGGATACATTGGATGTCAAGACACGTGGAAAAACGTACAAAAAAGAGATTGGAGACATCAAGATTTTGGACGAATTTTTTAACAATTTTCAAATTTTCAGAAAGGATGTTCCAGATAAGGTCAAAAACGACATACTCAGATCTTCACCAAACTTTGCAGGGATACATTGGATATCAAGACACGTGGAAAAAACGTACAAAACAAGAGATTGGAGACATCAAGATTTTCGACGAATTTTTTAAGAATTTTCAAATTTTCAGATAGGAGGTTCCAGATAAGGTCAAAAACTACATACTCAGATCTTCACCAAACGTTGCAGGGATACTTTGCATGTCAAGACACGTGGAAAAAACGTACAAAACAAAAGATTGGAGACATCAAGATTTTCGACGAATTTTTTAAGAATTTTCAAATTTTCAGATGGGAGGTTCCAGATAAGGTCAAAAACGACATACTCAGATCTTCACCAAACTTTGCATGGATACATTGGATGTCAAGAATCGTGGAAAAAACGTACAAAACAAGAGATTGGAGACATCAAGATTTTGGACGAATTTTTTAAGAATTCTCAAATTTTCAGAAAGGAGGTTCCATATAAGGTCAAAAACTACATACTCAGATCTTCACCAAACTTTGCAGGGATACTTTGGATGTCAAGACACGTGGAACAAACGTACAAAACAAGAGATTGGGGTCATCAAGATTTTGGACGAATTTTTTAAGAATTTTCAAATTTTCAGATGGGAGGTTCAATATAAGGTCAAAAACTACATACTCAGATCTTCACCAAACTTTGCATGGATACATTGGATGTCAAGACACGTGGAAAAAACATACAAAACATAGGATTCGGAACATCAAGATTTTGGTCGAATTTTTTAAGAATTTTCAAATTTTCAGATAGGAGGTTCCATACAAGGTCAAAAACTACATACTCAGATCTTCACCAAACATTGCAGGAATACATTGGATGTCAAGACACGTGGAAAAAACGTACAAAACAAGAGATTGGGGTCATCAAGATTTTGCACGGATTTTTTAGGAATTTTCAAATTTTCAGATGGGAGGTTCCAGATAAGGTCAAAAACTACATACTCAGATCTTCACCAAACTTTGCAGGGATACATTGGATGTCAAGACACGTGGAAAAAACGTACAAAACAAGAGATTGGAGACATCAAGATTTTGGACGAATTTTTTAAGAATTTTCAAATTTTCAGATAGGAGGTTCCATATAAGGTCAAAAACTACATACTCAGATCTTCACCAAACTTTGCATGGATACATTATGTGTCAAGACACGTGGAAAAAACGTACAAAACAAAAGATTGGAGACATCAAGATTTTGGTCGAATTTTTTAAGAATTTTCAAATTTTCAGATGGGAGGTTCCAGATAAGGTCAAAAACTACATACTCAGATCTTCACCAAACTTTGCAGGGATACATTGGATGTCAAGACACGTGGAAAAAACGTACAAAAAAGAGATTGGAGACATCAAGATTTTGGACGAATTTTTTAACAATTTTCAAATTTTCAGATGGGAGGTTCAATATAAGGTCAAAAACTACATACTCAGATCTTCACCAAACTTTGCATGGATACATTGGATGTCAAGACACGTGGAAAAAACGTACAAAACAAGAGATTGGGGTCATCAAGATTTTGGACGGATTTTTTAGGAATTTTCAAATTTTCAGATGGGAGGTTCCAGATAAGGTCAAAAACTACATACTCAGATCTTCACCAAACATTGCAGGGATACATTGGATGTCAAGACACGTGGAAAAAACGTACAAAACAAGAGATTGGAGACATCAAGATTTTCGACGAATTTTTTAAGAATTTTCAAATTTTCAGAAAGGATGTTCCAGATAAGGTCAAAAACAACATACTCAGATCTTCACCAAACTTTGCAGGGATACATTTGATATCAAGACACGTGGAAAAAACGTACAAAACAAGAGATTGGAGACATCAAGATTTTGGACGAATTTTTTAAGAATTTTCAAATTTTCAGATAGGAGGTTCCAGATAAGATCAAAAACTACATACTCAGATCTTCACCAAACTTTGCAGGGATATATTGGATGTCAAGACACGTGGAAAAAAAGTACAAAACAAGAGATTGGGGTCATCAAGATTTTGGACGGATTTTTTAGGAATTTTCAAATTTTCAGATGGGAGGTTCCATATAAGGTCAAAAACTACATACTCAGATCTTCACCAAACTTTGCAGGGATACATTGGATGTCAAGACACGTGGAAAAAACGTACAAAACAAGAGATTGGAGACATCAAGATTTTCGACGAATTTTTTAAGAATTTTCAAATTTTCAGATGGGAGGTTCCAGATAAGGTCAAAAACTACATACTCAGATCTTCACCAAACTTTGCAGGGATACATTGGATGTCAAGACACGTGGAAAAAACGTACAATACAAGAGATTGGAGACATCAAGATTTTGGACGAATTTTTTAAGAATTTTCAAATTTTCAGATAGGAGGTTCCAGATAAGGTCAAAAACTACATACTCAGATCTTCACCAAACTTTGCAGGGATACATTGGATGTCAAGACACGTGGAAAAAACGTACAAAACAAGAGATTGGGGTCATCAAGATTTTGGACGGATTTTTTAGGAATTTTCAAATTTTCAGATGGGAGGTTCCAGATAAGGTCAAAAACTACATACTCAGATCTTCACCAAACATTGCAGGGATACATTGGATGTCAAGACACGTGGAAAAAACGTACAAAACAAGAGATTGGAGACATCAAGATTTTGGACGAATTTTTTAAGAATTTTCAAATTTTCAGATAGGAGGTTCCAGATGAGGTCAAAAACTACATACTCAGATCTTCACCAAACTTTGCAGGAATACTTTGCATGTCAAGACACGTGGAAAAAACATACAAAACATAGGATTGGTGACATCAAGATTTTGGACGAATTTTTTAAGAATTTTCAAATTTTCAGATAGGAGGTTCCATATAAGGTCAAAAACTACATACTCAGATCTTCACCAAACTTTGCAGGGATACATTGGAGGTCGAGACACGTGGAAAAAAAGTACAAAACAAGAGATTGGGGTCATCAAGATTTTGGACGGATTTTTTAGGAATTTTCAAATTTTCAGATGGGAGGTTCCAGATAAGGTCAAAAACTACATACTCAGATCTTCACCAAACATTGCAGGGATACATTGGATGTCAAGACACGTGGAAAAAACGTACAAAACAAGAGATTGGAGACATCAAGATTTTGGACGAATTTTTTAAGAATTTTCAAATTTTCAGATAGGAGGTTCCAGATGAGGTCAAAAACTACATACTCAGATCTTCACCAAACTTTGCAGGAATACTTTGCATGTCAAGACACGTGGAAAAAACGTACAAAACAAGAGATCGGAGACATCAAGATTTTCGACGAATTTTTTAAGAATTTTCAAATTTTCAGATGGGAGGTTCCAGATAAGGTCAAAAACGACATACTCAGATCTTCACCAAACTTTGCAGGGATCCATTGGAGGTCGAGACACGTGGAAAAAACGTACAAAACAAGAGATTGGAGACATCAAGATTTTGCACGGATTTTTTAGGAATTTTCAAATTTTCAGATGGGAGGTTCCAGATAAGGTCAAAAACTACATACTCAGATCTTCACCAAACTTTGCAGGGATACATTGGATGTCAAGACACGTGGAAAAAACGTACAAAACAAGAGATTGGAGACATCAAGATTTTGGACGAATTTTTTAAGAATTTTCAAATTTTCAGATAGGAGGTTCCATATAAGGTCAAAAACTACATACTCAGATCTTCACCAAACTTTGCATGGATACATTATGTGTCAAGACACGTGGAAAAAACGTACAAAACAAGAGATTGGGGTCATCAAGATTTTGGACGAATTTTTTAAGAATTTTCAAATTTTCAGATAGGAGGTTCCATATAAGGTCAAAAACTACATACTCAGATCTTCACCAAACTTTGCATGGATACATTATGTGTCAAGACACGTGTAAAAAACGTACAAAACAAGAGATTGGAGACATCAAGATTTTGGACGAATTTTTTAAGAATTTTCTAATTTTCAGAAAGGATGTTCCAGATAAGGTCAAAAACGACATACTCAGATCTTCACCAAACTTTGCAGGGATACATTGGATATCAAGACACGTGGAAAAAACGTACAAAACAAGAGATTGGAGACATCAAGATTTTCGACGAATTTTTTAAGAATTTTCAAATTTTCAGATAGGAGGTTCCAGATAAGGTCAAAAACTACATACTCAGATCTTCACCAAACGTTGCAGGGATACTTTGCATGTCAAGACACGTGGAAAAAACGTACAAAACAAAAGATTGGAGACATCAAGATTTTCGACGAATTTTTTAAGAATTTTCAAATTTTCAGATGGGAGGTTCCAGATAAGGTCAAAAACGACATACTCAGATCTTCACCAAACTTTGCAGGGATCCATTGGAGGTCGAGACACGTGGAAAAAACGTACAAAACAAGAGATTGGAGACATCAAGATTTTGGACGAATTTTTTAAGAATTTTCAAATTTTCAGATAGGAGGTTCCATATAAGGTCAAAAACTACATACTCAGATCTTCACCAAACTTTGCAGGGATACATTGGATGTCAAGACACGTGGAAAAAACGTACAAAAAAGAGATTGGAGACATCAAGATTTTGGACGAATTTTTTAACAATTTTCAAATTTTCAGAAAGGATGTTCCAGATAAGGTCAAAAACGACATACTCAGATCTTCACCAAACTTTGCATGGATACATTGGATGTCAAGACACGTGGAAAAAACGTACAAAACAAGAGATTGGGGTCATCAAGATTTTGCACGGATTTTTTAGGAATTTTCAAATTTTCAGATGGGAGGTTCCAGATAAGGTCAAAAACTACATACTCAGATCTTCACCAAACTTTGCAGGGATACATTGGATGTCAAGACACGTGGAAAAAACGTACAAAACAAGAGATTGGAGACATCAAGATTTTGGACGAATTTTTTAAGAATTTTCAAATTTTCAGATAGGAGGTTCCATATAAGGTCAAAAACTACATACTCAGATCTTCACCAAACTTTGCATGGATACATTATGTGTCAAGACACGTGGAAAAACGTACAAAACAAAAGATTGGAGACATCAAGATTTTGGTCGAATTTTTTAAGAATTTTCAAATTTTCAGATGGGAGGTTCCAGATAAGGTCAAAAACTACATACTCAGATCTTCACCAAACTTTGCAGGGATACATTGGATGTCAAGACACGTGGAAAAAACGTACAAAAAAGAGATTGGAGACATCAAGATTTTGGACGAATTTTTTAACAATTTTCAAATTTTCAGAAAGGATGTTCCAGATAAGGTCAAAAACGACATACTCAGATCTTCACCAAACTTTGCAGGGATACATTGGATATCAAGACACGTGGAAAAAACGTACAAAACAAGAGATTGGAGACATCAAGATTTTCGACGAATTTTTTAAGAATTTTCAAATTTTCAGATAGGAGGTTCCAGATAAGGTCAAAAACTACATACTCAGATCTTCACCAAACGTTGCAGGGATACTTTGCATGTCAAGACACGTGGAAAAAACGTACAAAACAAAAGATTGGAGACATCAAGATTTTCGACGAATTTTTTAAGAATTTTCAAATTTTCAGATGGGAGGTTCCAGATAAGGTCAAAAACGACATACTCAGATCTTCACCAAACTTTGCATGGATACATTGGATGTCAAGACACGTGGAAAAAACGTACAAAACAAGAGATTGGAGACATCAAGATTTTGGACGAATTTTTTAAGAATTCTCAAATTTTCAGAAAGGAGGATCCATATAAGGTCAAAAACTACATACTCAGATCTTCACCAAACTTTGCAGGGATACTTGGATGTCAAGACACGTGGAAAAAACGTACAAAACAAGAGATTGGGGTCATCAAGATTTTGGACGAATTTTTTAAGAATTTTCAAATTTTCAGATGGGAGGTTCAATATAAGGTCAAAAACTACATACTCAGATCTTCACCAAACTTTGCATGGATACATTGGATGTCAAGACACGTGGAAAAAACATACAAAACATAGGATTCGGAACATCAAGATTTTGGTCGAATTTTTTAAGAATTTTCAAATTTTCAGATAGGAGGTTCCATATAAGGTCAAAAACTACATACTCAGATCTTCACCAAACATTGCAGGAATACATTGGATGTCAAGACACGTGGAAAAAACGTACAAAACAAGAGATTGGGGTCATCAAGATTTTGCACGGATTTTTTAGGAATTTTCAAATTTTCAGATGGGAGGTTCCAGATAAGGTCAAAAACTACATACTCAGATCTTCACCAAACATTGCAGGGATACATTGGATGTCAAGACACGTGGAAAAAACGTACAAAACAAGAGATTGGAGACATCAATATTTTGGACGAATTTTTAAAGAATTTTCAAATTTTCAGATAGGAGGTTCCAGATGAGGTCAAAAACTACATAGTCAGATCTTCACCAAACTTTGCAGGAATACTTTGCATGTCAAGACACGTGGAAAAAACGTACAAAACAAGAGATCGGAGACATCAAGATTTTCGACGAATTTTTTAAGAATTTTCAAATTTTCAGATGGGAGGTTCCAGATAAGGTCAAAAACGACATACTCAGATCTTCACCAAACTTTGCATGGATACATTGGATGTCAAGACACGTGGAAAAAACATACAAAACATAGGATTGGTGACATCAAGATTTTGGACGAATTTTTTAAGAATTTTCAAATTTTCAGATAGGAGGTTCCATATAAGGTCAAAAACTACATACTCAGATCTTCACCAAACTTTGCAGGGATACATTGGATGTCAAGACACGTGGAAAAAACGTACAAAACAAGAGATTCGACGAATTTTTTAAGAATTTTCAAATTTTCAGAAAGGATGTTCCAGATAAGGTCAAAAACGACATACTCAGATCTTCACCAAACTTTGCAGGGATACATTGGAGGTCGAGACACGTGGAAAAAACGTACAAAACAAGAGATTGGAGACATCAAGATTTTCGACGAATTTTTGAAGAATTTTCAAATTTTCAGATAGGAGGTTCCAGATAAGGTCAAAAACTACATACTCAGATCTTCACCAAACGTTGCAGGGATACTTTGCATGTCAAGACACGTGGAAAAAACGTACAAAACAAGAGATTGGAGACATCAAGATTTTCGACGAATTTTTTAAGAATTTTCAAATTTTCGGATGGGAGGTTCCAGATAAGGTCAAAAACGACATACTCAGATCTTCACCAAACTTTGCATGGATACATTGGATGTCAAGACACGTGGAAAAAACGTACAAAACAAGAGATTGGAGACATCAAGATTTTGGACGAATTTTTTAAGAATTCTCAAATTTTCAGAAAGGAGGTTCCATATAAGTCAAAAACTACATACTCAGATCTTCACCAAACTTTGCAGGGATACATTGGATGTCTAGACACGTGGAAAAAACGTACAAAACAAGAGATTGGGGTCTTCAAGATTTTGGACGAATTTTTTAAGAATTTTCAAATTTTCAGAAAGGAGGTTCCATATAAGGTCAAAAACTACATACTCAGATCTTCACCAAACTTTGCAGGGATACATTGAATGTCAAGACACGTGGAAAAAACGTACAAAACAAGAGATTGTGGTCATCAAGATTTTGGACGGATTTTTTAGGAATTTTCAAATTTTCAGATGGGAGGTTCCAGATAAGGTCAAAAACTACATACTCAGATCTTCACCAAACTTTGCAGGGATACATTGGATGTCAAGACACGTGGAAAAAACGTACAAAACAAGAGATTGGAGACATCAAGATTTTGGACGAATTTTTTAAGAATTTTCAAATTTTCAGATAGGAGGTTCCATATAAGGTCAAAAACTACATACTCAGATCTTCACCAAACTTTGCATGGATACATTATGTGTCAAGACACGTGGAAAAAACGTACAAAACAAGAGATTGGAGACATCAAGATTTTGGTCGAATTTTTTAAGAATTTTCAAATTTTCAGATGGGAGGTTCCAGATAAGGTCAAAAACTACATACTCAGATCTTCACCAAACTTTGCAGGGATACATTGGATGTCAAGACACGTGGAAAAAACGTACAAAACAAGAGATAGGAGACATCAAGATTTTGGACGAATTTTTTAACAATTTTCAAATTTTCAGAAAGGATGTTCCAGATAAGGTCAAAAACGACATACTCAGATCTTCACCAAACTTTGCAGGGATACATTGGATATCAAGACACGTGGAAAAAACGTACAAAACAAGAGATTGGAGACATCAAGATTTTGGACGAATTTTTTAAGAATTTTCAAATTTTCAGATAGGAGGTTCCAGATAAGGTCAAAAACTACATACTCAGATCTTCACCAAAATTTGCAGGGATACATTGGATGTCAAGACACGTGGAAAAAACGTACAAAACAAGAGATTGGAGACATCAAGATTTTGGACGAATTTTTTAAGAATTTTCAAATTTTCAGATAGGAGGTTCCAGATGAGGTCAAAAACTACATACTCAGATCTTCACCAAACTTTGCAGGAATACTTTTCATGTCAAGACACGTGGAAAAAACGTACAAAACAAGAGATCGGAGACATCAAGATTTTCGACGAATTTTTTAAGAATTTTCAAATTTTCAGATGGGAGGTTCCAGATAAGGTCAAAAACGACATACTCAGATCTTCACCAAACTTTGCAGGGATCCATTGGGGGTCGAGACACGTGGAAAAAACGTACAAAACAAGAGATTGGAGACATCAAGATTTTGGACGAATTTTTTAAGAATTTTCAAATTTTCAGATAGGAGGTTCCATATAAGGTCAAAAACTACATACTCAGATCTTCACCAAACTTTGCAGGGATACATTGGATGTCAAGACACGTGGAAAAAACGTACAAAACAAGAGATTGGAGACATCAAGATTTTGGACGATTTTTTTAAAAATTTTCAAATTTTCAGAAATGCGGTTCCAGATAAGGTCAAAAACTACATACTCAGATCTTCACCAAACTTTGCAGGGATACATTGGATGTCAAGACACGTGGAAAAAACGTACAAAACAAGAGATTCGGGTCAACAAGATTTTGGACGGATTTTTTAGGAATTTTCAAATTTTCAGATGGGAGGTTCCAGATAAGGTCAAAAACTACATACTCAGATCTTCACCAAACTCTGCAGGGATACATTGTATGTCAAGACACGTGGAAAAAACGTACAAAACAAGAGATTGGAGACATCAAGATTTTGGACGAATTTTTTAAGAATTTTCAAATTTTCAGATAGGAGGTTCCAGATGAGGTCAAAAACTACATACTCAGATCTTCACCAAACTTTGCAGGAATACTTTGCATGTCAAGACACGTGGAAAAAACATACAAAACATAGGATTGGGGACATCAAGATTTTGGACGAATTTTTTAAGAATTTTCAAATTTTCAGATAGGAGGTTCCATATAAGGTCAAAAACTACATACTCAGATCTTCACCAAACTTTGCAGGGATACATTGGAGGTCGAGACACGTGGAAAAAAAGTACAAAACAAGAGATTGGGGTCATCAAGATTTTGGACGGATTTTTTGGAATTTTCAAATTTTCAGATGGGAGGTTCCAGATAAGGTCAAAAACTACATACTCAGATCTTCACCAAACATTGCAGGGATACATTGGATGTCAAGACACGTGGAAAAAACGTACAAAACAAGAGATTGGAGACATCAAGATTTTGGACGAATTTTTTAAGAATTTTCAAATTTTCAGATAGGAGGTTCCATATAAGGTCAAAAACTACATACTCAGATCTTCACCAAACTTTGCATGGATACATTATGTGTCAAGACACGTGGAAAAAACGTACAAAACAAGAGATTGGGGTCATCAAGATTTTGGACGAATTTTTTAAGAATTTTCAAATTTTCAGATAGGAGGTTCCATATAAGGTCAAAAACTACATACTCAGATCTTCACCAAACTTTGCATGGATACATTATGTGTCAAGACACGTGTAAAAAACGTACAAAACAAGAGATTGGAGACATCAAGATTTTGGACGAATTTTTTAAGAATTTTCAAATTTTCAGAAAGGATGTTCCAGATAAGGTCAAAAACGACATACTCAGATCTTCACCAAACTTTGCAGGGATACATTGGATATCAAGACACGTGGAAAAAACGTACAAAACAAGAGATTGGAGACATCAAGATTTTCGACGAATTTTTTAAGAATTTTCAAATTTTCAGATAGGAGGTTCCAGATAAGGTCAAAAACTACATACTCAGATCTTCACCAAACGTTGCAGGGATACTTTGCATGTCAAGACACGTGGAAAAAACGTACAAAACAAAAGATTGGAGACATCAAGATTTTCGACGAATTTTTTAAGAATTTTCAAATTTTCAGATGGGAGGTTCCAGATAAGGTCAAAAACGACATACTCAGATCTTCACCAAACTTTGCAGGGATCCATTGGAGGTCGAGACACGTGGAAAAAACGTACAAAACAAGAGATTGGAGACATCAAGATTTTGGACGAATTTTTTAAGAATTTTCAAATTTTCAGATAGGAGGTTCCATATAAGGTCAAAAACTACATACTCAGATCTTCACCAAACTTTGCAGGGATACATTGGATGTCAAGACACGTGGAAAAAACGTACAAAACAAGAGATTGGAGACATCAAGATTTTCAACGAATTTTTTAAGAATTTTCAAATTTTCAGAAAGGATGTTCCAGATAAGGTCAAAAACGACATACTCAGATCTTCACCAAACTTTGCAGGGATCCATTGGAGGTCGAGACACGTGGAAAAAACGTACAAAACAAGAGATTGGAGACATCAAGATTTTCGACGAATTTTTGAAGAATTTTCAAATTTTCAGATGGGAGGTTCCAGATAAGGTCAAAAACTACATACTCAGATCTTCACCAAACTTTGCAGGGATACATTGGATGTCAAGACACGTGGAAAAAACGTACAAAAAAGAGATTGGAGACATCAAGATTTTGGACGAATTTTTTAACAATTTTCAAATTTTCAGAAAGGATGTTCCAGATAAGGTCAAAAACGACATACTCTGATCTTCACCAAACTTTGCATGGATACATTGGATGTCAAGACACGTGGAAAAAAACGTACAAAACAAGAGATTGGGGTCATCAAGATTTTGCACGGATTTTTTAGGAATTTTCAAATTTTCAGATGGGAGGTTCCAGATAAGGTCAAAAACTACATACTCAGATCTTCACCAAACTTTGCAGGGATACATTGGATGTCAAGACACGTGGAAAAAACGTACAAAACAAGAGATTGGAGACATCAAGATTTTGGACGAATTTTTTAAGAATTTTCAAATTTTCAGATAGGAGGTTCCATATAAGGTCAAAAACTACATACTCAGATCTTCACCAAACTTTGCATGGATACATTATGTGTCAAGACACGTGGAAAAAACGTACAAAACAAAAGATTGGAGACATCAAGATTTTGGTCGAATTTTTTAAGAATTTTCAAATTTTCAGATGGGAGGTTCCAGATAAGGTCAAAAACTACATACTCAGATCTTCACCAAACTTTGCAGGGATACATTGGATGTCAAGACACGTGGAAAAAACGTACAAAAAAGAGATTGGAGACATCAAGATTTTGGACGAATTTTTTAACAATTTTCAAATTTTCAGAAAGGATGTTCCAGATAAGGTCAAAAACGACATACTCAGATCTTCACCAAACTTTGCAGGGATACATTGGATATCAAGACACGTGGAAAAAACGTACAAAACAAGAGATTGGAGACATCAAGATTTTCGACGAATTTTTTAAGAATTTTCAAATTTTCAGATAGGAGGTTCCAGATAAGGTCAAAAACTACATACTCAGATCTTCACCAAACGTTGCAGGGATACTTTGCATGTCAAGACACGTGGAAAAAACGTACAAAACAAAAGATTGGAGACATCAAGATTTTCGACGAATTTTTTAAGAATTTTCTAATTTTCAGATGGGAGGTTCCAGATAAGGTCAAAAACGACATACTCAGATCTTCACCAAACTTTGCATGGATACATTGGATGTCAAGACACGTGGAAAAAACGTACAAAACAAGAGATTGGAGACATCAAGATTTTGGACGAATTTTTTAAGAATTCTCAAATTTTCAGAAAGGAGGTTCCATATAAGGTCAAAAACTACATACTCAGATATTCACCAAACTTTGCAGGGATACTTTGGATGTCAAGACACGTGGAAAAAACGTACAAAACAAGAGATTGGGGTCATCAAGATTTTGGACGATTTTTTTAAGAATTTTCAAATTTTCAGATGGGAGGTTCAATATAAGGTCAAAAACTACATACTCAGATCTTCACCAAACTTTGCATGGATACATTGGATGTCAAGACACGTGGAAAAAACATACAAAACATAGGATTCGGAACATCAAGATTTTGGTCGAATTTTTTAAGAATTTTCAAATTTTCAGATAGGAGGTTCCATATAAGGTCAAAAACTACATACTCAGATCTTCACCAAACATTGCAGGAATACATTGGATGTCAAGACACGTGGAAAAAACGTACAAAACAAGAGATTGGGGTCATCAAGATTTTGCACGGATTTTTTAGGAATTTTCAAATTTTCAGATGGGAGGTTCCAGATAAGGTCAAAAACTACATACTCAGATCTTCACCAAACATTGCAGGGATACATTGGATGTCAAGACACGTGGAAAAAACGTACAAAACAAGAGATTGGAGACATCAATATTTTGGACGAATTTTTAAAGAATTTTCAAATTTTCAGATAGGAGGTTCCAGATGAGGTCAAAAACTACATAGTCAGATCTTCACCAAACTTTGCAGGAATACTTTGCATGTCAAGACACGTGGAAAAAACGTACAAAACAAGAGATCGGAGACATCAAGATTTTCGACGAATTTTTTAAGAATTTTCAAATTTTCAGATGGGAGGTTCCAGATAAGGTCAAAAACGACATACTCAGATCTTCACCAAACTTTGCATGGATACATTGGATGTCAAGACACGTGGAAAAAACATACAAAACATAGGATTGGTGACATCAAGATTTTGGACGAATTTTTTAAGAATTTTCAAATTTTCAGATAGGAGGTTCCATATAAGGTCAAAAACTACATACTCAGATCTTCACCAATCTTTGCAGGGATACATTGGATGTCAAGACACGTGGAAAAAACGTACAAAACAAGAGATTGGAGACATCAAGATTTTCGACGAATTTTTTAAGAATTTTCAAATTTTCAGAAAGGATGTTCCAGATAAGGTCAAAAACGACATACTCAGATCTTCACCAAACTTTGCAGGGATACATTGGAGGTTGAGACACGTGGAAAAAACGTACAAAACAAGAGATTGGAGACATCAAGATTTTGGACGAATTTTTGAAGAATTTTCAAATTTTCAGATAGGAGGTTCCAGATAAGGTCAAAAACTACATACTCAGATCTCAACCAAACATTGCAGGGATACATTGGATGTCAAGACACGTGGAAAAAACATACAAAACATAGGATTGGTGACATCAAGATTTTCGACGAATTTTTTAAGAATTTTCAAATTTTCAGATAGGAGGTTCCATATAAGGTCAAAAACTACATGCTCAGATCTTCACCAAACTTTGCAGGGATACATTGGATGTCAAGACACGTGGAAAAAACGTACAAAACAAGAGATTGGAGACATCAAGATTATGGACGAATTTTTTGAGAATTTTCAAATTTTCAGAAAGGAGGTTCCATATAAGGTCAAAAACTACATACTCAGATCTTCACCAAACTTTGCAGGGATACATTGGATGTCAAGAAACGTGGAAAAAACGTACAAAACAAGAGATTGGAGACATCAAGATTTTCGACGAATTTTTTAAGAATTTTCAAATTTTCAGAAAGGATGTTCCAGATAAGGTCAAAAACGACATACTCAGATCTTCACTAACTTTGCAGGGATACATTGGAGGTCGAGACACGTGGAAAAAACGTACAAAACAAGAGATTGGAGACATCAAGATTTTGGACGAATTTTTGAAGAATTTTCAAATTTTCAGATAGGAGGTTCCAGATAAGGTCAAAAACTACATACTCAGATCTCCACCAAACATTGCAGGGATACATTGGATGTCAAGACACGTGGAAAAAACGTACAAAGCAAGAGATTGGAGACATCAAGATTTTCGACGAATTTTTGAAGAATTTTCAAATTTTCAGATAGGAGGTTCCAGATAAGGTCAAAAACTACATACTCAGATCTTCACCAAACGTTGCAGGGATACTTTGCATGTCAAGACACGTGGAAAAAACGTACAAAACAAGAGATTGGAGACATCAAGATTTTCGACGAATTTTTTAAGAATTTTCAAATTTTCGGATGGGAGGTTCCAGATAAGGTCAAAAACGACATACTCAGATCTTCACCAAACTTTGCATGGATACATTGGATGTCAAGACACGTGGAAAAAACGTACAAAACAAGAGATTGGGGTCTTCAAGATTTTGGACGAATTTTTTAAGAATTTTCAAATTTTCAGAAAGGAGGTTCCATATAAGGTCAAAAACTACATACTCAGATCTTCACCAAACTTTGCAGGGATACGTTGAATGTCAAGACACGTGGAAAAAACGTACAAAACAAGAGATTGTGGTCATCAAGATTTTGGACGGATTTTTTAGGAATTTTCAAATTTTCAGATGGGAGGTTCCAGATAAGGTCAAAAACTACATACTCAGATCTTCACCAAACTTTGCAGGGATACATTGGATGTCAAGACACGTGGAAAAAACGTACAAAACAAGAGATTGGAGACATCAAGATTTTGGTCGAATTTTTTAAGAATTTTCAAATTTTCAGATGGGAGGTTCCAGATAAGGTCAAAAACTACATACTCAGATCTTCACCAAACTTTGCAGGGATACATTGGATGTCAAGACACGTGGAAAAAACGTACAAAACAAGAGATAGGAGACATCAAGATTTTGGACGAATTTTTTAACAATTTTCAAATTTTCAGAAAGGATGTTCCAGATAAGGTCAAAAACGACATACTCAGATCTTCACCAAACTTTGCAGGGATACATTGGATATCAAGACACGTGGAAAAAACGTACAAAACAAGAGATTGGAGACATCAAGATTTTGGACGAATTTTTTAAGAATTTTCAAATTTTCAGATAGGAGGTTCCAGATAAGGTCAAAAACTACATACTCAGATCTTCACCAAACTTTGCAGGGATACATTGGATGTCAAGACACGTGGAAAAAACGTACAAAACAAGAGATTGGAGACATCAAGATTTTGGACGAATTTTTTAAGAATTTTCAAATTTTCAGATAGGAGGTTCCAGATGAGGTCAAAAACTACATACTCAGATCTTCACCAAACTTTGCAGGAATACTTTGCATGTCAAGACACGTGGAAAAAACGTACAAAACAAGAGATCGGAGACATCAAGATTTTCGACGAATTTTTTAAGAATTTTCAAATTTTCAGATGGGAGGTTCCAGATAAGGTCAAAAACGACATACTCAGATCTTCACCAAACTTTGCAGGGATCCATTGGAGGTCGAGACACGTGGAAAAAACGTACAAAACAAGAGATTGGAGACATCAAGATTTTGGACGAATTTTTTAAGAATTTTCAAATTTTCAGATAGGAGGTTCCAGATAAGGTCAAAAACTACATACTCAGATCTTCACCAAACTTTGCAGGGATACATTGGATGTCAAGACACGTGGAAAAAACGTACAAAACAAGAGATTGGAGACATCAAGATTTTGGACGAATTTTTTAAGAATTTTCAAATTTTCAGATAGGAGGTTCCAGATGAGGTCAAAAACTACATACTCAGATCTTCACCAAACTTTGCAGGAATACTTTGCATGTCAAGACACGTGGAAAAAACGTACAAAACAAGAGATCGGAGACATCAAGATTTTCGACGAATTTTTTAAGAATTTTCAAATTTTCAGATGGGAGGTTCCAGATAAGGTCAAAAACGACATACTCAGATCTTCACCAAACTTTGCAGGGATCCATTGGAGGTCGAGACACGTGGAAAAAACGTACAAAACAAGAGATTGGAGACATCAAGATTTTGGACGAATTTTTTAAGAATTTTCAAATTTTCAGATAGGAGGTTCCATATAAGGTCAAAAACTACATACTCAGATCTTCACCAAACTTTGCAGGGATACATTGGATGTCAAGACACGTGGAAAAAACGTACAAAACAAGAGATTGGAGACATCAAGATTTTGGACGATTTTTTTAAAAATTTTCAAATTTTCAGAAATGCGGTTCCAGATAAGGTCAAAAACTACATACTCAGATCTTCACCAAACTTTGCAGGGATACATTGGATGTCAAGACACGTGGAAAAAACGTACAAAACAAGAGATTCGGGTCAACAAGATTTTGGACGGATTTTTTAGGAATTTTCAAATTTTCAGATGGGAGGTTCCAGATAAGGTCAAAAACTACATACTCAGATCTTCACCAAACTCTGCAGGGATACATTGTATGTCAAGACACGTGGAAAAAACATATAAAACATAGGATTGGGGACATCAAGATTTTGTTAAATTCTTTTAAGAATTTTCAAATTTTCAGATAGGAGGTTCCATATAAGGTCAAAAACTACATACTCAGATCTTCACCAAACATTGCAGGGATACATTGGATGTCAAGACACGTGGAAAGAACGTACAAAACAAGAGATTGGAGACATCAAGATTTTGGACGAATTTTTTAAGAATTTTCAAATTTTCAGATAGGAGGCTCCATATAAGGTCAAAAACTACATACTCAGATCTTCACCAAACATTGCAGGGATACATTGGATGTCAAGACACGTGGAAAAAACGTACAAAACAAGAGATTGGAGACATCAAGATTTTGGACGAATTTTTTAAGAATTTTCAAATTTTCAGATAGGAGGTTCCAGATAAGGTCAAAAACTACATACTCAGATCTTCACCAAACGTTGCAGGGATACTTTGCATGTCAAGACACGTGGAAAAAACGTACAAAACAAGAGATTGGAGACATCAAGATTTTCGACGAATTTTTTAAGAATTTTCAAATTTTCAGAAAGGATGTTCCAGATAAGGTCAAAAACTACATACTCAGATCTTCACCAAACTTTGCATGGATACATTGGATGTCAAGACACGTGGAAAAAACATAAAAAACATACGATTGGGGACATCAAGATTTTGGTCAAATTTTTTAAGAATTTTCAAATTTTCAGATAGGAGGTTCCATATAAGGTCAAAAACTACATACTCAGATCTTCACCAAACTTTGCATGGATACATTATGTGTCAAGACACGTGGAAAAAACGTACAAAACAAGAGATTGGAGACATCAAGATTTTGGTCGAATTTTTTAAGAATTTTCAAATTTTCAGATGGGAGGTTCCAGATAAGGTCAAAAACTACATACTCAGATCTTCACCAAACTTTGCAGGGATACATTGGATGTCAAGACACGTGGAAAAAACGTACAAAACAAGAGATAGGAGACATCAAGATTTTGGACGAATTTTTTAACAATTTTCAAATTTTCAGAAAGGATGTTCCAGATAAGGTCAAAAACGACGTACTCAGATCTTCACCAAACTTTGCAGGGATACATTGGATATCAAGACACGTGGAAAAAACGTACAAAACAAGAGATTGGAGACATCAAGATTTTGGACGAATTTTTTAAGAATTTTCAAATTTTCAGATAGGAGGTTCCAGATAAGGTCAAAAACTACATACTCAGATCTTCACCAAACTTTGCAGGGATACATTGGATGTCAAGACACGTGGAAAAAACGTACAAAACAAGAGATTGGAGACATCAAGATTTTGGACGATTTTTTTAAGAATTTTCAAATTTTCAGAAATGCGGTTCCAGATAAGGTCAAAAACTACATACTCAGATCTTCACCAAACTTTGCAGGGATACATTGGATGTCAAGACACGTGGAAAAAACGTACAAAACAAGAGATTGGGGTCAACAAAATTTTGGACGGATTTTTTAGGAATTTTCAAATTTTCAGATGGGAGGTTCCAGATAAGGTCAAAAACTACATACTCAGATCTTCACCAAACTCTGCAGGGATACATTGTATGTCAAGACACGTGGAAAAAACATACAAAACATAGGATTGGGGACATCAAGATTTTGTTAAATTTTTTTAAGAATTTTCAAATTTTCAGATAGGAGGTTCCATATAAGGTCAAAAACTACATACTCAGATCTTCACCAAACATTGCAGGGATACATTGGATGTCAAGACACGTGGAAAGAACGTACAAAACAAGAGATTGGAGACATCAAGATTTTGGACGAATTTTTTAAGAATTTTCAAATTTTCAGATAGGAGGTTCCATATAAGGTCAAAAACTACATACTCAGATCTTCACCAAACATTGCAGGGATACATTGGATGTCAAGACACGTGGAAAAAACGTACAAAACAAGAGATTGGAGACATCAAGATTTTGGATGAATTTTTTAAGAATTTTCAAATTTTCAGATAGGAGGTTCCAGATAAGGTCAAAAACTACATACTCAGATCTTCACCAAACGTTGCAGGGATACTTTGCATGTCAAGACACGTGGAAAAAACGTACAAAACAAGAGATTGGAGACATCAAGATTTTCGACGAATTTTTTAAGAATTTTCAAATTTTCAGATGGGAGGTTCCAGATAAGGTCAAAAACTACATACTCAGATCTTCACCAAACTCTGCAGGGATACATTGGATGTCAAGACACGTGGAAAAAACATACAAAACATAGGATTGGGGACATCAAGATTTTGGTCAAATTTTTTAAGAATTTTCAAATTTTCAGATAGGAGGTTCCATATAAGGTCAAAAACTACATACTCAGATCTTCACCAAACTTTGCATGGATACATTATGTGTCAAGACACGTGGAAAAAACGTACAAAAGAAGAGATTGGAGACATCAAGATTTTGGTCGAATTTTTTAAGAATTTTCAAATTTTCAGATGGGAGGTTCCAGATAAGGTCAAAAACTACATACTCAGATCTTCACCAAACTTTGCAGGGATACATTGGATGTCAAGACACGTGGAAAAAACGTACAAAACAAGAGATAGGAGACATCAAGATTTTGGACGAATTTTTTAACAATTTTCAAATTTTCAGAAAGGATGTTCCAGATAAGGTCAAAAACGACATACTCAGATCTTCACCAAACTTTGCAGGGATACATTGGATATCAAGACACGTGGAAAAAACGTACAAAACAAGAGATTGGAGACATCAAAATTTTGGACGAATTTTTTAAGAATTTTCAAATTTTCAGATAGGAGGTTCCAGATAAGGTCAAAAACTACATACTCAGATCTTCACCAAACTTTGCAGGGATACATTGGATGTCAAGACACGTGGAAAAAACGTACAAAACAAGAGATTGGGGTCATCAAGATTTTGGACGGATTTTTTAGGAATTTTCAAATTTTCAGATGGGAGGTTCCAGATAAGGTCAAAAACTACATACTCAGATCTTCACCAAACGTTGCAGGGATACTTTGCATGTCAAGACACGTGGAAAAAACGTACAAAACAAAAGATTGGAGACATCAAGATTTTCGACGAATTTTTTAAGAATTTTCAAATTTTCAGATGGGAGGTTCCAGATAAGGTCAAAAACGACATACTCAGATCTTCACCAAACTTTGCAGGGATACATTGGATGTCAAGACACGTGGAAAAAACGTACAAAACAAGAGATTGGAGACATCAAGATTTTGGACGAATTTTTTAAGAATTTTTAAATTTTCAGATAGGAGGTTCCATATAAGGTCAAAAACTACATACTCAGATCTTCACCAAACTTTGCATGGATACATTATGTGTCAAGACACGTGGAAAAAACGTACAAAACAAGAGATTGGAGACATCAAGATATTGGTCGAATTTTTTAAGAATTTTCAAATTTTCAGATGGGAGGTTCCAGATAAGGTCAAAAACTACATACTCAGATCTTCACCAAACTTTGCAGGGATACATTGGATGTCAAGACACGTGGAAAAAACGTACAAAACAAGAGATAGGAGACATCAAGGTTTTGGTCGAATTTTTTAACAATTTTCAAATTTTCAGAAAGGATGTTCCAGATAAGGTCAAAAACAACATACTCAGATCTTCACCAAACTTTGCAGGGATACATTGGATATCAAGACACGTGGAAAAAACGTACAAAACAAGAGATTGGAGACATCAAGATTTTGGACGAATTTTTTAAGAATTTTCAAATTTTCAGATAGGAGGTTCCAGATAAGATCAAAAACTACATACTCAGATCTTCACCAAACTTTGCAGGGATACATTGGATGTCAAGACACGTGGAAAAAAAGTACAAAACAAGAGATTGGGGTCATCAAGATTTTGGACGGATTTTTTAGGAATTTTCAAATTTTCAGATGGGAGGTTCCAGATAAGGTCAAAAACTACATACTCAGATCTTCACCAAACATTGCAGGGATACATTGGATGTCAAGACACGTGGAAAAAACGTACAAAACAAGAGATAGGAGACATCAAGATTTTGGACGAATTTTTTAAGAATTTTCAAATTTTCAGATAGGAGGTTCCATATAAGGTCAAAAACTACATACTCAGATCTTCACCAAACTTTGCAGGGATACATTGGATGTCAAGACACGTGGAAAAAACGTACAAAACAAGAGATTGGAGACATCAAGATTTTCGACGATTTTTTGAAGAATTTTCAAATTTTCAGAAAGGATGTTCCAGATAAGGTCAAAAACGACATACTCAGATCTTCACTAACTTTGCAGGGATACATTGGAGGTCGAGACACGTGGAAAAAACGTACAAAACAAGAGATTGGAGACATCAAGATTTTGGACGAATTTTTGAAGAATTTTCAAATTTTCAGATAGGAGGTTCCAGATAAGGTCAAAAACTACATACTCAGATCTCCACCAAACATTGCAGGGATACATTGGATGTCAAGACACGTGGAAAAAACGTACAAAGCAAGAGATTGGAGACATCAAGATTTTCGACGAATTTTTGAAGAATTTTCAAATTTTCAGATAGGAGGTTTCAGATAAGGTCAAAAACTACATACTCAGATCTTCACCAAACGTTGCAGGGATACTTTGCATGTCAAGACACGTGGAAAAAACGTACAAAACAAGAGATTGGAGACATCAAGATTTTCGACGAATTTTTTAAGAATTTTCAAATTTTCGGATGGGAGGTTCCAGATAAGGTCAAAAACGACATACTCAGATCTTCACCAAACTTTGCATGGATACATTGGATGTCAAGACACGTGGAAAAAACGTACAAAACAAGAGATTGGGGTCTTCAAGATTTTGGACGAATTTTTTAAGAATTTTCAAATTTTCAGAAAGGAGGTTCCATATAAGGTCAAAAACTACATACTCAGATCTTCACCAAACTTTGCAGGGATACGTTGAATGTCAAGACACGTGGAAAAAACGTACAAAACAAGAGATTGTGGTCATCAAGATTTTGGACGGATTTTTTAGGAATTTTCAAATTTTCAGATGGGAGGTTCCAGATAAGGTCAAAAACTACATACTCAGATCTTCACCAAACTTTGCAGGGATACATTGGATGTCAAGACACGTGGAAAAAACGTACAAAACAAGAGATTGGAGACATCAAGATTTTGGTCGAATTTTTTAAGAATTTTCAAATTTTCAGATGGGAGGTTCCAGATAAGGTCAAAAACTACATACTCAGATCTTCACCAAACTTTGCAGGGATACATTGGATGTCAAGACACGTGGAAAAAACGTACAAAACAAGAGATAGGAGACATCAAGATTTTGGACGAATTTTTTAACAATTTTCAAATTTTCAGAAAGGATGTTCCAGATAAGGTCAAAAACGACATACTCAGATCTTCACCAAACTTTGCAGGGATACATTGGATATCAAGACACGTGGAAAAAACGTACAAAACAAGGGATTGGAGACATCAAGATTTTGGACGAATTTTTTAAGAATTTTCAAATTTTCAGATAGGAGGTTCCAGATAAGGTCAAAAACTACATACTCAGATCTTCACCAAACTTTGCAGGGATACATTGGATGTCAAGACACGTGGAAAAAACGTACAAAACAAGAGATTGGAGACATCAAGATTTTGGACGAATTTTTTAAGAATTTTCAAATTTTCAGATAGGAGGTTCCAGATGAGGTCAAAAACTACATACTCAGATCTTCACCAAACTTTGCAGGAATACTTTGCATGTCAAGACACGTGGAAAAAACGTACAAAACAAGAGATCGGAGACATCAAGATTTTCGACGAATTTTTTAAGAATTTTCAAATTTTCAGATGGGAGGTTCCAGATAAGGTCAAAAACGACATACTCAGATCTTCACCAAACTTTGCAGGGATCCATTGGAGGTCGAGACACGTGGAAAAAACGTACAAAACAAGAGATTGGAGACATCAAGATTTTGGACGAATTTTTTAAGAATTTTCAAATTTTCAGATAGGAGGTTCCAGATAAGGTCAAAAACTACATACTCAGATCTTCACCAAACTTTGCAGGGATACATTGGATGTCAAGACACGTGGAAAAAACGTACAAAACAAGAGATTTTAGACATCAAGATTTTGGACGAATTTTTTAAGAATTTTCAAATTTTCAGATAGGAGGTTCCAGATGAGGTCAAAAACTACATACTCAGATCTTCACCAAACTTTGCAGGAATACTTTGCATGTCAAGACACGTGGAAAAAACGTACAAAACAAGAGATCGGAGACATCAAGATTTTCGACGAATTTTTTAAGAATTTTCAAATTTTCAGATGGGAGGTTCCAGATAAGGTCAAAAACGACATACTCAGATCTTCACCAAACTTTGCAGGGATCCATTGGAGGTCGAGACACGTGGAAAAAACGTACAAAACAAGAGATTGGAGACATCAAGATTTTGGACGAATTTTTTAAGAATTTTCAAATTTTCAGATAGGAGGTTCCATATAAGGTCAAAAACTACATACTCAGATCTTCACCAAACTTTGCAGGGATACATTGGATGTCAAGACACGTGGAAAAAACGTACAAAACAAGAGATTGGAGACATCAAGATTTTCGACGAATTTTTTAAGAATTTTCAAATTTTCAGAAAGGATGTTCCAGATAAGGTCAAAAACGACATACTCAGATCTTCACCAAACTTTGCAGGGATACATTGGAGGTCGAGACACGTGGAAAAAACGTACAAAACAAGAGATTGGAGACATCAAGATTTTGGACGAATTTTTGAAGAATTTTCAAATTTTCAGATAGGAGGTTCCAGATAAGGTCAAAAACTACATACTCAGATCTCAACCAAACATTGCAGGGATACATTGGATGTCAAGACACGTGGAAAAAACATACAAAACATAGGATTGGTGACATCAAGATTTTCGACGAATTTTTTAAGAATTTTCAAATTTTCAGATAGGAGGTTCCATATAAGGTCAAAAACTACATGCTCAGATCTTCACCAAACTTTGCAGGGATACATTGGATGTCAAGACACGTGGAAAAAACGTACAAAACAAGAGATTGGAGACATCAAGATTATGGACGAATTTTTTGAGAATTTTCAAATTTTCAGAAAGGAGGTTCCATATAAGGTCAAAAACTACATACTCAGATCTTCACCAAACTTTGCAGGGATACATTGGATGTCAAGAAACGTGGAAAAAACGTACAAAACAAGAGATTGGAGACATCAAGATTTTCGACGAATTTTTTAAGAATTTTCAAATTTTCAGAAAGGATGTTCCAGATAAGGTCAAAAACGACATACTCAGATCTTCACTAACTTTGCAGGGATACATTGGAGGTCGAGACACGTGGAAAAAACGTACAAAACAAGAGATTGGAGACATCAAGATTTTGGACGAATTTTTGAAGAATTTTCAAATTTTCAGATAGGAGGTTCCAGATAAGGTCAAAAACTACATACTCAGATCTCCACCAAACATTGCAGGGATACATTGGATGTCAAGACACGTGGAAAAAACGTACAAAGCAAGAGATTGGAGACATCAAGATTTTCGACGAATTTTTGAAGAATTTTCAAATTTTCAGATAGGAGGTTCCAGATAAGGTCAAAAACTACATACTCAGATCTTCACCAAACGTTGCAGGGATACTTTGCATGTCAAGACACGTGGAAAAAACGTACAAAACAAGAGATTGGAGACATCAAGATTTTCGACGAATTTTTTAAGAATTTTCAAATTTTCGGATGGGAGGTTCCAGATAAGGTCAAAAACGACATACTCAGATCTTCACCAAACTTTGCATGGATACATTGGATGTCAAGACACGTGGAAAAAACGTACAAAACAAGAGATTGGGGTCTTCAAGATTTTGGACGAATTTTTTAAGAATTTTCAAATTTTCAGAAAGGAGGTTCCATATAAGGTCAAAAACTACATACCCAGATCTTCACCAAACTTTGCAGGGATACGTTGAATGTCAAGACACGTGGAAAAAACGTACAAAACAAGAGATTGTGGTCATCAAGATTTTGGACGGATTTTTTAGGAATTTTCAAATTTTCAGATGGGAGGTTCCAGATAAGGTCAAAAACTACATACTCAGATCTTCACCAAACTTTGCAGGGATACATTGGATGTCAAGACACGTGGAAAAAACGTACAAAACAAGAGATTGGAGACATCAAGATTTTGGTCGAATTTTTTAAGAATTTTCAAATTTTCAGATGGGAGGTTCCAGATAAGGTCAAAAACTACATACTCAGATCTTCACCAAACTTTGCAGGGATACATTGGATGTCAAGACACGTGGAAAAAACGTACAAAACAAGAGATAGGAGACATCAAGATTTTGGACGAATTTTTTAACAATTTTCAAATTTTCAGAAAGGATGTTCCAGATAAGGTCAAAAACGACATACTCAGATCTTCACCAAACTTTGCAGGGATACATTGGATATCAAGACACGTGGAAAAAACGTACAAAACAAGAGATTGGAGACATCAAGATTTTGGACGAATTTTTTAAGAATTTTCAAATTTTCAGATAGGAGGTTCCAGATAAGGTCAAAAACTACATACTCAGATCTTCACCAAACTTTGCAGGGATACATTGGATGTCAAGACACGTGGAAAAAACGTACAAAACAAGAGATTGGAGACATCAAGATTTTGGACGAATTTTTTAAGAATTTTCAAATTTTCAGATAGGAGGTTCCAGATGAGGTCAAAAACTACATACTCAGATCTTCACCAAACTTTGCAGGAATACTTTGCATGTCAAGACACGTGGAAAAAACGTACAAAACAAGAGATCGGAGACATCAAGATTTTCGACGAATTTTTTAAGAATTTTCAAATTTTCAGATGGGAGGTTCCAGATAAGGTCAAAAACGACATACTCAGATCTTCACCAAACTTTGCAGGGATCCATTGGAGGTCGAGACACGTGGAAAAAACGTACAAAACAAGAGATTGGAGACATCAAGATTTTGGACGAATTTTTTAAGAATTTTCAAATTTTCAGATAGGAGGTTCCAGATAAGGTAAAAAACTACATACTCAGATCTTCACCAAACTTTGCAGGGATACATTGGATGTCAAGACACGTGGAAAAAACGTACAAAACAAGAGATTGGAGACATCAAGATTTTGGACGAATTTTTTAAGAATTTTCAAATTTTCAGATAGGAGGTTCCAGATGAGGTCAAAAACTACATACTCAGATCTTCACCAAACTTTGCAGGAATACTTTGCATGTCAAGACACGTGGAAAAAACGTACAAAACAAGAGATCGGAGACATCAAGATTTTCGACGAATTTTTTAAGAATTTTCAAATTTTCAGATGGGAGGTTCCAGATAAGGTCAAAAACGACATACTCAGATCTTCACCAAACTTTGCAGGGATCCATTGGAGGTCGAGACACGTGGAAAAAACGTACAAAACAAGAGATTGGAGACATCAAGATTTTGGACGAATTTTTTAAGAATTTTCAAATTTTCAGATAGGAGGTTCCATATAAGGTCAAAAACTACATACTCAGATCTTCACCAAACTTTGCAGGGATACATTGGATGTCAAGACACGTGGAAAAAACGTACAAAACAAGAGATTGGAGACATCAAGATTTTGGACGATTTTTTTAAAAATTTTCAAATTTTCAGAAATGCGGTTCCAGATAAGGTCAAAAACTACATACTCAGATCTTCACCAAACTTTGCAGGGATACATTGGATGTCAAGACACGTGGAAAAAACGTACAAAACAAGAGATTCGGGTCAACAAGATTTTGGACGGATTTTTTAGGAATTTTCAAATTTTCAGATGGGAGGTTCCAGATAAGGTCAAAAACTACATACTCAGATCTTCACCAAACTCTGCAGGGATACATTGTATGTCAAGACACGTGGAAAAAACATATAAAACATAGGATTGGGGACATCAAGATTTTGTTAAATTCTTTTAAGAATTTTCAAATTTTCAGATAGGAGGTTCCATATAAGGTCAAAAACTACATACTCAGATCTTCACCAAACATTGCAGGGATACATTGGATGTCAAGACACGTGGAAAGAACGTACAAAACAAGAGATTGGAGACATCAAGATTTTGGACGAATTTTTTAAGAATTTTCAAATTTTCAGATAGGAGGCTCCATATAAGGTCAAAAACTACATACTCAGATCTTCACCAAACATTGCAGGGATACATTGGATGTCAAGACACGTGGAAAAAACGTACAAAACAAGAGATTGGAGACATCAAGATTTTGGACGAATTTTTTAAGAATTTTCAAATTTTCAGATAGGAGGTTCCAGATAAGGTCAAAAACTACATACTCAGATCTTCACCAAACGTTGCAGGGATACTTTGCATGTCAAGACACGTGGAAAAAACGTACAAAACAAGAGATTGGAGACATCAAGATTTTCGACGAATTTTTTAAGAATTTTCAAATTTTCAGAAAGGATGTTCCAGATAAGGTCAAAAACTACATACTCAGATCTTCACCAAACTTTGCATGGATACATTGGATGTCAAGACACGTGGAAAAAACATAAAAAACATACGATTGGGGACATCAAGATTTTGGTCAAATTTTTTAAGAATTTTCAAATTTTCAGATAGGAGGTTCCATATAAGGTCAAAAACTACATACTCAGATCTTCACCAAACTTTGCATGGATACATTATGTGTCAAGACACGTGGAAAAAACGTACAAAACAAGAGATTGGAGACATCAAGATTTTGGTCGAATTTTTTAAGAATTTTCAAATTTTCAGATGGGAGGTTCCAGATAAGGTCAAAAACTACATACTCAGATCTTCACCAAACTTTGCAGGGATACATTGGATGTCAAGACACGTGGAAAAAACGTACAAAACAAGAGATAGGAGACATCAAGATTTTGGACGAATTTTTTAACAATTTTCAAATTTTCAGAAAGGATGTTCCAGATAAGGTCAAAAACGACGTACTCAGATCTTCACCAAACTTTGCAGGGATACATTGGATATCAAGACACGTGGAAAAAACGTACAAAACAAGAGATTGGAGACATCAAGATTTTGGACGAATTTTTTAAGAATTTTCAAATTTTCAGATAGGAGGTTCCAGATAAGGTCAAAAACTACATACTCAGATCTTCACCAAACTTTGCAGGGATACATTGGATGTCAAGACACGTGGAAAAAACGTACAAAACAAGAGATTGGAGACATCAAGATTTTGGACGATTTTTTTAAGAATTTTCAAATTTTCAGAAATGCGGTTCCAGATAAGGTCAAAAACTACATACTCAGATCTTCACCAAACTTTGCAGGGATACATTGGATGTCAAGACACGTGGAAAAAACGTACAAAACAAGAGATTGGGGTCAACAAAATTTTGGACGGATTTTTTAGGAATTTTCAAATTTTCAGATGGGAGGTTCCAGATAAGGTCAAAAACTACATACTCAGATCTTCACCAAACTCTGCAGGGATACATTGTATGTCAAGACACGTGGAAAAAACATACAAAACATAGGATTGGGGACATCAAGATTTTGTTAAATTTTTTTAAGAATTTTCAAATTTTCAGATAGGAGGTTCCATATAAGGTCAAAAACTACATACTCAGATCTTCACCAAACATTGCAGGGATACATTGGATGTCAAGACACGTGGAAAGAACGTACAAAACAAGAGATTGGAGACATCAAGATTTTGGACGAATTTTTTAAGAATTTTCAAATTTTCAGATAGGAGGTTCCATATAAGGTCAAAAACTACATACTCAGATCTTCACCAAACATTGCAGGGATACATTGGATGTCAAGACACGTGGAAAAAACGTACAAAACAGGAGATTGGAGACATCAAGATTTTGGACGAATTTTTTAAGAATTTTCAAATTTTCAGATAGGAGGTTCCAGATAAGGTCAAAAACTACATACTCAGATCTTCACCAAACGTTGCAGGGATACTTTGCATGTCAAGACACGTGGAAAAAACGTACAAAACAAGAGATTGGAGACATCAAGATTTTCGACGAATTTTTTAAGAATTTTCAAATTTTCAGATGGGAGGTTCCAGATAAGGTCAAAAACTACATACTCAGATCTTCACCAAACTCTGCAGGGATACATTGGATGTCAAGACACGTGGAAAAAACATACAAAACATAGGATTGGGGACATCAAGATTTTGGTCAAATTTTTTAAGAATTTTCAAATTTTCAGATAGGAGGTTCCATATAAGGTCAAAAACTACATACTCAGATCTTCACCAAACTTTGCATGGATACATTATGTGTCAAGACACGTGGAAAAAACGTACAAAAGAAGAGATTGGAGACATCAAGATTTTGGTCGAATTTTTTAAGAATTTTCAAATTTTCAGATGGGAGGTTCCAGATAAGGTCAAAAACTACATACTCAGATCTTCACCAAACTTTGCAGGGATACATTGGATGTCAAGACACGTGGAAAAAACGTACAAAACAAGAGATAGGAGACATCAAGATTTTGGACGAATTTTTTAACAATTTTCAAATTTTCAGAAAGGATGTTCCAGATAAGGTCAAAAACGACATACTCAGATCTTCACCAAACTTTGCAGGGATACATTGGATATCAAGACACGTGGAAAAAACGTACAAAACAAGAGATTGGAGACATCAAGATTTTGGACGAATTTTTTAAGAATTTTCAAATTTTCAGATAGGAGGTTCCAGATAAGGTCAAAAACTACATACTCAGATCTTCACCAAACTTTGCAGGGATACATTGGATGTCAAGACACGTGGAAAAAACGTACAAAACAAGAGATTGGGGTCATCAAGATTTTGGACGGATTTTTTAGGAATTTTCAAATTTTCAGATGGGAGGTTCCAGATAAGGTCAAAAACTACATACTCAGATCTTCACCAAACGTTGCAGGGATACTTTGCATGTCAAGACACGTGGAAAAAACGTACAAAACAAAAGATTGGAGACATCAAGATTTTCGACGAATTTTTTAAGAATTTTCAAATTTTCAGATGGGAGGTTCCAGATAAGGTCAAAAACGACATACTCAGATCTTCACCAAACTTTGCAGGGATACATTGGATGTCAAGACACGTGGAAAAAACGTACAAAACAAGAGATTGGAGACATCAAGATTTTGGACGAATTTTTTAAGAATTTTTAAATTTTCAGATAGGAGGTTCCATATAAGGTCAAAAACTACATACTCAGATCTTCACCAAACTTTGCATGGATACATTATGTGTCAAGACACGTGGAAAAAACGTACAAAACAAGAGATTGGAGACATCAAGATATTGGTCGAATTTTTTAAGAATTTTCAAATTTTCAGATGGGAGGTTCCAGATAAGGTCAAAAACTACATACTCAGATCTTCACCAAACTTTGCAGGGATACATTGGATGTCAAGACACGTGGAAAAAACGTACAAAACAAGAGATAGGAGACATCAAGGTTTTGGTCGAATTTTTTAACAATTTTCAAATTTTCAGAAAGGATGTTCCAGATAAGGTCAAAAACAACATACTCAGATCTTCACCAAACTTTGCAGGGATACATTGGATATCAAGACACGTGGAAAAAACGTACAAAACAAGAGATTGGAGACATCAAGATTTTGGACGAATTTTTTAAGAATTTTCAAATTTTCAGATAGGAGGTTCCAGATAAGATCAAAAACTACATACTCAGATCTTCACCAAACTTTGCAGGGATACATTGGATGTCAAGACACGTGGAAAAAAAGTACAAAACAAGAGATTGGGGTCATCAAGATTTTGGACGGATTTTTTAGGAATTTTCAAATTTTCAGATGGGAGGTTCCAGATAAGGTCAAAAACTACATACTCAGATCTTCACCAAACATTGCAGGGATACATTGGATGTCAAGACACGTGGAAAAAACGTACAAAACAAGAGATTGGAGACATCAAGATTTTGGACGAATTTTTTAAGAATTTTCAAATTTTCAGATAGGAGGTTCCAGATGAGGTCAAAAACTACATACTCAGATCTTCACCAAACTTTGCAGGAATACTTTGCATGTCAAGACACGTGGAAAAAATGTACAAAACAAGAGATCGGAGACATCAAGATTTTCGACGAATTTTTTAAGAATTTTCAAATTTTCAGAAAGGATGTTCCAGATAAGGTCAAAAACGACATACTCAGATCTTCACCAAACTTTGCAGGGATCCATTGGAGGTCGAGACACGTGGAAAAAACGTACAAAACAAGAGATTGGAGACATCAAGATTTTGGACGAATTTTTGAAGAATTTTCAAATTTTCAGATAGGAGGTTCCAGATAAGGTCTAAAACTACATACTCAGATCTCCACCAAACATTGCAGGAATACATTGGATGTCAAGACACGTGGAAAAAACGTACAAAACAAGAGATTGGAGACATCAAGATTTTCGACGAATTTTTGAAGAATTTTCAAATTTTCAGATAGGAGGTTCCAGATAAGGTCAAAAACTACATACTCAGATCTTCACCAAACGTTGCAGGGATACTTTGCATGTCAAGACACGTGGAAAAAACGTACAAAACAAAAGATTGGAGACATCAAGATTTTCGACGAATTTTTTAAGAATTTTCAAATTTTCAGATGGGAGGTTCCAGATAAGGTCAAAAACTACATACTCAGATCTTCACCAAACTTTGCATGGATACATTATGTGTCAAGACACGTGGAAAAAACGTACAAAACAAAAGATTGGAGACATCAAGATTTTGGTCGAATTTTTTAAGAATTTTCAAATTTTCAGATGGGAGGTTCCAGATAAGGTCAAAAACTACATACTCAGATCTTCACCAAACTTTGCAGGGATACATTGGATGTCAAGACACGTGGAAAAAACGTACAAAACAAGAGATTGGAGACATCAAGATTTTGGACGAATTTTTTAAGAATTTTTAAATTTTCAGATAGGAGGTTCCATATAAGGTCAAAAACTACATACTCAGATCTTCACCAAACTTTGCATGGATACATTATGTGTCAAGACACGTGGAAAAAACGTACAAAACAAGAGATTGGAGACATCAAGATATTGGTCGAATTTTTTAAGAATTTTCAAATTTTCAGATGGGAGGTTCCAGATAAGGTCAAAAACTACATACTCAGATCTTCACCAAACTTTGCAGGGATACATTGGATGTCAAGACACGTGGAAAAAACGTATAAAACAAGAGATAGGAGACATCAAGATTTTGGTCGAATTTTTTAACAATTTTCAAATTTTCAGAAAGGATGTTCCAGATGAGGTCAAAAACTACATACTCAGATCTTCACCAAACTTTGCAGGAATACTTTGCATGTCAAGACACGTGGGAAAAACGTACAAAACAAGAGATCGGAGACATCAAGATTTTCGACGAATTTTTTAAGAATTTTCAAATTTTCAGATGGGAGGTTCCAGATAAGGTCAAAACGACATACTCAGATCTTCACCAAACTTTGCAGGGATCCATTGGAGGTCGAGACACGTGGAAAAAACGTACAAAACAAGAGATTGGAGACATCAAGATTTTGGACGAATTTTTTAAGAATTTTCAAATTTTCAGATAGGAGGTTCCATATAAGGTCAAAAACTACATACTCAGATCTTCACCAAACTTTGCAGGGATACATTGGATGTCAAGACACGTGGAAAAAACGTACAAAACAAGAGATTGGAGACATCAAGATTTTCGACGAATTTTTTAAGAATTTTCAAATTTTCAGAAAGGATGTTCCAGATAAGGTCAAAAACGACATACTCAGATCTTCACCAAACTTTGCAGGGATCCATTGGAGGTCGAGACACGTGGAAAAAACGTACAAAACAAGAGATTGGAGACATCAAGATTTTGGACGAATTTTTGAAGAATTTTCAAATTTTCAGATAGGAGGTTCCAGATAAGGTCTAAAACTACATACTCAGATCTCCACCAAACATTGCAGGAATACATTGGATGTCAAGACACGTGGAAAAAACGTACAAAACAAGAGATTGGAGACATCAAGATTTTCGACGAATTTTTGAAGAATTTTCAAATTTTCAGATAGGAGGTTCCAGATAAGGTCAAAAACTACATACTCAGATCTTCACCAAACGTTGCAGGGATACTTTGCATGTCAAGACACGTGGAAAAAACGTACAAAACAAAAGATTGGAGACATCAAGATTTTCGAAGAATTTTTTAAGAATTTTCAAATTTTCAGATGGGAGGTTCCAGATAAGGTCAAAAACGACATACTCAGATCTTCACCAAACTTTGCATGGATACATTGGATGTCAAGACACGTGGAAAAAACGTACAAAACAAGAGATTGGAGACATCAAGATTTTGGACGAATTTTTTAAGAATTCTCAAATTTTCAGAAAGGAGGTTCCATATAAGATCAAAAACTACATACTCAGATCTTCACCAAACTTTGCAGGGATACTTTGGATGTCAAGACACGTGGAAAAAACGTACAAAACAAGAGATTGGGGTCATCAAGATTTTGGACGAATTTTTTAAGAATTTTCAAATTTTCAGATGGGAGGTTCAATATAAGGTCAAAAACTACATACTCAGATCTTCACCAAACTTTGCATGGATACATTGGATGTCAAGACACGTGGAAAAAACATACAAAACATAGGATTCGGAACATCAAGATTTTGGACGAATTTTTTAAGAATTTTCAAATTTTCAGATAGGAGGTTCCATATAAGGTCAAAAACTACATACTCAGATCTTCACCAAACTTTGCATGGATACATTATGTGTCAAGACACGTGGAAAAAACGTACAAAACAAAAGATTGGAGACATCAAGATTTTGGTCGAATTTTTTAAGAATTTTCAAATTTTCAGATGGGAGGTTCCAGATAAGGTCAAAAACTACATACTCAGATCTTCACCAAACTTTGCAGGGATACATTGAATGCCAAGACACGTGGAAAAAACGTACAAAAAAGAGATTGGAGACATCAAGATTTTGGACGAATTTTTTAACAATTTTCAAATTTTCAGAAAGGATGTTCCAGATAAGGTCAAAAACGACATACTCAGATCTTCACCAAACTTTGCAGGGATACATTGGATATCAAGACACGTGGAAAAAACGTACAAAACAAGAGATTGGAGACATCAAGATTTTGGACGAATTTTTTAAGAATTTTCAAATTTTCAGATAGGAGGTTCCAGATAAGGTCAAAAACTACATACTCAGATCTTCACCAAACTTTGCAGGGATACATTGGATGTCAAGACACGTGGAAAAAACGTACAAAACAAGAGATTGGGGTCATCAAGATTTTGGACTGATTTTTTAGGAATTTTCAAATTTTCAGATGGGAGGTTCCAGATAAGGTCAAAAACTACATACTCAGATCTTCACCAAACATTGCAGGGATACATTGGATGTCAAGACACGTGGAAAAAACGTACAAAACAAGAGATTGGAGACATCAAAATTTTGGACGAATTTTTTAAGAATTTTCAAATTTTCAGATAGGAGGTTCCAGATGAGGTCAAAAACTACATACTCAGATCTTCACCAAACTTTGCAGGAATACTTTGCATGTCAAGACACGTGGAAAAAACGTACAAAACAAGAGATCGGAGACATCAAGATTTTCGACGAATTTTTTAAGAATTTTCAAATTTTCAGATGGGAGGTTCCAGATAAGGTCAAAAACGACATACTCAGATCTTCACCAAACTTTGCATGGATACATTGGATGTCAAGACACGTGGAAAAAACATACAAAACATAGGATTGGTGACATCAAGATTTTGGACGAATTTTTTAAGAATTTTCAAATTTTCAGATAGGAGGTTCCATATAAGGTCAAAAACTACATACTCAGATCTTCACCAAACTTTGCAGGGATACATTGGATGTCAAGACACGTGGAAAAAACGTACAAAACAAGAGATTGGAGACATCAAGATTATGGACGAATTTTTTGAGAATTTTCAAATTTTCAGAAAGGAGGTTCCATATAAGGTCAAAAACTACATACTCAGATCTTCACCAAACTTTGCAGGGATACATTGGATGTCAAGGCACGTGGAAAAAACGTACAAAACAAGAGATTGGAGACATCAAGATTTTCGACGAATTTTTTAAGAATTTTCAAATTTTCAGAAAGGATGTTCCAGATAAGGTCAAAAACGACATACTCAGATCTTCACCAAACTTTGCAGGGATACATTGGAGGTCGAGACACCTGGAAAAAACGTACAAAACAAGAGATTGGAGACATCAAGATTTTGGACGAATTTTTGAAGAACTTTCAAATTTTCTGATAGGAGGTCCCTGATAAGGTCAAAAACTACATACTCAGATCTCCACCAAACATTGCAGGGATACATTGGATGTCAAGACACGTGGAAAAAACGTACAAAACAAGAGATTGGAGACATCAAGATTTTCGACGAATTTTTGAAGAATTTTCAAATTTTCAGATAGGAGGTTCCAGATAAGGTCAAAAACTACATACTCAGATCTTCACCAAACGTTGCAGGGATACTTTGCATGTCAAGACACGTGGAAAAAACGTACAAAACAAGAGATTGGAGACATCAAGATTTTCGACGAATTTTTTAAGAATTTTCAAATTTTCAGATGGGAGGTTCCAGATAAGGTCAGAAACGACATACTCAGATCTTCACCAAACTTTGCATGGATACATTGGATGTCAAGACACGTGGAAAAAACGTACAAAACAAGAGATTGGAGACATCAAGATTTTGGACGAATTTTTTAAGAATTTTCAAATTTTCAGATAGGAGGTTCCAGATAAGGTCAAAAACTACATACTCAGATCTTCACCAAACTTTGCAGGGATACATTGGATGTCAAGACACGTGGAAAAAACGTACAAAACAAGAGATTGGGGTCATCAAGATTTTGGACGGATTTTTTAGGAATTTTCAAATTTTCAGATGGGAGGTTCCAGATAAGGTCAAAAACTACATACTCAGATCTTCACCAAACATTGCAGGGATACATTGGATGTCAAGACACGTGGAAAAAACGTACAAAACAAGAGATTGGAGACATCAAAATTTTGGACGAATTTTTTAAGAATTTTCAAATTTTCAGATAGGAGGTTCCAGATGAGGTCAAAAACTACATACTCAGATCTTCACCAAACTTTGCAGGAATACTTTGCATGTCAAGACACGTGGAAAAAACGTACAAAACAAGAGATTGGAGACATCAAGATTTTCGACGAATTTTTTAAGAATTTTCAAATTTTCAGAAAGGATGTTCCAGATAAGGTCAAAAACGACATACTCAGATCTTCACCAAACTTTGCAGGGATCCATTGGAGGTCGAGACACGTGGAAAAAACGTACAAAACAAGAGATTGGAGACATCAAGATTTTGGACGAATTTTTGAAGAATTTTCAAATTTTCAGATAGGAGGTTCCACATAAGGTCTAAAACTACATACTCAGATCTCCACCAAACATTTCAGGAATACATTGGATGTCAAGACACGTGGAAAAAACGTACAAAACAAGAGATTGGAGACATCAAGATTTTCGACGAATTTTTGAAGAATTTTCAAATTTTCAGATAGGAGGTTCCAGATAAGGTCAAAAACTACATACTCAGATCTTCACCAAACGTTGCAGGGATACTTTGCATGTCAAGACACGTGGAAAAAACGTACAAAACAAAAATTGGAGACATAAAGATTTTCGAAGAATTTTTTAAGAATTTTCAAATTTTCAGATGGGAGGTTCCAGATAAGGTCAAAAACGACATACTCAGATCTTCACCAAACTTTGCATGGATACATTGGATGTCAAGACACGTGGAAAAAACGTACAAAACAAGAGATTGGAGACATCAAGATTTTGGACGAATTTTTTAAGAATTCTCAAATTTTCAGAAAGGAGGTTCCATATAAGGTCAAAAACTACATACTCAGATCTTCACCAAACTTTGCAGGGATACTTTGGATGTCAAGACACGTGGAAAAAACGTACAAAACAAGAGATTGGGGTCATCAAGATTTTGGACGAATTTTTTAAGAATTTTCAAATTTTCAGATGGGAGGTTCAATATAAGGTCAAAAACTACATACTCAGATCTTCACCAAACTTTGCATGGATACATTGGATGTCAAGACACGTGGAAAAAACATACAAAACATAGGATTCGGAACATCAAGATTTTGGTCGAATTTTTTAAGAATTTTCAAATTTTCAGATAGGAGGTTCCATATAAGGTCAAAAACTACATACTCAGATCTTCACCAAACATTGCAGGAATACATTGGATGTCAAGACACGTGGAAAAAACGTACAAAACAAGAGATTGGGGTCATCAAGATTTTGCACGGATTTTTTAGGAATTTTCAAATTTTCAGATGGGAGGTTCCAGATAAGGTCAAAAACTACATACTCAGATCTTCACCAAACTTTGCAGGGATACATTGGATGTCAAGACACGTGGAAAAAACGTACAAAACAAGAGATTGGAGACATCAAGATTTTGGACGAATTTTTTAAGAATTTTCAAATTTTCAGATAGGAGGTTCCATATAAGGTCAAAAACTACATACTCAGATCTTCACCAAACTTTGCATGGATACATTATGTGTCAAGACACGTGGAAAAAACATACAAAACAAAAGATTGGAGACATCAAGATTTTGGTCGAATTTTTTAAGAATTTTCAAATTTTCAGATGGGAGGTTCCAGATAAGGTCAAAAACTGCATACTCAGATCTTCACCAAACTTTGCAGGGATACATTGGATGTCAAGACACGTGGAAAAAACGTACAAAAAAGAGATTGGAGACATCAAGATTTTGGACGAATTTTTTAACAATTTTCAAATTTTCAGAAAGGATGTTCCAGATAAGGTCAAAAACGACATACTCAGATCTTCACCAAACTTTGCAGGGATACATTGGATATCAAGACACGTGGAAAAAACGTACAAAACAAGAGATTGGAGACATCAAGATTTTGGACGAATTTTTTAAGAATTTTCAAATTTTCAGATAGGAGGTTCCAGATAAGGTCAAAAACTACATACTCAGATCTTCACCAAACTTTGCAGGGATACATTGGATGTCAAGACACGTGGAAAAAACGTACAAAACAAGAGATTGGGGTCATCAAGACTTTGGACGGATTTTTTAGGAATTTTAAAATTTTCAGATGGGAGGTTCCAGATAAGGTCAAAAACTACATACTCAGATCTTCACCAAACATTGCAGGGATACATTGGATGTCAAGACACGTGGAAAAAACGTACAAAACAAGAGATTGGAGACATCAAAATTTTGGACGAATTTTTTAAGAATTTTCAAATTTTCAGTTAGGAGGTTCCAGATGAGGTCAAAAACTACATACTCAGATCTTCACCAAACTTTGCAGGAATACTTTGCATGTCAAGACACGTGGAAAAAACGTACAAAACAAGAGATCGGAGACATCAAGATTTTCGACGAATTTTTTAAGAATTTTCAAATTTTCAGATGGGAGGTTCCAGATAAGGTCAAAAACGACATACTCAGATCTTCACCAAACTTTGCATGGATACATTGGATGTCAAGACACGTGGAAAAAACATACAAAACATAGGATTGGTGACATCAAGATTTTGGACGAATTTTTTAAGAATTTTCAAATTTTCAGATAGGAGGCTCCATATAAGGTCAAAAACTACATACTCAGATCTTCACCAAACTTTGCAGGGATACATTGGATGTCAAGACACGTGGAAAAAACGTACAAAACAAGAGATTGGAGACATCAAGATTATGGACGAATTTTTTGAGAATTTTCAAATTTTCAGAAAGGAGGTTCCATATAAGGTCAAAAACTACATACTCAGATCTTCACCAAACTTTGCAGGGATACATTGGATGTCAAGACACGTGGAAAAAACGTACAAAACAAGAGATTGGAGACATCAAGATTTTCGACGAATTTTTTAAGAATTTTCAAATTTTCAGAAAGGATGTTCCAGATAAGGTCAAAAACGACATACTCAGATCTTCACCAAACTTTGCAGGGATACATTGGAGGTCGAGACACCTGGAAAAAACGTACAAAACAAGAGATTGGAGACATCAAGATTTTGGACGAATTTTTGAAGAATTTTCAAATTTTCTGATAGGAGGTCCCTGATAAGGTCAAAAACTACATACTCAGATCTCCACCAAACATTGCAGGGATACATTGGATGTCAAGACACGTGGAAAAAACGTACAAAACAAGAGATTGGAGACATCAAGATTTTCGACGATTTTTTGAAGAATTTTCAAATTTTCAGATAGGAGGTTCCAGATAAGGTCAAAAACTACATACTCAGATCTTCACCAAACGTTGCAGGGATACTTTGCATGTCAAGACACGTGGAATAAACGTACAAAACAAGAGATTGGAGACATCAAGATTTTCTACGAATTTTTTAAGAATTTTCAAATTTTCAGATGGGAGGTTCCAGATAAGGTCAAAAACGACATACTCAGATCTTCACCAAACTTTGCATGGATACATTGGATGTCAAGACACGTGGAAAAAACGTACAAAACAAGAGATTGGAGACATCAAGATTTTGGACGAATTTTTTAAGAATTTTCAAATTTTCAGATAGGAGGTTCCAGATAAGGTCAAAAACTACATACTCAGATCTTCACCAAACTTTGCAGGGATACATTGGATGTCAAGACACGTGGAAAAAACGTACAAAACAAGAGATTGGGGTCATCAAGATTTTGGACGGATTTTTTAGGAATTTTCAAATTTTCAGATGGGAGGTTCCAGATAAGGTCAAAAACTACATACTCAGATCTTCACCAAACATTGCAGGGATACATTGGATGTCAAGACACGTGGAAAAAACGTACAAAACAAGAGATTGGAGACATCAAAATTTTGGACGAATTTTTTAAGAATTTTCAAATTTTCAGATAGGAGGTTCCAGATGAGGTCAAAAACTACATACTCAGATCTTCACCAAACTTTGCAGGAATACTTTGCATGTCAAGACACGTGGAAAAAACGTACAAAACAAGAGATCGGAGACATCAAGATTTTCGACGAATTTTTTAAGAATTTTCAAATTTTCAGATGGGAGGTTCCAGATAAGGTCAAAAACGACATACTCAGATCTTCACCAAACTTTGCATGGATACATTGGATGTCAAGACACGTGGAAAAAACATACAAAACATAGGATTGGTGACATCAAGATTTTGGACGAATTTTTTAAGAATTTTCAAATTTTCAGATAGGAGGTTCCATATAAGGTCAAAAACTACATACTCAGATCTTCACCAAACTTTGCAGGGATACATTGGATGTCAAGACACGTGGAAAAAACGTACAAAACAAGAGATTGGTGACATCAAGATTATGGACGAATTTTTTGAGAATTTTCAAATTTTCAGAAAGGAGGTTCCATATAAGGTCAAAAACTACATACTCAGATCTTCACCAAACTTTGCAGGGATACATTGGATGTCAAGACACGTGGAAAAAACGTACAAAACAAGAGAAAGAGACATCAAGATTTTCGACGAATTTTTTAAGAATTTTCAAATTTTCAGAAAGGATGTTCCAGATAAGGTCAAAAACGACATACTCAGATCTTCACCAAACTTTGCAGGGATACATTGGAGGTCGAGACACGTGGAAAAAACGTACAAAACAAGAGATTGGAGACATCAAGATTTTGGACGAATTTTTGAAGAATTTTCAAATTTTCTGATAGGAGGTCCCAGATAAGGTCAAAAACTACATACTCAGATCTCCACCAAACATTGCAGGGATACATTGGATGTCAAGACACGTGGAAAAAACGTACAAAACAAGAGATTGGAGACATCAAGATTTTCGACGAATTTTTGAAGAATTTTCAAATTTTCAGATAGGAGGTTCCAGATAAGGTCAAAAACTACATACTCAGATCTTCACCAAACGTTGCATGGATACTTTGCATGTCAAGACACGTGGAAAAAACGTACAAAACAAGAGATTGGAGACATCAAGATTTTCGACGAATTTTTTAAGAATTTTCAAATTTTCAGATGGGAGGTTCCAGATAAGGTCAAAAACGACATACTCAGATCTTCACCAAACTTTGCATGGATACATTGGATGTCAAGACACGTGGAAAAAACGTACAAAACAAGAGATTGGGGTCATCAAGATTTTGCACGGATTTTTTAGGAATTTTCAAATTTTCAGATGGGAGGTTCCATATAAGGTCAAAAACTACATACTCAGATCTTCACCAAACTTTGCAGGAATACTTTGCATGTCAAGACACGTGGAAAAAACGTACAAAACAAGAGATTGGAGACATCAAGATTTTCGACGAATTTTTTAAGAATTTTCAAATTTTCAGATGGGAGGTTCCAGATAAGGTCAAAAACGACATACTCAGATCTTCACCAAACTTTGCATGGATACATTGGATGTCAAGACACGTGGAAAAAACGTACAAAACAAGAGATTGGGGTCATCAAGATTTTGGACGAATTTTTTAACAATTTTCAAATTTTCAGAAAGGATGTTCCAGATAAGGTCAAAAACGACATACTCAGATCTTCACCAAACTTTGCAGGGATACATTGGATATCAAGACACGTGGAAAAAACGTACAAAACAAGAGATTGGAGACATCAAGATTTTGGACGAATTTTTTAAGAATTTTCAAATTTTCAGATAGGAGGTTCCAGATAAGGTCAAAAACTACATACTCAGATCTTCACCAAACTTTGCAGGGATACATTGGATGTCAAGACACGTGGAAAAAACGTACAAAACAAGAGATTGGGGTCATCAAGATTTTGGACGGATTTTTTAGGAATTTTCAAATTTTCAGATGGGAGGTTCCAGATAAGGTCAAAAACTACATACTCAGATCTTCACCAAACATTGCAGGGATACATTGGATGTCAAGACACGTGGAAAAAACGTGCAAAACAAGAGATTGGAGACATCAAAATTTTGGACGAATTTTTTAAGAATTTTCAAATTTTCAGATAGGAGGTTCCAGATGAGGTCAAAAACTACATACTCAGATCTTCACCAAACTTTGCAGGAATACTTTGCATGTCAAGACACGTGGAAAAAACGTACAAAACAAGAGATCGGAGACATCAAGATTTTCGACGAATTTTTTAAGAATTTTCAAATTTTCAGATGGGAGGTTCCAGATAAGGTCAAAAACGACATACTCAGATCTTCACCAAACTTTGCATGGATACATTGGATGTCAAGACATATGGAAAAAACATACAAAACATAGGATTGGTTACATCAAGATTTTGGACGAATTTTTTAAGAATTTTCAAATTTTCAGATAGGAGGTTCCATATAAGGTCAAAAACGACATACTCAGATCTTCACCAAACTTTGCAGGGATACATTGGAGGTCAAGACACGTGGAAAAAACGTACAAAACAAGAGATTGGAGACATCAAGATTTTGGACGAATTTTTTAAAAATTTTCAAATTTTCAGATAGGAGGTTCCAGATGAGGTCAAAAACTACATACTCAGATCTTCACCAAACTTTGCAGGAATACTTTGCATGTCAAGACACGTGGAAAAAACGTACAAAACAAGAGATCGGAGCCATCAAGATTTTCGACGAATTTTTTAAGAATTTTCAAATTTTCAGATGGGAGGTTCCAGATAAGGTCAAAAACGACATACTCAGATCTTCACCAAACTTTGCAGGGATCCATTGGAGGTCGAGACACGTGGAAAAAACGTACAAAACAAGAGATTGGAGACATCAAGATTTTGGACGAATTTTTTAAGAATTTTCAAATTTTCAGATAGGAGGTTCCATATAAGGTCAAAAACTACATACTCAGATCTTCACCAAACTTTGCAGGGATACATTGGATGTCAAGACACGTGGAAAAAACGTACAAAACAAGAGATTGGAGACATCAAGATTTTCGACGAATTTTTTAAGAATTTTCAAATTTTCAGAAAGGATGTTCCAGATAAGGTCAAAAACGACATACTCAGATCTTCACCAAACTTTGCAGGGATCCATTGGAGGTCGAGACACGTGGAAAAAACGTACAAAACAAGAGATTGGAGACATCAAGATTTTGGACGAATTTTTGAAGAATTTTCAAATTTTCAGATAGGAGGTTCCAGATAAGGTCTAAAACTACATACTCAGATCTCCACCAAACATTGCAGGAATACATTGGATGTCAAGACACGTGGAAAAAACGTACAAAACAAGAGATTGGAGACATCAAGATTTTCGACGAATTTTTGAAGAATTTTCAAATTTTCAGATAGGAGGTTCCAGATAAGGTCAAAAACTACATACTCAGATCTTCACCAAACGTTGCAGGGATACTTTGCATGTCAAGACACGTGGAAAAAACGTACAAAACAAAAGATTGGAGACATCAAGATTTTCGACGAATTTTTTAAGAATTTTCAAATTTTCAGATGGGAGGTTCCAGATAAGGTCAAAAACGACATACTCAGATCTTCACCAAACTTTGCATGGATACATTGGATGTCAAGACACGTGGAAAAAACGTACAAAACAAGAGATTGGAGACATCAAGATTTTGGACGAATTTTTTAAGAATTCTCAAATTTTCAGAAAGGAGGTTCCATATAAGGTCAAAAACTACATACTCAGATCTTCACCAAACTTTGCAGGGATACTTTGGATGTCAAGACACGTGGAAAAAACGTACAAAACAAGAGATTGGGGTCATCAAGGTTTTGGACGAATTTTTTAAGAATTTTCAAATTTTCAGATGGGAGGTTCAATATAAGGTCAAAAACTACATACTCAGATCTTCACCAAACTTTGCATGGATACATTGGATGTCAAGACACGTGGAAAAAACATACAAAACATAGGATTCGGAACATCAAGATTTTGGTCGAATTTTTTAAGAATTTTCAAATTTTCAGATAGGAGGTTCCATATAAGGTCAAAAACTACATACTCAGATCTTCACCAAACATTGCAGGAATACATTGGATGTCAAGACACGTGGAAAAAACGTACAAAACAAGAGATTGGGGTCATCAAGATTTTGCACGGATTTTTTAGGAATTTTCAAATTTTCAGATGGGAGGTTCCAGATAAGGTCAAAAACTACATACTCAGATCTTCACCAAACTTTGCAGGGATACATTGGATGTCAAGACACGTGGAAAAAACGTACAAAACAAGAGATTGGAGACATCAAGATTTTGGACGAATTTTTTAAGAATTTTCAAATTTTCAGATAGGAGGTTCCATATAAGGTCAAAAACTACATACTCAGATCTTCACCAAACTTTGCATGGATACATTATGTGTCAAGACACGTGGAAAAAACGTACAAAACAAAAGATTGGAGACATCAAGATATTGGTCGAATTTTTTAAGAATTTTCAAATTTTCAGATGGGAGGTTCCAGATAAGGTCAAAAACTACATACTCAGATCTTCACCAAACTTTGCAGGGATACATTGGATGTCAAGACACGTGGAAAAAACGTACAAAACAAGAGATCGGAGACATCAAGATTTTGGACGAATTTTTTAACAATTTTCAAATTTTCAGAAAGGATGTTCCAGATAAGGTCAAAAACAACATACTCTGATCTTCACCAAACTTTGCAGGGATACATTGGATATCAAGACACGTGGAAAAAACGTACAAAACAAGAGATTGGAGACATCAAGATTTTGGACGAATTTTTTAAGAATTTTCAAATTTTCAGATAGGAGGTTCCAGATAAGATCAAAAACTACATACTCAGATCTTCACCAAACTTTGCAGGGATACATTGGATGTCAAGACACGTGGAAAAAAAGTACAAAACAAGAGATTGGGGTCATCAAGATTTTGGACGGATTTTTTAGGAATTTTCAAATTTTCAGATGGGAGGTTCCAGATAAGGTCAAAAACTACATACTCAGATCTTCACCAAACATTGCAGGGATACATTGGATGTCAAGACACGTGGAAAAAACGTACAAAACAAGAGATTGGAGACATCAAGATTTTGGACGAATTTTTTAAGAATTTTCAAATTTTCAGATAGGAGGTTCCAGATGAGGTCAAAAACTACATACTCAGATCTTCACCAAACTTTGCAGGAATACTTTGCATGTCAAGACACGTGGAAAAAACGTACAAAACAAGAGATCGGAGACATCAAGATTTTCGACGAATTTTTTAAGAATTTTCAAATTTTCAGATGGGAGGTTCCAGATAAGGTCAAAAACGACATACTCAGATCTTCACCAAACTTTGCAGGGATCCATTGGAGGTCGAGACACGTGGAAAAAACGTACAAAACAAGAGATTGGAGACATCAAGATTTTGGACGAATTTTTTAAGAATTTTCAAATTTTCAGATAGGAGGTTCCATATAAGGTCAAAAACTACATACTCAGATCTTCACCAAACTTTGCAGGGATACATTGGATGTCAAGACACGTGGAAAAAACGTACAAAACAAGAGATTGGAGACATCAAGATTTTCGACGAATTTTTTAAGAATTTTCAAATTTTCAGAAAGGATGTTCCAGATAAGGTCAAAAACGACATACTCAGATCTTCACCAAACTTTGCAGGGATCCATTGGAGGTCGAGACACGTGGAAAAAACGTACAAAACAAGAGATTGGAGACATCAAGATTTTGGACGAATTTTTGAAGAATTTTCAAATTTTCAGATAGGAGGTTCCAGATAAGGTTTAAACTACATACTCAGATCTCCACAAAACATTGCAGGAATACATTGGATGTCAAGACACGTGGAAAAAACGTACAAAACAAGAGATTGGAGACATCAAGATTTTCGACGAATTTTTGAAGAATTTTCAAATTTTCAAATAGGAGGTTCCAGATAAGGTCAAAAACTACATACTCAGATCTTCACCAAACGTTGCAGGGATACTTTGCATGTCAAGACACGTGGAAAAAACGTACAAAACAAAAGATTGGAGACATCAAGATTTTCGACGAATTTTTTAAGAATTTTCAAATTTTCAGATGGGAGGTTCCAGATAAGGTCAAAAACGACATACTCAGATCTTCACCAAACTTTGCATGGATACATTGGATGTCAAGACAAGTGGAAAAAACGTACAAAACAAGAGATTGGAGACATCAAGATTTTGGACGAATTTTTTAAGAATTCTCAAATTTTCAGAAAGGAGGTTCCATATAAGGTCAAAAACTACATACTCAGATCTTCACCAAACTTTGCAGGGATACTTTGGATGTCAAGACACGTGGAAAAAACGTACAAAACAAGAGATTGGGGTCATCAAGATTTTGGACGAATTTTTTAAGAATTTTCAAATTTTCAGATGGGAGGTTCAATATAAGGTCAAAAACTACATACTCAGATCTTCACCAAACTTTGCATGGATACATTGGATGTCAAGACACGTGGAAAAAACATACAAAACATAGGATTCGGAACATCAAGATTTTGGTCGAATTTTTTAAGAATTTTCAAATTTTCAGATAGGAGGTTCCATATAAGGTCAAAAACTACATACTCAGATCTTCACCAAACATTGCAGGAATACATTGGATGTCAAGACACGTGGAAAAAACGTACAAAACAAGAGATTGGGGTCATCAAGATTTTGCACGGATTTTTTAGGAATTTTCAAATTTTCAGATGGGAGGTTCCAGATAAGGTCAAAAACTACATACTCAGATCTTCACCAAACTTTGCAGGGATACATTGGATGTCAAGACACGTGGAAAAAACGTACAAAACAAGAGATTGGGGTCATCAAGATTTTGGACGGATTTTTTAGGAATTTTCAAATTTTCAGATGGGAGGTTCCAGATAAGGTCAAAAACTACATACTCAGATCTTCACCAAACATTGCAGGGATACATTGGATGTCAAGACACGTGGAAAAAACGTACAAAACAAGAGATTGGAGACATCAAGATTTTGGACGAATTTTTTAAGAATTTTCAAATTTTCAGATAGGAGGTTCCAGATGAGGTCAAAAACTACATACTCAGATCTTCACCAAACTTTGCAGGAATACTTTGCATGTCAAGACACGTGGAAAAAACGTACAAAACAAGAGATTGGAGACATCAAGATTTTCGACGAATTTTTTAAGAATTTTCAAATTTTCAGATGGGAGGTTCCAGATAAGGTCAAAAACGACATACTCAGATCTTCACCAAACTTTGCATGGATACATTGGATGTCAAGACACGTGGAAAAAACATACAAAACATAGGATTGGTGACATCAAGATTTTCGACGAATTTTTTAAGAATTTTCAAATTTTCAGATAGGAGGTTCCATATAAGGTCAAAAACTACATGCTCAGATCTTCACCAAACTTTGCAGGGATACATTGGATGTCAAGACACGTGGAAAAAACGTACAAAACAAGAGATTGGAGACATCAAGATTATGGACGAATTTTTTGAGAATTTTCAAATTTTCAGAAAGGAGGTTCCATATAAGGTCAAAAACTACATACTCAGATCTTCACCAAACTTTGCAGGGATACATTGGATGTCAAGAAACGTGGAAAAAACGTACAAAACAAGAGATTGGAAACATCAAGATTTTCGACGAATTTTTTAAGAATTTTCAAATTTTCAGAAAGGATGTTCCAGATAAGGTCAAAAACGACATACTCAGATCTTCACTAACTTTGCAGGGATACATTGGAGGTCGAGACACGTGGAAAAAACGTACAAAACAAGAGATTGGAGACATCAAGATTTTGGACGAATTTTTGAAGAATTTTCAAATTTTCAGATAGGAGGTTCCAGATAAGGTCAAAAACTACATACTCAGATCTCCACCAAACATTGCAGGGATACATTGGATGTCAAGACACGTGGAAAAAACGTACAAAGCAAGAGATTGGAGACATCAAGATTTTCGACGAATTTTTGAAGAATTTTCAAATTTTCAGATAGGAGGTTCCAGATAAGGTCAAAAACTACATACTCAGATCTTCACCAAACGTTGCAGGGATACTTTGCATGTCAAGACACGTGGAAAAAACGTACAAAACAAGAGATTGGAGACATCAAGATTTTCGACGAATTTTTTAAGAATTTTCAAATTTTCGGATGGGAGGTTCCAGATAAGGTCAAAAACGACATACTCAGATCTTCACCAAACTTTGCATGGATACATTGGATGTCAAGACACGTGGAAAAAACGTACAAAACAAGAGATTGGAGACATCAAGATTTTGGACGAATTTTTTAAGAATTCTCAAATTTTCAGAAAGGAGGTTCCATATAAGGTCAAAAACGACATACTCAGATCTTCACCAAACTTTGCATGGATACATTGGATGTCAAGACACGTGGAAAAAACGTACAAAACAAGAGATCGGAGACATCAAGAATTTCGACGAATTTTTTAAGAATTTTCAAATTTTCAGATGGGAGGTTCCAGATAAGGTCAAAAACGACATACTCAGATCTTCACCAAACTTTGCATGGATACATTGGATGTCAAGACACGTGGAAAAAACATACAAAACATAGGATTGGTGACATCAAGATTTTGGACGAATTTTTTAAGAATTTTCAAATTTTCAGATAGGAGGTTCCATATAAGGTCAAAAACTACATACTCAGATCTTCACCAAACTTTGCAGGGATACATTGGATGTCAAGACACGTGGAAAAAACGTACAAAACAAGAGATTGGAGACATCAAGATTATGGACGAATTTTTTGAGAATTTTCAAATTTTCAGAAAGGAGGTTCCATATAAGGTCAAAAACTACATACTCAGATCTTCACCAAACTTTGCAGGGATACATTGGATGTCAAGACACGTGGAAAAAACGTACAAAACAAGAGATTGGAGACATCAAGATTTTCGACGAATTTTTTAAGAATTTTCAAATTTTCAGAAAGGATGTTCCAGATAAGGTCAAAAACGACATACTCAGATCTTCACCAAACTTTGCAGGGATACATTGGAGGTCGAGACACGTGGAAAAAACGTACAAAACAAGAGATTGGAGACATCAAGATTTTGGACGAATTTTTGAAGAATTTTCAAATTTTCTGATAGGAGGTCCCAGATAAGGTCAAAAACTACATACTCAGATCTCCACCAAACATTGCAGGGATACATTGGATGTCAAGACACGTGGAAAAAACGTACAAAACAAGAGATTGGAGACATCAAGATTTTCGACGAATTTTTGAAGAATTTTCAAATTTTCGGATAGGAGGTTCCAGATAAGGTCAAAAACTACATACTCAGATCTTCACCAAACGTTGCAGGGATACTTTGCATGTCAAGACACGTGGAAAAAACGTACAAAACAAGAGATTGGAGACATCAAGATTTTCGACGAATTTTTTAAGAATTTTCAAATTTTCAGATGGGAGGTTCCAGATAAGGTCAAAAACGACATACTCAGATCTTCACCAAACTTTGCATGGATACATTGGATGTCAAGACACGTGGAAAAAACGTACAAAACAAGAGATTGGGGTCATCAAGATTTTGGAAGGATTTTTTAGGAATTTTCAAATTTTCAGATGGGAGGTTCCAGATAAGGTCAAAAACTAGTTACTCAGATCTTCACCAAACTTTGCAGGGATACATTGGATGTCAAGACACGTGGAAAAAACGTACAAAACAAGAGATTGGAGACATCAAGATTTTGGACGAATTTTTTAAGAATTTTCAAATTTTCAGATAGGAGGTTCCATATAAGGTCAAAAACTACATACTCAGATCTTCACCAAACTTTGCATGGATACATTATGTGTCAAGACACGTGGAAAAAACGTACAAAACAAAAGATTGGAGACATCAAGATTTTGGTCGAATTTTTTAAGAATTTTCAAATTTTCAGATGGGAGGTTCCAGATAAGGTCAAAAACTACATACTCAGATCTTCACCAAACTTTGCAGGGATACATTGGATGTCAAGACACGTGGAAAAAACGTACAAAAAAGAGATTGGAGACATCAAGATTTTGGACGAATTTTTTAACAATTTTCAAATTTTCAGAAAGGATGTTCCAGATAAGGTCAAAAACGACATACTCAGATCTTCACCAAACTTTGCAGGGATACATTGGATATCAAGACACGTGGAAAAAACGTACAAAACAAGAGATTGGAGACATCAAAATTTTGGACGAATTTTTTAAGAATTTTCAAATTTTCAGATAGGAGGTTCCAGATGAGGTCAAAAACTACATACTCAGATCTTCACCAAACTTTGCAGGAATACTTTGCATGTCAAGACACGTGGAAAAAACGTACAAAACAAGAGATCGGAGACATCAAGATTTTCGACGAATTTTTTAAGAATTTTCAAATTTTCAGATGGGAGGTTCCAGATAAGGTCAAAAACGACATACTCAGATCTTCACCAAACTTTGCATGGATACATTGGATGTCAAGACACGTGGAAAAAACATACAAAACATAGGATTGGTGACATCAAGATTTTGGACGAATTTTTTAAGAATTTTCAAATTTTCAGATAGGAGGTTCCATATAAGGTCAAAAACTACATACTCAGATCTTCACCAAACTTTGCAGGGATACATTGGAGGTCAAGACATGTGGAAAAAACGTACAAAACAAGAGATTGGAGACATCAAGATTTTGGACGAATTTTTTAAGAATTTTCAAATTTTCAGATAGGAGGTTCCAGATGAGGTCAAAAACTACATACTCAGATCTTCACCAAACTTTGCAGGAATACTTTGCATGTCAAGACACGTGGAAAAAACGTACAAAACAAGAGATCGGAGACATCAAGATTTTCGACGAATTTTTTAAGAATTTTCAAATTTTCAGATGGGAGGTTCCAGATAAGGTCAAAAACGACATACTCAGATCTTCACCAAACTTTGCAAGGATCCATTGGAGGTCGAGACACGTGGAAAAAACGTACAAAACAAGAGATTGGAGACATCAAGATTTTGGACGAATTTTTTAAGAATTTTCAAATTTTCAGATAGGAGGTTCCATATAAGGTCAAAAACTACATACTCAGATCTTCACCAAACTTTGCAGGGATACATTGGATGTCAAGACACGTGGAAAAAACGTACAAAACAAGAGATTGGAGACATCAAGATTTTCGACGAATTTTTTAAGAATTTTCAAATTTTCAGAAAGGATGTTCCAGATAAGGTCAAAAACGACATACTCAGATCTTCACCAAACTTTGCAGGGATCCATTGGAGGTCGAGACACGTGGAAAAAACGTACAAAACAAGAGATTGGAGACATCAAGATTTTGGACGAATTTTTGAAGAATTTTCAAATTTTCAGATAGGAGGTTCCAGATAAGGTCTAAAACTACATACTCAGATCTCCACCAAACATTGCAGGAATACATTGGATGTCAAGACACGTGGAAAAAACGTACAAAACAAGAGATTGGAGACATCAAGATTTTCGAAGAATTTTTGAAGAATTTTCAAATTTTCAGATAGGAGGTTCCAGATAAGGTCAAAAACTACATACTCAGATCTTCACCAAACGTTGCAGGGATACTTTGCATGTCAAGACACGTGGAAAAAACGTACAAAACAAAAGATTGGAGACATCAAGATTTTCGACGAATTTTTTAAGAATTTTCAAATTTTCAGATGGGAGGTTCCAGATAAGGTCAAAAACGACATACTCAGATCTTCACCAAACTTTGCATGGATACATTGGATGTCAAGACACGTGGAAAAAACGTACAAAACAAGAGATTGGAGACATCAAGATTTTGGACGAATTTTTTAAGAATTCTCAAATTTTCAGAAAGGAGGTTCCATATAAGGTCAAAAACTACATACTCAGATCTTCACCAAACTTTGCAGGGATACTTTGGATGTCAAGACACGTGGAAAAAACGTACAAAACAAGAGATTGGGGTCATCAAGATTTTGGACGAATTTTTTAAGAATTTTCAAATTTTCAGATGGGAGGTTCAATATAAGGTCAAAAACTACATACTCAGATCTTCACCAAACTTTGCATGGATACATTGGATGTCAAGACACGTGGAAAAAACATACAAAACATAGGATTCGGAACATCAAGATTTTGGTCGAATTTTTTAAGAATTTTCAAATTTTCAGATAGGAGGTTCCATATAAAGTCAAAAACTACATACTCAGATCTTCACCAAACATTGCAGGAATACATTGGATGTCAAGACACGTGGAAAAAACGTACAAAACAAGAGATTGGGGTCATCAAGATTTTGCACGGATTTTTTAGGAATTTTCAAATTTTCAGATGGGAGGTTCCAGATAAGGTCAAAAACTACATACTCAGATCTTCACCAAACTTTGCAGGGATACATTGGATGTCAAGACACGTGGAAAAAACGTACAAAACAAGAGATTGGAGACATCAAGATTTTGGACGAATTTTTTAAGAATTTTCAAATTTTCAGATAGGAGGTTCCATATAAGGTCAAAAACTACATACTCAGATCTTCACCAAACTTTGCATGGATACATTGTGTGTCAAGACACGTGGAAAAAACGTACAAAACAAAAGATTGGAGACATCAAGATATTGGTCGAATTTTTTAAGAATTTTCAAATTTTCAGATGGGAGGTTCCAGATAAGGTCAAAAACTACATACTCAGATCTTCACCAAACTTTGCAGGGATACATTGGATGTCAAGACACGTGGAAAAAACGTACAAAACAAGAGATAGGAGACATCAAGATTTTGGACGAATTTTTTAACAATTTTCAAATTTTCAGAAAGGATATTCCAGATAAGGTCAAAAACAACATACTCAGATCTTCACCAAACTTTGCAGGGATACATTGGATATCAAGACACGTGGAAAAAACGTACAAAACAAGAGATTGGAGACATCAAGATTTTGGACGAATTTTTTAAGAATTTTCAAATTTTCAGATAGGAGGTTCCAGATAAGATCAAAAACTACATACTCAGATCTTCACCAAACTTTGCAGGGATACATTGGATGTCAAGACACGTGGAAAAAAAGTACAAAACAAGAGATTGGGGTCATCAAGATTTTGGACGGATTTTTTAGGAATTTTCAAATTTTCAGATGGGAGGTTCCAGATAAGGTCAAAAACTACATACTCAGATCTTCACCAAACATTGCAGGGATACATTGGATGTCAAGACACGTGGAAAAAACGTACAAAACAAGAGATTGGAGACATCAAGATTTTGGACGAAAGTAGTGGTATTGATACTACGGACAGTGCCACTTACAAGTGTAGAAAAGGCGAGGCTATTTGATTGAACAATCAGATTTGCTTACACTTAAAACAATGCCAAGATGGGGCCTGTACCCCAATTCTTCAGGTGTGATATGCTCTGATTTTTAAGAAATTCTGAGTTTCTAGTGTAGAAAAGGCGAGGGCTCAACAGATAGATTTACCCATACTTAAGACAATGACAAGAGGGGCTTATACCCTAATTTTTCAGGTGTGGAGGTTTGGGTTTAAGTCCTCATAAAATATGAAGCCTCCCCTGATGGCAAAATGATAATATTGTTGTCTTGTAAACAAAAGGCTCGGGGTTCGAGTCCTGATAAAATATTTAAGATTGAAATACATGTGGCAAAATAATATGTCCACAAGTGAGATTTTGAATAATTACTGCTAGTTGATAGCTCCCAGATCTTAAACCTGGTAAAAAGTGTTTTACAACAATATATTGTACAAAAACTGAATTTCTCAATTTTCTTATTTTCTCATGTTTTATAACCACCCGCTCAGCTATACAATAGGAGAAGAGCGGGTAAGCATAATTAATTGTTTGCGTGCCTTGCCGGCACGCAAGAGATAAAATCTATATAGCTAGAAGGGAATAATAATGATTTTTCTGTGCGATTCACTGAAGAGGTCATTAATCTTTCTGTGCGTGTAACATGTCTGTAACAAGGAAAATGTAACAAAGATTGAGACAAAGATACATATTTTCACACAGTGGCAATGAACTGACCCCCCTTCATGCTAAAAGCAATTCTGTTCAGATAATATGAGCCTAGGCAAAGACTTAGAAAATATTATGGCAGTTCAAAATCCAATTTTGTCTGCATTAAGGTCTCAGAACCCGGTAAAATGTGGGCATATTCCATTTGGAGACGTGCTAATATTGTGGCATTGTAATCAGGGGCTTTGGGTTCGAGTCCTGATAAAAGATTGAAATACATACAACTGCCCACACATAAGATATTTACTGCTAGCTGATAATACAGTTGAGGTTTCAAAGCTGGTAGAGTGTCTGGGGCCTCTCTGACAGCAAAGTGTTGGTATTATTGCTTTGTAATCAAGGGGCTTTTGTGTTTGAATCGTGCTTCTAGAACTGCTCCGTGACTCGCTCATTTCTTACATCATAAACATATGATTTTTCACCTATGAGAATGACACTGCATATGGTGTCATCTGGTAAAGCCTCGTGGAATTCACAGATAATTTTAATGTTTGTTCTGTCATTAACCACAACCTGTTTTCTTTTTGAAGTGTTGATTACAAACATGGGTCTCCGTGTCTTGAATTCATCTGGAGTGTAGTACATATCCGTATTGCCTGTAGTGACACGCTTGAAAGCCGAAAAAGCTTCATATAATTTGAGAAAATCATCCTTGGACATGTCTAAATTGTAATTTTCTCTAGGAAAAACCTCATTTCTGCCATTTTTAAGATATATGTTCTTGATGTTGCAGTTATCAAATTTGCTTGAATTTTTTTCCTGATTATTGTGTCTTCCAGTCTGAAACAGTACCACCACAAAATCAGGCATGTCAAATTGTATGCTGGAGAATGAATTTGTAGCATCAAACTCATAATAGGTACCAGTGGCAACCTTCTGTACGCATTGATATGTGTAAAATTGCAGAGGAATTTGCGGATTTTTTAGAATATCAGCTTTGTATTTAAGAGCATAGCCGGCCTCATATTCAACAACTGGGATTCTTAACTCCATAGTCTGAATAATGCATTTGCCCTCATCAGGTAGGGTATTAGGCAGAGCTTCCCCTGTAGGGTTTATTGCACTGTACCTCATCAAAGCATTATTATCATTTGCAGCTCTTCTAAATGTGATTCTTAACCCACCCTTCCACATAATTTCTTTGTAATCTGAGAAGAATCCTGGCAAAAGGCGCATGGGGAACAGCACAGTGTGGCTCTTGGTTAATATCTTATCACCAGCTTCAAATCCGCCTATTTTGTAGTATGAAGCCTCGGTTTTGGATAATTTTAATGTAGCCAAAGCTGTGGAGGTAATGCCGGGATAATCTACTCTGTTTATAACAACGCCATGCTTTCTGATCTCAATTTCAGAGAACAGATGCGGCACAAAATTGTCTACCAATCTTATATTCGAATTTGCCGGATAATCTGTTCCATCCAGCTTTACAACATCAAATTTGATGTATAGATCTGCTCTGTGGGGGTGTATAAATCCATCCCCTACATCAAGATCAACCTCAATCTGTGTGTTGGGTTGATTTAAATTTGCAAATGTCCTCCTGTTTGGGGGGAATGATTGTAGCTCATAACTCTCAATATTTTCCATTGTATGTATTTTTATTTAAATATTAATCTCTATGATTGCAGTTGTTGTAGCTCCAGCAAAATCAACTAATTCTTCTTTTTCATTAGTGACCATCAATTCAATGTAATCTATTCTGTTATGGCACACAGGAAAATATAATGTTGGGGATGGATTGTAGATGATGGGCTCCATGAATTCGGAATTAGGTTTGAATGTCGCAATGATGCCAGTTTGTTTGTGAGTGCCTATGCCATTTGATTTGGTGATCATACCCTCGGCCACATTACAGTGAATGTTCAGAGTCTCTATGGCTAAAAATTTAGGTATATTCATAGCAGTGTGTTTGATGGCCGGTTCAAGTTTTGTGTTGTTCTCAAATCCCAACAGCTCTCCTATAGTACCCAGATTCACTGTTTCTGTAGCAGATACAATTTCTACTCTGTGAGTGACAGAATTTTGACTTAAAACTATACCTCTGGGTAATTGAGCATTTAGAGTGGACAGATTATACTGCCCTGGAGTGATGACAATTTTTTGATCCCCTACTGCAATTGTGTTGTTGTGGTGAGTAATATTAGGGATCAAGTACATGCCGTAAAATGCTCTGAGAGCTATTGTTTTGGGATACACTATGTCATCATGCAATTTGAGTTTCAATATTGAATTTTGGCTGGTGAGATGGAATACCCCCATGATGTTTCAGATACCACAAGGCCTTTTGAAAATTTTCAATTGATGGTTTATTTATTTGAGACATATATCTGAGAACAGATAAACACAAATGTCCGCAATTAACATCTTTGAAATTTTGTACACGGGCATTATTGTAATAAAGATTAGCTGATTTTAGATATTTTATTAAATTTTCAGGTGGAACACCTCCAAATGAATCAAACACAAATGCCTCATCGTTTAAATATTTAAGATAACAAATCCAGTGAGTGCCCTGATTTTTGTACTCATCCAAATTAACTATGCCACACTCTTTGTTGAGTGGTTGCTCTGGTAAAGAATCAGACATGTACACACCTCTAAAATGTTTGATGCCCAATGGCTTGATTAAAGCTTCAATATCTTGGTTTGTAAGCGGCTCTTGTTTTTTTTAAACTTATTCATGGCTCTCTTAACACCCTTGCCTTGTTTCTCCATGGCCAGGTTATGGCGCTTCTGCTCATCTAATTCTGCCCTATTTTTCTTGGCATCTATTACTGTTTTTGCTATGGCAGCTGATCCCCCAGCCAAGCTCCCAACAGCCCCGAGAGCAGCTAAGATGGCCGGGATGGTAAATATGAATCCCCCTACATGTGATTTTTTCCTGGATTGCTGTAATTTTTTTAATTGGGGGGTACTAAGCAACAATTTCATACCATGCCCCTTTGCAAGACAAGAGCTTTTTTTCTTGCGCTGCTTTTTGGTTAAAAGACTGTCAATAGTTTTAAGAGATTTGAGACCTGCATAAGGTATTTGATACATAACACCCTTGGCCTTCATTGTAGGTTTATTATATACATCTTCACAGCCCCCACCCCAGTTTTTGTTTGGTGCTCATAGCTATGGTGGTTCCCAATGCTGCTATTTTTTCACTCAAAGAAGCATCTTTGCTTACAAATCTACCAAATGCAGCCTCTTCTAATTTCTTGTCTGCAACATGTCTCTTGTCAAGATCAGAATGTGTGTTGTATGCTATGTCATGGTCTCTGCAAGCAGCATCTAGGGGATTTACACCAGGATCCCCTCTGTTTAATCTATGATCCAGTTTTGTGCCTGGACCACAATACTGATAGCCTGGAATATGTAGTTCAAATGGCAGCTTGTTTATAATGTCATTAACCAGCCCCCGACCCTCAGAAATATTCCAAAATTTGGGTGGTAGAGTATTAATAATTTTTATGAGATATCCAATCCCCTTAGGGTCATTCACTATAAAATTAGACAATTTTGTGCTTATCATGTCCATAATTCCAACCTTTTCATTGTAAAAATTGTGGTTCCCTGCATTTTCCTCCCCAGCTATCACCAATAACCTATCTACAAGTTTCCTGACATCATCAACCCACACAAATTCTTTGGGCAGTGTGTTGTATTGTTTGATTCCACTGCCTGTCTTCATTTGTGACCATATGGGCTTGATTAAATTGTTGTATTTTGCCCCACTGCTAGACTTGACTCTTTTTTGTGTGGGATCATTGTTCTGGTATAGAGCATCTGATTTTATTAATATTTCTTTGTAATCCTCATAATCCTGATCTGTATAGCTGCCAGGCCTTTTCCTAGTCATCAGTTCCCATAACCCAGGTGTGCCGGTGTACTTAACAAAAGCACCTTTTTCTCCGAGACGAGATTCTGAATAAACAATTATATCATCCCCCATAAAAGTTACTCTGAAATTACCAATTCTATGAATAATGCTGCCATCAAGCTCTGTGTCGGCATATAAGCCAAAAACCTCATCTTTATTGTCTTTAGGTGTGGTTAAATATTTTTGAGCAAGAAGACCCAATTCAATAGGATCCTGAGTAGCTTCAATTCTTCTAGGAGCAACAGGACTAGGTGTATGAATACTGGAAAGTGGGGTGATTGGATAATCTAATATGTTCCTAGCAGCTACAGGTACAAGCTCTGTGATCAAATCTTGATTTTGCTCTGTAACAGTTTTGATATTCTTACCTAAATTATTAATAGCATCAATTACAGGCTGTTCTGTTTGTTTGTGTTTTTCATAAATTCCACGGTTCTCTGATTTCCATCCCTTAAATCTTTTTACAAGATAATCTCTTAACTTAAGATCATCAATGATTGGTCGTTTCATGGTTATTTATTTATGTCTCAACGTCTAGAAAATCGTTGATTTTATTTCTGTATTTGCCAGTATTAGGTGTTCTTGTCATATCAATTGTGACAAACCCATAACTGTCCTGGCTCCAGCACCTACTGCAAAACTTGGAAAAATCATTGTAGCTCAAGTCCCCACCTACATATTCATCATGTATGTGTTTGAGGTTGGTATGATCCTGATGAAACACACATATAAAATTGCTGTTGTCTCGGATCAGTTGCTTCGGTATTTTGGAAAAAGTCTGTGCCAGGTAGAAACAATCTATGTTTTTGTGCCGGCCCTGTGTAAAAAAATTTCTAACCTTGTTTTGATTATCCAGTATAATGTCATCAAACACAACAACAGAATTATCGAGACATTCATGGAGTGGCTTAACATCTGTTTCAAAAGTGGCAATATCCAGTCCATCATATAACTTCATCAGCTGCTGATATTTTAATTGTTCCAAGCTCTTAGAGAAAACATACAAGTGCCTGTTTTTCCAGTCTAACCAGTTGGGTGCCAATAAAAAATTATCAACCATTAGTGTAGTTTTACCACAAGCAGATGGCCCAACAATAAGACACCTAATATTATCAGGCAGCAACTTGCCGTTTCTCTTATTCTGCTGTTCAGGTTCTGGCAGCCTTTTTATAACATCCCAGGTGCTCATATTATCACTTTGTCTGCATCGATCCAGCTGTTTTCCGGATGACCCAGCCATTTGACAAATAACTTGTTGCCTTTTCTGCGGATGATTTTTTCTATGAGATATGTGTCAGGCTGTTTAGTTTTGCTGAGCTCTTGTTCATAGAACCTGCCTTTGAGAATTTCTCCTCGGTGATCTTTTATTATATATGTGTTAAGGGTCCCGGGTTTAACTTGAACCACTGTAAATAATTCGGTGCTCCAGTTTCTCGTAAAGCCTCTTTTGAATAAGTGCTTATATTTGCTGATTCTTACTTGATCGCCCACCCTGTATTTGGCCCTTCTTGTTGTTGGCTGGTATCTAGGATAATAAACAGTCCTGATCAATTTTTGCTCATCAGATGAAGTTACTTCAGAGGGTTTCATGTTGATTGTGGAATGGACAGAATTGTTATATTTTTGTAGAAGTTCTGGAAGAATATTAAGCCATTTATAATTACCTTGGAGGGTAAATTGTTTATACATAAGATTTTTTAAGGTTCTGTTGAATCTCTCTACAATTGAGGCTTTGAGGTCACTGTAACTCGAGTAATGTTTTATTGCCTGGCTTTTAATAAATTGTTGAAACACTGAATTATAAAATTCTTTGCCATTATCTGTTTGCAAATAGCGCGGTGATCTTCCTGAATGATTGATGATTGTCCTGAGGGCTTCTGTAACACATTTTCCAGTCTTGGATTTGAGTGGCACGGCCCAGGCAAATTTTGAAAATGTGTCTATCACAGTGAGTAGATACTTGTAGCCCTTGTTGATTTTGTCTAAGTTTTTCAACTGCCCACTTGCCATTTCAATCAAGTCGCTCTGCCATAAATCATCTATGCCTTTTGTGACTACTGGAAGTCTCTTATAATTATGTCGGGCTTGTCTGTGTAATTCATCAACAATAATTTGTCTAGACATAATATGTAAACAAGAATATTGCAACTATGGGGTGTTCAGCAGCTGATACTACAGGATTTTCTAAATATAATTTGTCTCCAATATGTATTTTAAATTCCAAAGTGCCATCATCTTCAGTATAGGCTGTTTCTAATGTATTGGGGTCTGTAAAATCCTCTAACTCTACACTGGTGATTTTCGGTTTGTTGTCAGCATTTGTTATTGATAAGGTGGGGTAGTGGTGTGCCTGTGGCTGATGCCAATATTTGATCTTGATTGGTCTCAATGTGCCCCCAACAAAAAACTGGAAATAAAATTGTGCAGGGGACAGCATATATATTTTGCCACCTGGTGTAAATGGCGAATCATATTCTTTGTTGGGGATGCTGTACAATTCAAGAATTACTGTATGTTTTGGATTCTCGATTATGCCCGTTATTTCTTTTTCTGCTGTAAGCAATCTGCTTGTTACAGATTCAAGGTGCTCATTGATGGTCCTAACAACATCATCATGGCCTGGCTTGATCTTTACGTCCACAACAAGTTTCTTGTATTGTTGCACAATTTCTTGGAGCTGGGTGGCAAAAACAGACAGAGCATTTGCTTGATTGGATTCCATGGTCCCTAGCTGTTGCTTGATATTAGCTACAATTTGTTGCAAATTTTCAACAACTGCCAATTTTGAATTTTGAGCAGTAAGATCATGGACCTGTCTTCTGATATCCTCAAACAGGGCATGCAGTTCATTAATATGTTGATTGGTTGGTAGAGTGGCCACTGTCTGAGTGAGTTGTTTGATCTCTGTCTGGATATTCTTGATATCTTCTGATTTCAATATCCTATTCACTGCTCTCTTAATATTTTTAAGTTCCTGTGATGTCGGGAGATTTGATACTGTATTTTGCAAAAATTCAAGTGCCAATTTTACATTGTTTAATTCAGAAGCATCAGCCACATTTTGCATAGCATTTTGGAGCAGGGCTATATCTGCCTGAGAGGGTGTTGATTGTTGTAAAATTTCAAGTTTTGTTTGGATATCATCGATCAAGTGATGAAAATGAGATAGCTCAGATTCAGTGTTGAGGTTTTCAAGCTTTGTGATTTGTTGCTGGACACTGACAAGTGTATCTACAATCCCAGGCAATCTGGATTCTAGTACATTTGCCAAATCACTTTGCACTGCTGCTATTGTACCCTCAAGATGGGTTATGGTACTTTGAATTTTTCCAAAATCTTCATATGTTTCAAGTTGCAGCTTAATGTTTGCAACACTCCGAGTTATTGCATTCAAAGCATCAGAAGATGGTAAATTGTTCATAAAATTTTCAAGTGTCTCAATTTTTTCTTTAACCTCGGCTATGGCATTGTTCAGAGGGTCCAGATTAGGTATCTGGAGTGACTGAATCTGTTCTTTTAGAGTGGAAATCACTAGATCAAAATCTTCTTGTGATTTTATGCTTTTGACAATTGTTTGGAGCTGTGCCTGGACATTATTTATCTGCTCTTCCAATTGTTGTTTCAATTGCTCAGAGTTGTTGGCCTGGGTCTTAAATTTGGCTTGAAGAGCTGCTACAGCTTCTTCTAAACTTTGAAAATTATCTAATGTGGCCAGGTCAGTATATTTCTGAAGCAGCACTTTGAGTTCAGAATCAATTTTAAGAAGAGGGTCCATGCATTGTGATTGCAAATTTGTAATTTCTAATTGAAGACTGGCATTGAGTGTAGTTTGTAAAGCTTGTAAATCACTTCTTAATTTCTTGACTCTGACATCAAGCATCAGAATCTCATCACTGTGATCTTCATGTCTTGTATGGCCAAATATATCATTAGGCATTTTTATTTTAATGGTTATTTATTATAGAGTATCTGATTCTTAATTCTATAAAAAAAGGTATAAGCTTGTCATAAGATCCAGGGACCTCAATATATAAGCAGTCACCAGCAGAAACAGTATATACAGTGCCAGAAATCATGTTTGAGTGCTTGATTCTATAAATATTTCTCCCTACTGAAATCTTGACATTACCCTCAGGGGTTGTAATAAATTGCAATTGCCCACCTACAGGTAATTGGTAATGATTTAAATTATTGTTAAATATGTACAATGTTTTGCCTGTTTCATCATCAACATCTGTAAGTATGCTGTTCAGATGAATAATTAACAAAGCACTTAGTTTAGATATTATATCAGAAGAGGGTTGTGGTGTTGGGAGGTCCATAATAGCCTGTTTTTTGAACCCAAATAAGTTCATAGGCATGTTTATTTATTTCAAATCATGCTCTGTAATTGGGCATTGATTACCACTTTTCAAATCACAATGACCCCATGGTAGAGTATGTATGCAACATGATAAAATGCATCTCTTATCATCATGTGGGTCCAGAGCCACTTTTGTTACAATATTTGAAGTCAGCAAGTGATCCTCACTCTGAATTCTATTTTCCGATGTTCTGATTGAACTCTGGGATTTGAGGCAATTTTTATAATCTTCAAATTGAAGATCTTTTTCCACAGTTACTTTGCCAATGCCCTTGGCCTTTTTGGCAACAGCACCACTACATGTCTCAAAAGTGTACATCTTGGCTCTTAACCCAGCAAATTCCACAATAACATCACCACATGTCTCATCTTTTAACTTGCCAGGCACCTTTTTGTTGTGGGGTTGAATCCTTGTATGTTCACTGGTATCAAAGTATTGAAACAATTCAGGCTGTGCAATATCTTGATAAACATCTTCTGTTTGAATATCAAGAATAAAACTATCCGTGTCCATGTACAATAATTTTACACGATCACCATAAAAAGGTTTCAGCACATCATAATACAATGTTAACATATGTAATTTGGACAATTCCAATATTGCAGCCCCTACGTAAATAGGTTTATCAAACTTAATCTTTGTTTTCATCATGTTGAAAAGTGCCATGTGCTCATCATAAATTCTTCTGTAATTGAAGTTGGGCTTTGCAACCAATTTTTTGCTCAGGCTGGGGTCAGTAATTATTTTAACATCGGTATGTTTCCTGACATTTTCAATTGTTTTGCCATACACTGAATTCACCATCAATTTAAACAAGGCCTTATCAAATTGACTCTTTGCAGATGTTCGAAGCTCCGTGTTTGTATCAATGTATGGTTTCAACCATCTTGAGTGCCTGAACCTTAAAACTTTGCCAACTTTGGTTACTTGAACACCATGTTTCATCAGGAACTGGAGGTTTTTGTAATATGTGACATAATCCTGTTTTGGCTCCAGGGTCATCATGAGCTTCTTCTGTTTAGAGCCAGGTGAGCACTGAACCTCAGGAATTGGGGGCAGATCAGAAAATTTATTGTGCAAATCATCAGGAATTGTCAGATCAACCTCTAAGAACAGGCCATATTCACTGTCATCAAAATTCTTAAGATTCTCAATATTGAAATCTTCGACCCATTCAAGCCCTGCATATGGCAGTTTTTGCATCATAGCGTGACCATAGAGGTTGTTTGCATCTACATACAGTATATAATTTGATGGCCGTGCTGGATCATAATCAGGCATATGCTTGTTATTTGCTCTGGCATATCTCTGGGAACATTGCACCATCCCACCTCTTATACATTTCTCCATAAACAGATACATATCTTGATCGTGGATCAGATCCAATTGCTTTTTGGTGTTGAAAAACATTGCAGACCATGCTAGGCCCGGGGCACTGTAAAAATACACTGGGTCCAGTCCATAATTTTGCATGGAAGATTTTCTGAATGCCTGCAATATATCAGCTAAGAGGGTGACATCAAGTTTTAAATATGCCATGTGATAATCACCAAATGTCTTGCATTTTAAATTGTTCCACATCAACTGAGCATGGTGATAATCATCATCAGTGATTCCAGATCCTCTGATTTTGCTGTAGAACTCTTCTTGTGGTGGCAGGGAACACTCATCAAATTTAGAAAAATCTGTAACATAGTCATATGGATATACACCCTTTCGCCTAATTAATTTCAGGTCCTGATTTGGAAACAATGCACGTGTGATTTTGAATTGATCATCAGGTAATTGAGTGGCCAGTGTATCCAGGCTAGCAGATAAAAATCTGTAAGAATCAAGAAATCTTATGTGAATAGGAACACCATCAACTTTAATTATCTTGCTAATAGATATATATTTTTCATCATTTTCAGCTAAAATATGTAAATTCTGCTTCTCAAACCCCTCGTACCTGATCAGATGATGGAAATCATAATTGGATGCTCCGTGGCAAAATACGGGGATAAATCTTGGTCTCTTGATCTGAATATTGCAGCTATTACACAGGGCCTGTTTATATCGACCATCTGTATGAGAATGGTGATGAACCTTGATATTTGTATCTGAAAATTCACAATCACATACCGGGCATTTTTCTGCATTGTTGAAATCTTCAATCTGTTCCTCTGTTAAAGGCAACATAGGCTTTGATTTTAATAAGATGTTATATGCTATGTCACGGCACACATTTTCTATTCTATGTGCAAATATTTTGATGGCATTTGGTCCCTTGTATGAATATTCTTTAATAACAACACCATCCCGTATAACCACACAACAAAAGCTGGAAGGTTCATGCAGCTGGTATGGTATAATTGAAGATTCTTCGGGATCTGGATTGCAGAATGCAAGAGATTTGAGATTTGATTCAGAATCCCAGACAATATATACTGGGTGTTCCAACAAGGCTTCATACTTTTTGAATTTGCAATTTTCACTTGGATTGGGCATCACCATATGAACAGGTTTATGGTTCCCACAATATTTCAGATGCTCAATTAACTTGTTTTTTGCAATTTCTGCATTTTTTTCACGAATCCCATTTACCATTTTTTGACCATCAAATACAGTTAAACATCTTCTGCACAACTTGAATATTGTATTGGATTTGTCTATTTGCTTTCTCACTAAAGCTTCAAGATTATGTATCAGAGTATAATGGTGTGTGCTATCCCCTTCAATTAAGAGCAGATCAATCGGAATAGCAGATTCATCATCAAGTGTACTGATTCTGAGAGGTGCTATCGGGCAATTGCCAGTGGAACAAATAAATACATTAATAGATAATTGTTTGCCATTGATGTGCCTGGCCCTTTTTTCAAATTTATCAATATTCTCTACAGACATTGGATATTCCAAACCCTCCATTGCATCGTCAAAATCATGTTCATGCTCTTTGTAATAACTTATTCTCTCAGGATTCCTTGAAACTGGAAACAAAGCAGCTAATATACACCACAAAAAGCATTTCGCGTCATTATTTTTTATATTGACCACGGCTCTTCTGTTTTTGATATTAGCAGGTAATGGCTGATATGTAGAACCTTTTAATGGGCTGAATTCAGAAATATTAACATATAACTTGTGCGGAGAGCCACATAGGCTCCATCCGGACTCTTTTGCCGCAAATTCAGAGTGTTTGATGTTCAATTGATCTATCAACCTGCTTATTATTGTGTCTAAATTTGCGTTTGAATATACCGGTACAGTTTCTGTTACGTGGGGGTGTGTAAATTTTGTGTCATTTGGCTTCTTATATTGTACAAACAATTTGAGAGAGAGCTTATAAGAGCCATTTTGTGCATTTAGAATTGCCTGCACATTAGGATTTACACTGTTCAAGAAATTCTCAATGCCACATCTTGGCTCTGATACAAACCGATAATCCCTTAATTGGGCATTAAAACTGCTACGGATGGGTGCATAGCGTGGCTGCTTTGCTGCTCTGGCATTAACAGGTACTTCGTGCCTTCTTTTCAGGCCAGATGTAGATGGTTGTGAGGGCAATGCTGATGACTGTACATAAGAATTACACTTATGCCATTTGTAATATGCCTTGCTTAATATTTTATGGCATCTTGGACATATTTTTGTGGCTTTTCTGCATTTCTTAGAGTTACAAATACGGCAATGCCTAGCCCAATGAGAACTAGATATATTTTTATTACACTGTTTGCAATATTTTTGTTTTGGCATTTTTTCTTGTTGTTTATTATATAAGATTTTCTGGGCTTCAATTCAAAACTTTATACTTAATAAAAAATATCAGTTGGGTTCAGCAGTTAGTGGCTGAGCTAGTGCTTTTATACCCAAACAACAGCAGTAACTAGGTTTTGGTGATAGTTTTGCTGATATACAACACACTTCACCAGGTTTAAAACCTCATCTCTATATCAACTAAATAAAATTCAAAATTGGATTTTGAATTGTGCAATAAATATTCTGTAAGTCTCACTTGTGTTTATATTAACAGAACAATACAAAACCAGAATTGTATTTAGGATTGTATGTTTTCATACAAAAAAGCCATATTTTTGACAAGTTTATAAACAACAATCACACAGATATAGCTTTTACACACATGGCCGAATCTGTCTGAGCAGAGGAGGGAGGGGGGGTTTAAGATCTGGGAGCTATCAACTAGCAGTAATTATTCAAAATCTCACTTGTGGACATATTATTTTGCCACATGTATTTCAATCTTAAATATTTTATCAGGACTCGAACCCCGAGCCTTTTGTTTACAAGACAACAATATTATCATTTTGCCATCAGGGGAGGCTTCATATTTTATGAGGACTTAAACCCAAACCTCCACACCTGAAAAATTAGGGTATAAGCCCCTCTTGTCATTGTCTCAAGTATGGGTAAATCTATCTGTTGAGCCCTCGCCTTTTCTACACTAGAAACTCAGAATTTCTTAAAAATCAGAGCATATCACACCTGAAGAATTGGGGTACAGGCCCCATCTTGGCATTGTTTTAAGTGTAAGCAAATCTGATTGTTCAATCAAATAGCCTCGCCTTTTCTACACTTGTAAGTGGCACTGTCCGTAGTATCAATACCACTACTGACGAATTTTTTAAGAATTTTCAAATTTTCAGATAGGAGGTTCCAGATGAGGTCAAAAACTACATACTCAGATCTTCACCAAACTTTGCAGGAATACTTTGCATGTCAAGACACGTGGAAAAAACGTACAAAACAAGAGATCGGAGACATCAAGATTTTCGACGAATTTTTTAAGAATTTTCAAATTTTCAGATGGGAGGTTCCAGATAAGGTCAAAAACGACATACTCAGATCTTCACCAAACTTTGCAGGGATCCATTGGAGGTCGAGACACGTGGAAAAAACGTACAAAACAAGAGATTGGAGACATCAAGATTTTGGACGAATTTTTTAAGAATTTTCAAATTTTCAGATAGGAGGTTCCATATAAGGTCAAAAACTACATACTCAGATCTTCACCAAACTTTGCAGGGATACATTGGATGTCAAGACACGTGGAAAAAACGTACAAAACAAGAGATTGGAGACATCAAGATTTTCGACGAATTTTTTAAGAATTTTCAAATTTTCAGAAAGGATGTTCCAGATAAGGTCAAAAACGACATACTCAGATCTTCACCAAACTTTGCAGGGATCCATTGGAGGTCGAGACACGTCGAAAAAACGTACAAAACAAGAGATTGGAGACATCAAGATTTTGGACGAATTTTTGAAGAATTTTCAAATTTTCAGATAGGAGGTTCCAGATAAGGTCTAAAACTACATACTCAGATCTCCACCAAACATTGCAGGAATACATTGGATGTCAAGACACGTGGAAAAAACGTACAAAACAAGAGATTGGAGACATCAAGATTTTCGACGAATTTTTGAAGAATTTTCAAATTTTCAGATAGGAGGTTCCAGATAAGGTCAAAAACTACATACTCAGATCTTCACCAAACGTTGCAGGGATACTTTGCATGTCAAGACACGTGGAAAAAACGTACAAAACAAAAGATTGGAGACATCAAGATTTTCGACGAATTTTTTAAGAATTTTCAAATTTTCAGATGGGAGGTTCCAGATAAGGTCAAAAACGACATACTCAGATCTTCACCAAACTTTGCATGGATACATTGGATGTCAAGACACGTGGAAAAAACGTACAAAACAAGAGATTGGAGACATCAAGATTTTGGACGAATTTTTTAAGAATTCTCAAATTTTCAGAAAGGAGGTTCCATATAAGGTCAAAAACTACATACTCAGATCTTCACCAAACTTTGCAGGGATACTTTGGATGTCAAGACACGTGGAAAAAACGTACAAAACAAGAGATTGGGGTCATCAAGATTTTGGACGAATTTTTTAAGAATTTTCAAATTTTCAGATGGGAGGTTCAATATAAGGTCAAAAACTACATACTCAGATCTTCACCAAACTTTGCATGGATACATTGGATGTCAAGACACGTGGAAAAAACATACAAAACATAGGATTCGGAACATCAAGATTTTGGTCGAATTTTTTAAGAATTTTCAAATTTTCAGATAGGAGGTTCCATATAAGGTCAAAAACTACATACTCAGATCTTCACCAAACATTGCAGGAATACATTGGATGTCAAGACACGTGAAAAAACGTACAAAACAAGAGATTGGGGTCATCAAGATTTTGCACGGATTTTTTAGGAATTTTCAAATTTTCAGATGGGAGGTTCCAGATAAGGTCAAAAACTACATACTCAGATCTTCACCAAACTTTGCAGGGATACATTGGATGTCAAGACACTTGGAAAAAACGTACAAAACAAGAGATTGGGGTCATCAAGATTTTGGACGGATTTTTTAGGAATTTTCAAATTTTCAGATGGGAGGTTCCAGATAAGGTCAAAAACTACATACTCAGATCTTCACCAAACATTGCAGGGATACATTGGATGTCAAGACACGTGGAAAAAACGTACAAAACAAGAGATTGGAGACATCAAGATTTTGGACGAATTTTTTAAGAATTTTCAAATTTTCAGATAGGAGGTTCCAGATGAGGTCAAAAACTACATACTCAGATCTTCACCAAACTTTGCAGGAATACTTTGCATGTCAAGACACGTGGAAAAAACGTACAAAACAAGAGATCGGAGACATCAAGATTTTCGACGAATTTTTTAAGAATTTTCAAATTTTCAGATGGGAGGTTCCAGATAAGGTCAAAAACGACATACTCAGATCTTCACCAAATTGCATGGATACATTGGATGTCAAGACACGTGGAAAAAACATACAAAACATAGGATTGGTGACATCAAGATTTTCGACGAATTTTTTAAGAATTTTCAAATTTTCAGATAGGAGGTTCCATATAAGGTCAAAAACTACATGCTCAGATCTTCACCAAACTTTGCAGGGATACATTGGATGTCAAGACACGTGGAAAAAACGTACAAAACAAGAGATTGGAGACATCAAGATTATGGACGAATTTTTTGAGAATTTTCAAATTTTCAGAAAGGAGGTTCCATATAAGGTCAAAAACTACATACTCAGATCTTCACCAAACTTTGCAGGGATACATTGGATGTCAAGAAACGTGGAAAAAACGTACAAAACAAGAGATTGGAGACATCAAGATTTTCGACGAATTTTTTAAGAATTTTCAAATTTTCAGAAAGGATGTTCCAGATAAGGTCAAAAACGACATACTCAGATCTTCACTAACTTTGCAGGGATACATTGGAGGTCGAGACACGTGGAAAAAACGTACAAAACAAGAGATTGGAGACATCAAGATTTTGGACGAATTTTTGAAGAATTTTCAAATTTTCAGATAGGAGGTTCCAGATAAGGTCAAAAACTACATACTCAGATCTCCACCAAACATTGCAGTTATACATTGGATGTCAAGACACGTGGAAAAAACGTACAAAGCAAGAGATTGGAGACATCAAGATTTTCGACGAATTTTTGAAGAATTTTCAAATTTTCAGATAGGAGGTTCCAGATAAGGTCAAAAACTACATACTCAGATCTTCACCAAACGTTGCAGGGATACTTTGCATGTCAAGACACGTGGAAAAAACGTACAAAACAAGAGATTGGAGACATCAAGATTTTCGACGAATTTTTTAAGAATTTTCAAATTTTCGGATGGGAGGTTCCAGATAAGGTCAAAAACGACATACTCAGATCTTCACCAAACTTTGCATGGATACATTGGATGTCAAGACACGTGGAAAAAACGTACAAAACAAGAGATTGGAGACATCAAGATTTTGGACGAATTTTTTAAGAATTCTCAAATTTTCAGAAAGGAGGTTCCATATAAGGTCAAAAACTACATACTCAGATCTTCACCAAACTTTGCAGGGATACATTGGATGTCAAGACACGTGGAAAAAACGTACAAAACAAGAGATTGGGGTCTTCAAGATTTTGGACGAATTTTTTAAGAATTTTCAAATTTTCAGAAAGGAGGTTCCATATAAGGTCAAAAACTACAAACTCAGATCTTCACCAAACTTTGCAGGGATACATTGAATGTCAAGACACGTGGAAAAAACGTACAAAACAAGAGATTGTGGTCATCAAGATTTTGGACGGATTTTTTAGGAATTTTCAAATTTTCAGATGGGAGGTTCCAGATAAGGTCAAAAACTACATACTCAGATCTTCACCAAACTTTGCAGGGATACATTGGATGTCAAGACACGTGGAAAAAACGTACAAAACAAGAGATTGGAGACATCAAGATTTTGGACGAATTTTTTAAGAATTTTCAAATTTTCAGATAGGAGGTTCCAGATAAGGTCAAAAACTACATACTCAGATCTTCACCAAACGTTGCAGGGATACTTTGCATGTCAAGACACGTGGAAAAAACGTACAAAACAAGAGATTGGAGACATCAAGATTTTGGTCGAATTTTTTAAGAATTTTCAAATTTTCAGATGGGAGGTTCCAGATAAGGTCAAAAACTACATACTCAGATCTTCACCAAACTTTGCAGGGATACATTGGATGTCAAGACACGTGGAAAAAACGTACAAAACAAGAGATAGGAGACATCAAGATTTTGGACGAATTTTTTAACAATTTTCAAATTTTCAGAAAGGATGTTCCAGATAAGGTCAAAAACGACATACTCAGATCTTCACCAAACTTTGCAGGGATACATTGGATATCAAGACACGTGGAAAAAACGTACAAAACAAGAGATTGGAGACATCAAGATTTTGGACGAATTTTTTAAGAATTTTCAAATTTTCAGATAGGAGGTTCCAGATAAGGTCAAAAACTACATACTCAGATCTTCACCAAACTTTGCAGGGATACATTGGATGTCAAGACACGTGGAAAAAACGTACAAAACAAGAGATTGGAGACATCAAGATTTTGGACGAATTTTTTAAGAATTTTCAAATTTTCAGATAGGAGGTTCCAGATGAGGTCAAAAACTACATACTCAGATCTTCACCAAACTTTGCAGGAATACTTTGCATGTCAAGACACGTGGAAAAAACGTACAAAACAAGAGATCGGAGACATCAAGATTTTCGACGAATTTTTTAAGAATTTTCAAATTTTCAGATGGGAGGTTCCAGATAAGGTCAAAAACGACATACTCAGATCTTCACCAAACTTTGCAGGGATCCATTGGAGGTCGAGACACGTGGAAAAAACGTACAAAACAAGAGATTGGAGACATCAAGGTTTTGGACGAATTTTTTAAGAATTTTCAAATTTTCAGATAGGAGGTTCCATATAAGGTCAAAAACTACATACTCAGATCTTCACCAAACTTTGCAGGGATACATTGGATGTCAAGACACGTGGAAAAAACGTACAAAACAAGAGATTGGAGACATCAAGATTTTTGACGATTTTTTTAAAAATTTTCAAATTTTCAGAAATGCGGTTCCAGATAAGGTCAAAAACTACATACTCAGATCTTCACCAAACTTTGCAGGGATACATTGGATGTCAAGACACGTGGAAAAAACGTACAAAACAAGAGATTCGGGTCAACAAGATTTTGGACGGATTTTTTAGGAATTTTCAAATTTTCAGATGGGAGGTTCCAGATAAGGTCAAAAACTACATACTCAGATCTTCACCAAACTCTGCAGGGATACATTGTATGTCAAGACACGTGGAAAAAACATACAAAACATAGGATTGGGGACATCAAGATTTTGTTAAATTCTTTTAAGAATTTTCAAATTTTCAGATAGGAGGTTCCATATAAGGTCAAAAACTACATACTCAGATCTTCACCAAACATTGCAGGGATACATTGGATGTCAAGACACGTGGAAAGAACGTACAAAACAAGAGATTGGAGACATCAAGATTTTGGACAAATTTTTTAAGAATTTTCAAATTTTCAGATAGGAGGCTCCATATAAGGTCAAAAACTACATACTCAGATCTTCACCAAACATTGCAGGGATACATTGGATGTCAAGACACGTGTAAAAAACGTACAAAACAAGAGATTGGAGACATCAAGATTTTGGACGAATTTTTTAAGAATTTTCAAATTTTCAGATAGGAGGTTCCAGATAAGGTCAAAAACTACATACTCAGATCTTCACCAAACGTTGCAGGGATACTTTGCATGTCAAGACACGTGGAAAAAACGTACAAAACAAGAGATTGGAGACATCAAGATTTTCGACGAATTTTTTAAGAATTTTCAAATTTTCAGATGGGAGGTTCCAGATAAGGTCAAAAACTACATACTCAGATCTTCACCAAACTTTGCATGGATACATTGGATGTCAAGACACGTGGAAAAAACATACAAAACATAGGATTGGGGACATCAAGATTTTGGTCAATTTTTTTAAGAATTTTCAAATTTTCAGATAGGAGGTTCCATATAAGGTCAAAAACTACATACTCAGATCTTCACCAAACTTTGCATGGATACATTATGTGTCAAGACACGTGGAAAAAACGTACAAAACAAGAGATTGGAGACATCAAGATTTTGGTCGAATTTTTTAAGAATTTTCAAATTTTCAGATGGGAGGTTCCAGATAAGGTCAAAAACTACATACTCAGATCTTCACCAAACTTTGCAGGGATACATTGGATGTCAAGACACGTGGAAAAAACGTACAAAACAAGAGATAGGAGACATCAAGATTTTGGACGAATTTTTTAACAATTTTCAAATTTTCAGAAAGGATGTTCCAGATAAGGTCAAAAACAACATACTCAGATCTTCACCAAACTTTGCAGGGATACATTGGATATCAAGACACGTGGAAAAAACGTACAAAACAAGAGATTGGAGACATCAAGATTTTGGACGAATTTTTTAAGAATTTTCAAATTTTCAGATAGGAGGTTCCATATAAGGTCAAAAACTACATACTCAGATCTTCACCAAACTTTGCATGGATACATTATGTGTCAAGACACGTGGAAAAAACGTACAAAACAAAAGATTGGAGACATCAAGATATTGGTCGAATTTTTTAAGAATTTTCAAATTTTCAGATAGGAAGTTCCAGATGAGGTCAAAAACTACATACTCAGATCTTCACCAAACTTTGCAGGAATACTTTGCATGTCAAGACACGTGGAAAAAACGTACAAAACAAGAGATCGGAGACATCAAGATTTTCGACGAATTTTTTAAGAATTTTCAAATTTTCAGATGGGAGGTTCCAGATAAGGTCAAAAACGACATACTCAGATCTTCACCAAACTTTGCAGGGATCCATTGGAGGTCGAGACACGTGGAAAAAACGTACAAAACAAGAGATTGGAGACATCAAGATTTTGGACGAATTTTTTAAGAATTTTCAAATTTTCAGATAGGAGGTTCCATATAAGGTCAAAAACTACATACTCAGATCTTCACCAAACTTTGCAGGGATACATTGGATGTCAAGACACGTGGAAAAAACGTACAAAACAAGAGATTGGAGACATCAAGATTTTCGACGAATTTTTTAAGAATTTTCAAATTTTCAGAAAGGATGTTCCAGATAAGGTCAAAAACGACATACTCAGATCTTCACCAAACTTTGCAGGGATCCATTGGAGGTCGAGACACGTGGAAAAAACGTACAAAACAAGAGATTGGAGACATCAAGATTTTGGACGAATTTTTGAAGAATTTTCAAATTTTCAGATAGGAGGTTCCAGATAAGGTCTAAAACTACATACTCAGATCTCCACCAAACATTGCAGGAATACATTGGATGTCAAGACACGTGGAAAAAACGTACAAAACAAGAGATTGGAGACATCAAGATTTTCGACGAATTTTTGAAGTATTTTCAAATTTTCAGATAGGAGGTTCCAGATAAGGTCAAAAACTACATACTCAGATCTTCACCAAACGTTGCAGGTATACTTTGCATGTCAAGACACGTGGAAAAAACGTACAAAACAAAAGATTGGAGACATCAAGATTTTCGACGAATTTTTTAAGAATTTTCAAATTTTCAGATGGGAGGTTCCAGATAAGGTCAAAAACGACATACTCAGATCTTCACCAAACTTTGCATGGATACATTGGATGTCAAGACACGTGGAAAAAACGTACAAAACAAGAGATTGGAGACATCAAGATTTTGGACGAATTTTTTAAGAATTCTCAAATTTTCAGAAAGGAGGTTCCATATAAGGTCAAAAACTACATACTCAGATCTTCACCAAACTTTGCAGGGATACTTTGGATGTCAAGACACGTGGAAAAAACGTACAAAACAAGAGATTGGGGTCATCAAGATTTTGGACGAATTTTTTAAGAATTTTCAAATTTTCAGATGGGAGGTTCAATATAAGGTCAAAAACTACATACTCAGATCTTCACCAAACTTTGCATGGATACATTGGATGTCAAGACACGTGGAAAAAACATACAAAACATAGGATTCGGAACATCAAGATTTTGGTCGAATTTTTTAAGAATTTTCAAATTTTCAGAAAGGATGTTCCAGATAAGGTCAAAAACTACATACTCAGATCTTCACCAAACTTTGCATTGATATATTGGATGTCAAGAAACGTGGAAAAAACGTACAAAACAAGAGATTGGAGACATCAAGATTTTCGACGAATTTTTTAAGAATTTTCAAATTTTCAGAAAGGATGTTCCAGATAAGGTCAAAAACGACATACTCAGATCTTCACTAACTTTGCAGGGATACATTGGAGGTCGAGACACGTGGAAAAAACGTACAAAACAAGAGATTGGAGACATCAAGATTTTGGACGAATTTTTGAAGAATTTTCAAATTTTCAGATAGGAGGTTCCAGATAAGGTCAAAAACTACATACTCAGATCTCCACCAAACATTGCAGGGATACATTGGATGTCAAGACACGTGGAAAAAACGTACAAAGCAAGAGATTGGAGACATCAAGATTTTCGACGAATTTTTGAAGAATTTTCAAATTTTCAGATAGGAGGTTCCAGATAAGGTCAAAAACTACATACTCAGATCTTCACCAAACGTTGCAGGGATACTTTGCATGTCAAGACACGTGGAAAAAACGTACAAAACAAGAGATTGGAGACATCAAGATTTTCGACGAATTTTTTAAGAATTTTCAAATTTTCGGATGGGAGGTTCCAGATAAGGTCAAAAACGACATACTCAGATCTTCACCAAACTTTGCATGGATACATTGGATGTCAAGACACGTGGAAAAAACGTACAAAACAAGAGATTGGAGACATCAAGATTTTGGACGAATTTTTTAAGAATTCTCAAATTTTCAGAAAGTAGGTTCCATATAAGGTCAAAAACTACATACTCAGATCTTCACCAAACTTTGCAGGGATACATTGGATGTCAAGACACGTGGAAAAAACGTACAAAACAAGAGATTGGGGTCTTCAAGATTTTGGACGAATTTTTTAAGAATTTTCAAATTTTCAGAAAGGAGGTTCCATATAAGGTCAAAAACTACATACTCAGATCTTCACCAAACTTTGCAGGGATACATTGAATGTCAAGACACGTGGAAAAAACGTACAAAACAAGAGATTGTGGTCATCAAGATTTTGGACGGATTTTTTAGGAATTTTCAAATTTTCAGATGGGAGGTTCCAGATAAGGTCAAAAACTACATACTCAGATCTTCACCAAACTTTGCAGGGATACATTGGATGTCAAGACACGTGGAAAAAACGTACAAAACAAGAGATTGGAGACATCAAGATTTTGGACGAATTTTTTAAGAATTTTCAAATTTTCAGATAGGAGGTTCCATATAAGGTCAAAAACTACATACTCAGATCTTCACCAAACTTTGCATGGATACATTATGTGTCAAGACACGTGGAAAAAACGTACAAAACAAGAGATTGGAGACATCAAGATTTTGGTCGAATTTTTTAAGAATTTTCAAATTTTCAGATGGGAGGTTCCAGATAAGGTCAAAAACTACATACTCAGATCTTCACCAAACTTTGCAGGGATACATTGGATGTCAAGACACGTGGAAAAAACGTACAAAACAAGAGATAGGAGACATCAAGATTTTGGACGAATTTTTTAACAATTTTCAAATTTTCAGAAAGGATGTTCCAGATAAGGTCAAAAACGACATACTCAGATCTTCTCCAAACTTTGCAGGGATACATTGGATATCAAGACACGTGGAAAAAACGTACAAAACAAGAGATTGGAGACATCAAGATTTTGGACGAATTTTTTAAGAATTTTCAAATTTTCAGATTGGAGGTTCCAGATAAAGTCAAAAACTACATACTCAGATCTTCACCAAACTTTGCAGGGATACATTGGATGTCAAGACACGTGGAAAAAACGTACAAAACAAGAGATTGGAGACATCAAGATTTTGGACGAATTTTTTAAGAATTTTCAAATTTTCAGATAGGAGGTTCCAGATGAGGTCAAAAACTACATACTCAGATCTTCACCAAACTTTGCAGGAATACTTTGCATGTCAAGACACGTGGAAAAAACGTACAAAACAAGAGATCGGAGACATCAAGATTTTCGACGAACTTTTTAAGAATTTTCAAATTTTCAGATGGGAGGTTCCAGATAAGGTCAAAAACGACATACTCAGATCTTCACCAAACTTTGCAGGGATCCATTGGAGGTCGAGACACGTGGAAAAAACGTACAAAACAAGAGATTGGAGACATCAAGATTTTGGACGAATTTTTTAAGAATTTTCAAATTTTCAGATAGGAGGTTCCATATAAGGTCAAAAACTACATACTCAGATCTTCACCAAACTTTGCAGGGATACATTGGATGTCAAGACACGTGGAAAAAACGTACAAAACAAGAGATTGGAGACATCAAGATTTTGGACGATTTTTTTAAAAATTTTCAAATTTTCAGAAATGCGGTTCCAGATAAGGTCAAAAACTACATACTCAGATCTTCACCAAACTTTGCAGGGATACATTGGATGTCAAGACACGTGGAAAAAACGTACAAAACAAGAGATTCGGGTCAACAAGATTTTGGACGGATTTTTTAGGAATTTTCAAATTTTCAGATGGGAGGTTCCAGATAAGGTCAAAAACTACATACTCAGATCTTCACCAAACTCTGCAGGGATACATTGTATGTCAAGACACGTGGAAAAAACATACAAAACATAGGATTGGCGACATCAAGATTTTGTTAAATTCTTTTAAGAATTTTCAAATTTTCAGATAGGAGGTTCCATTAAGGTCAAAAACTACATACTCAGATCTTCACCAAACATTGCAGGGATACATTGGATGTCAAGACACGTGGAAAGAACGTACAAAACAAGAGATTGGAGACATCAAGATTTTGGACGAATTTTTTAAGAATTTTCAAATTTTCAGATAGGAGGCTCCATATAAGGTCAAAAACTACATACTCAGATCTTCACCAAACATTGCAGGGATACATTGGATGTCAAGACACGTGGAAAAAACGTACAAAACAAGAGATTGGAGACATCAAGATTTTGGACGAATTTTTTAAGAATTTTCAAATTTTCAGATAGGAGGTTCCAGATAAGGTCAAAAACTACATACTCAGATCTTCACCAAACGTTGCAGGGATACTTTGCATGTCAAGACACGTGGAAAAAACGTACAAAACAAGAGATTGGAGACATCAAGATTTTCGACGAATTTTTTAAGAATTTTCAAATTTTCAGATGGGAGGTTCCAGATAAGGTCAAAAACTACATACTCAGATCTTCACCAAACTTTGCATGGATACATTGGATGTCAAGACACGTGGAAAAAACATACAAAACATAGGATTGGGGACATCAAGATTTTGGTCAAATTTTTTAAGAATTTTCAAATTTTCAGATAGGAGGTTCCATATAAGGTCAAAAACTACATACTCAGATCTTCACCAAACTTTGCATGGATACATTATGTGTCAAGACACGTGGAAAAAACGTACAAAACAAGAGATTGGAGACATCAAGATTTTCGACGAATTTTTGAAGAATTTTCAAATTTTCAGAAAGGATGTTCCAGATGAGGTCAAAAACTACATACTCAGATCTTCACCAAACTTTGCAGGGATCCATTGGAGGTCGAGACACGTGGAAAAAACGTACAAAACAAGAGATCGGAGACATCAAGATTTTCGACGAAGTTTTGAAGAATTTTCAAATTTTCAGATAGGAGGTTCCATATAAGGTCAAAAACTACATACTCAGATCTTCACCAAACTTTGCAGGGATACATTGGAGGTCGAGACACGTGGAAAAAAAGTACAAAACAAGAGATTGGGGTCATCAAGATTTTGGACGGATTTTTTAGGAATTTTCAAATTTTCAGATGGGAGGTTCCAGATAAGGTCAAAAACGACATACTCAGATCTTCACCAAACTTTGCAGGGATCCATTGGAGGTCGAGACACGTGGAAAAAACGTACAAAACAAGAGATTGGAGACATCAAGATTTTGGACGAATTTTTGAAGAATTTTCAAATTTTCAGATAGGAGGTTCCAGATAAGGTCTAAAACTACATACTCAGATCTCCACCAAAATTTGCAGGGATACATTGGATGTCAAGACACGTGGAAAAAACGTACAAAACAAGAGATTGGAGACATCAAGATTTTCGACGAATTTTTGAAGAATTTTCAAATTTTCAGATAGGAGGTTCCAGATAAGGTCAAAAACTACATACTCAGATCTTCACCAAACTCTGCAGGGATACATTGTATGTCAAGACACGTGGAAAAAACATACAAAACATAGGATTGGGGACATCAAGATTTTGTTAAATTTTTTTAAGAATTTTCAAATTTTCAGATAGGAGGTTCCATATAAGGTCAAAAACTACATACTCAGATCTTCACCAAACATTGCAGGGATACATTGGATGTCAAGACACGTGGAAAGAACGTACAAAACAAGAGATTGGAGACATCAAGATTTTGGACGAATTTTTTAAGAATTTTCAAATTTTCAGATAGGAGGTTCCATATAAGGTCAAAAACTACATACTCAGATCTTCACCAAACATTGCAGGGATACATTGGATGTCAAGACACGTGGAAAAAACGTACAAAACAAGAGATTGGAGACATCAAGATTTTGGACGAATTTTTTAAGAATTTTCAAATTTTCAGATAGGAGGTTCCAGATAAGGTCAAAAACTACATACTCAGATCTTCACCAAACGTTGCAGGGATACTTTGCATGTCAAGACACGTGGAAAAAACGTACAAAACAAGAGATTGGAGACATCAAGATTTTCGACGAATTTTTTAAGAATTTTCAAATTTTCAGATGGGAGGTTCCAGATAAGGTCAAAAACTACATACTCAGATCTTCACCAAACTCTGCAGGGATACATTGGATGTCAAGACACGTGGAAAAAACATACAAAACATAGGATTGGGGACATCAAGATTTTGGTCAAATTTTTTAAGAATTTTCAAATTTTCAGATAGGAGGTTCCATATAAGGTCAAAAACTACATACTCAGATCTTCACCAAACTTTGCATGGATACATTATGTGTCAAGACACGTGGAAAAAACGTACAAAAGAAGAGATTGGAGACATCAAGATTTTGGTCGAATTTTTTAAGAATTTTCAAATTTTCAGATGGGAGGTTCCAGATAAGGTCAAAAACTACATACTCAGATCTTCACCAAACTTTGCAGGGATACATTGGATGTCAAGACACGTGGAAAAAACGTACAAAACAAGAGATAGGAGACATCAAGATTTTGGACGAATTTTTTAACAATTTTCAAATTTTCAGAAAGGATGTTCCAGATAAGGTCAAAAACGACATACTCAGATCTTCACCAAACTTTGCAGGGATACATTGGATATCAAGACACGTGGAAAAAACGTACAAAACAAGAGATTGGAGACATCAAGATTTTGGACGAATTTTTTAAGAATTTTCAAATTTTCAGATAGGAGGTTCCAGATAAGGTCAAAAACTACATACTAAGATCTTCACCAAACTTTGCAGGGATACATTGGATGTCAAGACACGTGGAAAAAACGTACAAAACAAGAGATTGGGGTCATCAAGATTTTGGACGGATTTTTTAGGAATTTTCAAATTTTCAGATGGGAGGTTCCAGATAAGGTCAAAAACTACATACTCAGATCTTCACCAAACGTTGCAGGGATACTTTGCATGTCAAGACACGTGGATAAAACGTACAAAACAAGAGATTGGAGACATCAAGATTTTCGACGAATTTTTTAAGAATTTTCAAATTTTCAGATGGGAGGTTCCAGATAAGGTCAAAAACGACATACTCAGATCTTCACCAAACTTTGCATGGATACATTGGATGTCAAGACACGTGGAAAAAACGTACAAAACAAGAGATTGGGGTCATCAAGATTTTGCACGGATTTTTTAGGAATTTTCAAATTTTCAGATGGGAGGTTCCAGATAAGGTCAAAAACTACATACTCAGATCTTCACCAAACTTTGCAGGGATACATTGGATGTCAAGACACGTGGAAAAAACGTACAAAACAAGAGATTGGAGACATCAAGATTTTGGACGAATTTTTTAAGAATTTTCAAATTTTCAGATAGGAGGTTCCATATAAGGTCAAAAACTACATACTCAGATCTTCACCAAACTTTGCATGGATACATTATGTGTCAAGACACGTGGAAAAAACGTACAAAACAAAAGATTGGAGACATCAAGATTTTGGTCGAATTTTTTAAGAATTTTCAAATTTTCAGATGGGAGGTTCCAGATAAGGTCAAAAACTACATACTCAGATCTTCACCAAACTTTGCAGGGATACATTGGATGTCAAGACACGTGGAAAAAACGTACAAAACAAGAGATTGGAGACATCAAGATTTTGGACGAATTTTTTAAGAATTTTTAAATTTTCAGATAGGAGGTTCCATATAAGGTCAAAAACTACATACTCAGATCTTCACCAAACTTTGCATGGATACATTATGTGTCAAGACACGTGGAAAAAACGTACAAAACAAGAGATTGGAGACATCAATATATTGGTCGAATTTTTTAAGAATTTTCAAATTTTCAGATGGGAGGTTCCAGATAAGGTCAAAAACTACATACTCAGATCTTCACCAAACTTTGCAGGGATACATTGGATGTCAAGACACGTGGAAAAAACGTACAAAACAAGAGATAGGAGACATCAAGATTTTGGACGAATTTTTTAACAATTTTCAAATTTTCAGAAAGGATGTTCCAGATAAGGTCAAAAACAACATACTCAGATCTTCACCAAACTTTGCAGGGATACATTGGATATCAAGACACGTGGAAAAAACGTACAAAACAAGAGATTGGAGACATCAAGATTTTGGACGAATTTTTTAAGAATTTTCAAATTTTCAGATAGGAGGTTCCAGATAAGATCAAAAACTACATACTCAGATCTTCACCAAACTTTGCAGGGATACATTGGATGTCAAGACACGTGGAAAAAAAGTACAAAACAAGAGATTGGGGTCATCAAGATTTTGGACGGATTTTTTAGGAATTTTCAAATTTTCAGATGGGAGGTTCCAGATAAGGTCAAAAACTACATACTCAGATCTTCACCAAACATTGCAGGAATACTTTGCATGTCAAGACACGTGGAAAAAACGTACAAAACAAGAGATCGGAGACATCAAGATTTTCGACGAATTTTTTAAGAATTTTCAAATTTTCAGATGGGAGGTTCCAGATAAGGTCAAAAACGACATACTCAGATCTTCACCAAACTTTGCATGGATACATTGGATGTCAAGACACGTGGAAAAAACATACAAAACATAGGATTGGTGACATCAAGATTTTGGACGAATTTTTTAAGAATTTTCAAATTTTCAGATAGGAGGTTCCATATAAGGTCAAAAACTACATACTCAGATCTTCACCAAACTTTGCAGGGATACATTGGAGGTCGAGACACGTGGAAAAAAAGTACAAAACAAGAGATTGGGGTCATCAAGATTTTGGACGGATTTTTTAGGAATTTTCAAATTTTCAGATGGGAGGTTCCAGATAAGGTCAAAAACTACATACTCAGATCTTCACCAAACATTGCAGGGATACATTGGATGTCAAGACACGTGGAAAAAAACGTACAAAACAAGAGATTGGAGACATCAAGATTTTGGACGAATTTTTTAAGAATTTTCAAATTTTCAGATAGGAGATTCCAGATGAGGTCAAAAACTACATACTCAGATCTTCACCAAACTTTGCAGGAATACTTTGCATGTCAAGACACGTGGAAAAAACGTACAAAACAAGAGATCGGAGACATCAAGATTTTCGACGAATTTTTTAAGAATTTTCAAATTTTCAGATGGGAGGTTCCAGATAAGGTCAAAAACGACATACTCAGATCTTCACCAAACTTTGCAGGGATCCATTGGAGGTCGAGACACGTGGAAAAAACGTACAAAACAAGAGATTGGAGACATCAAGATTTTGGACGAATTTTTTAAGAATTTTCAAATTTTCAGATAGGAGGTTCCATATAAGGTCAAAAACTACATACTCAGATCTTCACCAAACTTTGCAGGGATACATTGGATGTCAAGACACGTGGAAAAAACGTACAAAACAAGAGATTGGAGACATCAAGATTTTCGACGAATTTTTTAAGAATTTTCAAATTTTCAGAAAGGATGTTCCAGATAAGGTCAAAAACGACATACTCAGATCTTCACCAAACTTTGCAGGGATACATTGGATGTCAAGACACGTGGAAAAAACGTACAAAAAAGAGATTGGAGACATCAAGATTTTCGACGAATTTTTGAAGAATTTTCAAATTTTCAGATAGGAGGTTCCAGATAAGGTCTAAAACTACATACTCAGATCTCCACCAAACATTGCAGGAATACATTGGATGTCAAGACACGTGGAAAAAACGTACAAAACAAGAGATTGGAGACATCAAGATTTTCGAAGAATTTTTGAAGAATTTTCAAATTTTCAGATAGGAGGTTCCAGATAAGGTCAAAAACTACATACTCAGATCTTCACCAAACGTTGCAGGGATACTTTGCATGTCAAGACACGTGGAAAAAACGTACAAAACAAAAGATTGGAGACATCAAGATTTTGGACGAATTTTTTAACAATTTTCAAATTTTCAGATGGGAGGTTCCAGATAAGGTCAAAAACGACATACTCAGATCTTCACCAAACATTGCAGGGATACATTGGATGTCAAGACACGTGGAAAAAACGTACAAAACAAGAGATTGGGGTCATCAAGATTTTGGGCGGATTTTTTAGGAAATTTCAAATTTTCAGATGGGAGGTTCCAGATAAGGTCAAAAACTACATACTCAGATCTTCACCAAACTTTGCAGGAATACTTTGCATGTCAAGACACGTGGAGAAAACGTACAAAACAAGAGATCGGAGACATCAAGATTTTCGACGAATTTTTTAAGAATTTTCAAATTTTCAGATAGGAGGTTCCAGATAAGGTCAAAAACTACATACTCAGATCTTCACCAAACTTTGCAGGAATACTTTGCATGTCAAGACACGTGGAAAAAACATACAAAACATAGGATTCGGAACATCAAGATTTTGGTCGAATTTTTTAAGAATTTTCAAATTTTCAGATAGGAGGTTCCATATAAGGTCAAAAACTACATACTCAGATCTTCACCAAACTTTGCAGGGATACATTGGATATCAAGACACGTGGAAAAAACGTACAAAACAAGAGATTGGAGACAGCAAGATTTTGGACGAATTTTTTAAGAATTTTCAAATTTTCAGATGGGAGGTTCAATATAAGGTCAAAAACTACATACTCAGATCTTCACCAAACTTTGCAGGGATACATTGGATGTCAAGACACGTGGAAAAAACGTACAAAACAAGAGATTGGAGACATCAAGATTTTGGTCGAATTTTTTAAGAATTTTCAAATTTTCAGATAGGAGGTTCCATATAAGGTCAAAAACTACATACTCAGATCTTCACCAAACATTGCAGGGATACATTGGATGTCAAGACACGTGGAAAAAACGTACAAAACAAGAGATTGGAGACATCAAAATTTTGGACGAATTTTTTAAGAATTTTCAAATTTTCAGATAGGAGGTTCCATATAAGGTCAAAAACTACATACTCAGATCTTCACCAAACTTTGCATGGATACATTATGTGTCAAGACACGTGGAAAAAACGTACAAAACAAAAGATTGGAGACATCAAGATTTTGGTCGAATTTTTTAAGAATTTTCAAATTTTCAGATGGGAGGTTCCAGATAAGGTCAAAAACTACATACTCAGATCTTCACCAAACTTTGCAGGGATACATTGGATGTCAAGACACGTGGAAAAAACGTACAAAAAAGAGATTGGAGACATCAAGATTTTGGACGAATTTTTTAACAATTTTCAAATTTTCAGAAAGGATGTTCCAGATAAGGTCAAAAACGACATACTCAGATCTTCACCAAACTTTGCAGGGATCCATTGGAGGTCGAGACACGTGGAAAAAACGTACAAAACAAGAGATTGGAGACATCAAGATTTTGGACGAATTTTTGAAGAATTTTCAAATTTTCAGATAGGAGGTTCCAGATAAGGTCTAAAACTACATACTCAGATCTCCACAAAACATTGCAGGAATACATTGGATGTCAAGACACGTGGAAAAAACGTACAAAACAAGAGATTGGAGACATCAAGATTTTCGACGAATTTTTGAAGAATTTTCAAATTTTCAGATAGGAGGTTCCAGATAAGGTCAAAAACTACATACTCAGATCTTCACCAAACGTTGCAGGGATACTTTGCATGTCAAGACACGTGGAAAAAACGTACAAAACAAAAGATTGGAGACATCAAGATTTTCGACGAATTTTTTAAGAATTTTCAAATTTTCAGATGGGAGGTTCCAGATAAGGTCAAAAACGACATACTCAGATCTTCACCAAACTTTGCATGGATACATTGGATGTCAAGACACGTGGAAAAAACGTACAAAACAAGAGATTGGAGACATCAAGATTTTGGACGAATTTTTTAAGAATTTTCAAATTTTAAAGATGGGAGGTTCAATATAAGGTCAAAAACTACATACTCAGATCTTCACCAAACTTTGCAGGGATACTTTGGATGTCAAGACACGTGGAAAAAACGTACAAAACAAGAGATTGGGGTCATCAAGATTTTGGACGAATTTTTTAAGAATTTTCAAATTTTCAGATGGGAGGTTCAATATAAGGTCAAAAACTACATACTCAGATCTTCACCAAACTTTGCATGGATACATTGGATGTCAAGACACGTGGAAAAAACATACAAAACATAGGATTCGGAACATCAAGATTTTGGTCGAATTTTTTAAGAATTTTCAAATTTTCAGATAGGAGGTTCCATATAAGGTCAAAAACTACATACTCAGATCTTCACCAAACATTGCAGGAATACATTGGATGTCAAGACACGTGGAAAAAACGTACAAAACAAGAGATTGGGGTCATCAAGATTTTGCACGGATTTTTTAGGAATTTTCAAATTTTCAGATGGGAGGTTCCAGATAAGGTCAAAAACTACATACTCAGATCTTCACCAAACTTTGCAGGGATACATTGGATGTCAAGACACGTGGAAAAAACGTACAAAACAAGAGATTGGAGACATCAAGATTTTGGACGAATTTTTTAAGAATTTTCAAATTTTCAGATAGGAGGTTCCATATAAGGTCAAAAACTACATACTCAGATCTTCACCAAACTCTGCAGGGATACATTATGTGTCAAGACACGTGGAAAAAACGTACAAAACAAAAGATTGGAGACATCACGATTTTGGTCGAATTTTTTAAGAATTTTCAAATTTTCAGATGGGAGGTTCCAGATAAGGTCAAAAACTACATACTCAGATCTTCACCAAACTTTGCAGGGATACATTGGATGTCAAGACACGTGGAAAAAACGTACAAAAAAGAGATTGGAGACATCAAGATTTTGGACGAATTTTTTAACAATTTTCAAATTTTCAGAAAGGATGTTCCAGATAAGGTCAAAAACTACATACTCAGATCTTCACCAAACTTTGCAGGGATACATTGGATGTCAAGACACGTGGAAAAAACGTACAAAACAAGAGATTGGAGACATCAAGATTTTGGACGAATTTTTTAAGAATTCTCAAATTTTCAGAAAGGAGGTTCCATATAAGGTCAAAAACTACATACTCAGATCTTCACCAAACTTTGCAGGGATACTTTGGATGTCAAGACACGTGGAAAAAACGTACAAAACAAGAGATTGGGGTCATCAAGATTTTGGACGAATTTTTTAAGAATTTTCCAATTTTCAGATGGGAGGTTCAATATAAGGTCAAAAACTACATACTCAGATCTTCACCAAACTTTGCATGGATACATTGGATGTCAAGACACGTGGAAAAAACATACAAAACATAGGATTCGGAACATCAAGATTTTGGTCGAATTTTTTAAGAATTTTCAAATTTTCAGATAGGAGGTTCCATATAAGGTCAAAAACTACATACTCAGATCTTCACCAAACTTTGCAGGGATCCATTGGAGGTCGAGACACGTGGAAAAAACGTACAAAACAAGAGATTGGAGACATCAAAATTTGGGACGAATTTTTGAAGAATTTTCAAATTTTCAGATAGGAGGTTCCAGATAAGGTCTAAAACTACATACTCAGATCTCCACCAAACATTGCAGGAATACATTGGATGTCAAGACACGTGGAAAAAACGTACAAAACAAGAGATTGGAGACATCAAGATTTTCGACGAATTTTTGAAGAATTTTCAAATTTTCAGATAGGAGGTTCCAGATAAGGTCAAAAACTACATACTCAGATCTTCACCAAACGTTGCAGGGATACTTTGCATGTCAAGACACGTGGAAAAAACGTACAAAACAAAAGATTGGAGACATCAAGATTTTCGACGAATTTTTTAAGAATTTTCAAATTTTCAGATGGGAGGTTCTAGATAAGGTCAAAAACGACATACTCAGATCTTCACCAAACTTTGCATGGATACATTGGATGTCAAGACACGTGGAAAAAACGTACAAAACAAGAGATTGGAGACATCAAGATTTTGGACGAATTTTTTAAGAATTTTCAAATTTTCAGATGGGAGGTTCAATATAAGGTCAAAAACTACATACTCAGATCTTCACCAAACTTTGCAGGGATACTTTGGATGTCAAGACACGTGGAAAAAACGTACAAAACAAGAGATTGGGGTCATCAAGATTTTGGACGAATTTTTTAAGAATTTTCAAATTTTCAGATGGGAGGTTCAATATAAGGTCAAAAACTACATACTCAGATGTTCACCAAACTTTGCAGGGATACATTGGATGTCAAGACACGTGGAAAAAACGTACAAAACAAGAGATTGGAGACATCAAGATTTTCGACGAATTTTTTAAGAATTTTCAAATTTTCAGAAAGGATGTTCCAGATAAGGTCAAAAACGACATACTCAGATCTTCACCAAACTTTGCAGGGATCCATTGGAGGTCGAGACACGTGGAAAAAACGTACAAAACAAGAGATTGGAGACATCAAGATTTTGGACGAATTTTTTGAGAATTTTCAAATTTTCAGAAAGGATGTTCCAGATAAGGTCAAAAACGACATACTCAGATCTTCACCAAACTTTGCAGGGATCCATTGGAGGTCGAGACACGTGGAAAAAACGTACAAAACAAGAGATTGGAGACATCAAGATTTTGGACGAATTTTTGAAGAATTTTCAAATTTTCAGATAGGAGGTTCCAGATAAGGTCTAAAACTACATACTCAGATCTCCACCAAACATTGCAGGAATACATTGGATGTCAAGACACGTGGAAAAAACGTACAAAACAAGAGATTGGAGACATCAAGATTTTGGACGAATTTTTGAAGAATTTTCAAATTTTCAGATGGGAGGTTCAATATAAGGTCAAAAACTACATACTCAGATCTTCACCAAACTTTGCAGGGATACTTTGGATGTCAAGACACGTGGAAAAAACGTACAAAACAAGAGATTGGGGTCATCAAGATTTTGGACGAATTTTTTAAGAATTTTCAAATTTTCAGATGGGAGGTTCAATATAAGGTCAAAAACTACATACTCAGATCTTCACCAAACTTTGCAGGGATACATTGGATGTCAAGACACGTGGAAAAAACGTACAAAACAAGAGATTGGAGACATCAAGATTTTCGACGAATTTTTTATGAATTTTCAAATTTTCAGAAAGGATGTTCCAGATAAGGTCAAAAACTACATACTCAGATCTTCACCAAACTTTGCAGGGATCCATTGGATGTCAAGACACGTGGAAAAAACGTACAAAACAAGAGATTGGAGACATCAAGATTTTCGACGAATTTTTTAAGAATTTTCAAATTTTCAGAAAGGATGTTCCAGATAAGGTCAAAAACGACATACTCAGATCTTCACCAAACTTTGCAGGGATCCATTGGAGGTCGAGACACGTGGAAAAAAGGTACAAAACAAGAGATTGGAGACATCAAGATTTTGGACGAATTTTTGAAGAATTTTCAAATTTTCAGATAGGAGGTTCCAGATAAGGTCTAAAACTACATACTCAGATCTCCACCAAACATTGCAGGAATACATTGGATGTCAAGACACGTGGAAAAAACGTACAAAACAAGAGATTGGAGACATCAAGATTTTCGACGAATTTTTGAAGAATTTTCAAATTTTCAGATAGGAGGTTCCAGATAAGGTCAAAAACTACATACTCAGATCTTCACCAAACGTTGCAGGGATACTTTGCATGTCAAGACACGTGGAAAAAACGTACAAAACAAAAGATTGGAGACATCAAGATTTTCGACGAATTTTTTAAGAATTTTCAAATTTTCAGATGGGAGGTTCCAGATAAGGTCAAAAACGACATACTCAGATCTTCACTAAACTTTGCATGGATACATTGGATGTCAAGACACGTGGAAAAAACGTACAAAACAAGAGATTGGAGACATCAAGATTTTGGACGAATTTTTTAAGAATTTTCAAATTTTCAGATGGGAGGTTCAATATAAGGTCAAAAACTACATACTCAGATCTTCACCAAACTTTGCAGGGATACTTTGGATGTCAAGACACGTGGAAAAAACGTACAAAACAAGAGATTGGGGTCATCAAGATTTTGGACGAATTTTTTAAGAATTTTCAAATTTTCAGATGGGAGGTTCAATATAAGGTCAAAAACTACATACTCAGATCTTCACCAAACTTTGCAGGGATACATTGGATGTCAAGACACGTGGAAAAAACGTACAAAACAAGAGATTGGAGACATCAAGATTTTGGTCGAATTTTTTAAGAATTTTCAAATTTTCAGATGGGAGGTTCCAGATAAGGTCAAAAACTACATACTCAGATCTTCACCAAACTTTGCAGGGATACATTGGATGTCAAGACACGTGGAAAAAACGTACAAAACAAGAGATTGGAGACATCAAGATTATGGACGAATTTTTTGAGAATTTTCAAATTTTCAGAAAGGAGGTTCCATATAAGGTCAAAAACTACATACTCAGATCTTCACCAAACTTTGCAGGGATACATTGGATGTCAAGACACGTGGAAAACACGTACAAAACAAGAGATTGGAGACATCAAGATTTTCGACGAATTTTTTAAGAATTTTCAAATTTTCAGAAAGGATGTTCCAGATAAGGTCAAAAACGACATACTCAGATCTTCACCAAACTTTGCAGGGATACATTGGAGGTCGAGACACGTGGAAAAAACGTACAAAACAAGAGATTGGAGACATCAAGATTTTGGACGAATTTTTGAAGAATTTTCAAATTTTCTGATAGGAGGTCCCAGATAAGGTCAAAAACTACATACTCAGATCTCCACCAAACATTGCAGGGATACATTGGATGTCAAGACACGTGGAAAAAACGTACAAAACAAGAGATTGGAGACATCAAGATTTTCGACGAATTTTTGAAGAATTTTCAAATTTTCAGATAAGAGGTTCCAGATAAGGTCAAAAACTACATACTCAGATCTTCACCAAACGTTGCAGGGATACTTTGCATGTCAAGACACGTGGAAAAAACGTACAAAACAAGAGATCGGAGACATCAAGATTTTCGACGAATTTTTTAAGAATTTTCAAATTTTCAGATGGGAGGTTCCAGATAAGGTCAAAAACGACATACTCAGATCTTCACCAAACTTTGCATGGATACATTGGATGTCAAGACACGTGGAAAAAACATACAAAACATAGGATTGGTGACATCAAGATTTTGGACGAATTTTTTAAGAATTTTCAAATTTTCAGATAGGAGGTTCCATATAAGGTCAAAAACTACATACTCAGATCTTCACCAAACTTTGCAGGGATACATTGGAGGTCGAGACACGTGGAAAAAAAGTACAAAACAAGAGATTGGGGTCATCAAGATTTTGGACGGATTTTTTAGGAATTTTCAAATTTTCAGATGGGAGGTTCCAGATAAGGTCAAAAACTACATACTCAGATCTTCACCAAACATTGCAGGGATACATTGGATGTCAAGACACGTGGAAAAAACGTACAAAACAAGAGATTGGAGACATCAAGATTTTGGACGAATTTTTTAAGAATTTTCAAATTTTCAGATAGGAGGTTGCAGATGAGGTCAAAAACTACATACTCAGATCTTCACCAAACTTTGCAGGAATACTTTGCATGTCAAGACACGTGGAAAAAACGTACAAAACAAGAGATCGGAGACATCAAGATTTTCGACGAATTTTTTAAGAATTTTCAAATTTTCAGATGGGAGGTTCCAGATAAGGTCAAAAACGACATACTCAGATCTTCACCAAACTTTGCAGGGATCCATTGGAGGTCGAGACACGTGGAAAAAACGTACAAAACAAGAGATTGGAGACATCAAGATTTTGGACGAATTTTTTAAGAATTTTCAAATTTTCAGATAGGAGGTTCCATATAAGGTCAAAAACTACATACTCAGATCTTCACCAAACTTTGCAGGGATACATTGGATGTCAAGACACGTGGAAAAAACGTACAAAACAAGAGATTGGAGACATCAAGATTTTCGACGATTTTTTTAAGAATTTTCAAATTTTCAGAAAGGATGTTCCAGATAAGGTCAAAAACGACATACTCAGATCTTCACCAAACTTTGCAGGGATCCATTGGAGGTCGAGACACGTGGAAAAAACGTACAAAACAAGAGATTGGAGACATCAAGATTTTGGACGAATTTTTGAAGAATTTTCAAATTTTCAGATAGGAGGTTCCAGATAAGGTCTAAAACTACATACTCAGATCTCCACCAAACATTGCAGGAATACATTGGATGTCAAGACACGTGGAAAAAACGTACAAAACAAGAGATTGGAGACATCAAGATTTTCGACGAATTTTTGAAGAATTTTCAAATTTTCAGATAGGAGGTTCCAGATAAGGTCAAAAACTACATACTCAGATCTTCACCAAACGTTGCAGGGATACTTTGCATGTCAAGACACGTGGAAAAAACGTACAAAACAAAAGATTGGAGACATCAAGATTTTCGACGAATTTTTTAAGAATTTTCAAATTTTCAGATGGGAGGTTCCAGATAAGGTCAAAAACGACATACTCAGATCTTCACCAAACTTTGCATGGATACATTGGATGTCAAGACACGTGGAAAAAACGTACAAAACAAGAGATTGGAGACATCAAGATTTTGGACGAATTTTTTAAGAATTTTCAAATTTTCAGATGGGAGGTTCAATATAAGGTCAAAAACTACATACTCAGATCTTCACCAAACTTTGCAGGGATACTTTGGATGTCAAGACACGTGGAAAAAACGTACAAAACAAGAGATTGGGGTCATCAAGATTTTGGACGAATTTTTTAAGAATTTTCAAATTTTCAGATGGGAGGTTCAATATAAGGTCAAAAACTACATACTCAGATCTTCACCAAACTTTGCATGGATACATTGGATGTCAAGACACGTGGAAAAAACATACAAAACATAGGATTCGGAACATCAAGATTTTGGTCGAATTTTTTAAGAATATTCAAATTTTCTGATAGGAGGTTCCATATAAGGTCAAAAACTACATACTCAGATCTTCACCAAACATTGCAGGAATACATTGGATGTCAAGACACGTGGAAAAAACGTACAAAACAAGAGATTGGGGTCATCAAGATTTTGCACGGATTTTTTAGGAATTTTCAAATTTTCAGGTGGGAGGTTCCAGATAAGGTCAAAAACTACATACTCAGATCTTCACCAAACTTTGCAGGGATACATTGGATGTCAAGACACGTGGAAAAAACGTACAAAACAAGAGATTGGAGACATCAAGATTTTGGACGAATTTTTTAAGAATTTTCAAATTTTCAGATAGGAGGTTCCATATAAGGTCAAAAACTACATACTCAGATCTTCACCAAACTTTGCATGGATACATTATGTGTCAAGACACGTGGAAAAAACGTACAAAACAAAAGATTGGAGACATCAAGATTTTGGTCGAATTTTTTAAGAATTTTCAAATTTTCAGATGGGAGGTTCCAGATAAGGTCAAAAACTACATACTCAGATCTTCACCAAACTTTGCAGGGATACATTGGATGTCAAGACACGTGGAAAAAACGTACAAAACAAGAGATTGGAGACATCAAGATTTTGGACGAATTTTTTAAGAATTTTTAAATTTTCAGATAGGAGGTTCCATATAAGGTCAAAAACTACATACTCAGATCTTCACCAAACTTTGCAGGGATACTTTGGATGTCAAGACACGTGGAAAAAACGTACAAAACAAGAGATTGGGGTCATCAAGATTTTGGACGAATTTTTTAAGAATTTTCAAATTTTCAGATGGGAGGTTCAATATAAGGTCAAAAACTACATACTCAGATCTTCACCAAACTTTGCAGGGATACATTGGATGTCAAGACACGTGGAAAAACGTACAAAACAAGAGATTGGAGACATCAAGATTTTGGTCGAATTTTTTAAGAATTTTCAAATTTTCAGATGGGAGGTTCCAGATAAGGTCAAAAACTACATACTCAGATCTTCACCAAACTTTGCAGGGATACATTGGATGTCAAGACACGTGGAAAAAACGTACAAAACAAGAGATTGGAGACATCAAGATTATGGACGAATTTTTTGAGAATTTTCAAATTTTCAGAAAGGAGGTTCCATATAAGGTCAAAAACTACATACTCAGATCTTCACCAAACTTTGCAGGGATACATTGGATGTCAAGACACGTGGAAAACACGTACAAAACAAGAGATTGGAGACATCAAGATTTTCGACGAATTTTTTAAGAATTTTCAAATTTTCAGAAAGGATGTTCCAGATAAGGTCAAAAACGACATACTCAGATCTTCACCAAACTTTGCAGGGATACATTGGAGGTCGAGACACGTGGAAAAAACGTACAAAACAAGAGATTGGAGACATCAAGATTTTGGACGAATTTTTGAAGAATTTTCAAATTTTCTGATAGGAGGTCCCAGATAAGGTCAAAAACTACATACTCAGATCTCCACCAAACATTGCAGGGATACATTGGATGTCAAGACACGTGGAAAAAACGTACAAAACAAGAGATTGGAGACATCAAGATTTTCGACGAATTTTTGAAGAATTTTCAAATTTTCAGATAGGAGGTTCCAGATAAGGTCAAAAACTACATACTCAGATCTTCACCAAACGTTGCAGGGATACTTTGCATGTCAAGACACGTGGAAAAAACGTACAAAACAAGAGATCGGAGACATCAAGATTTTCGACGAATTTTTTAAGAATTTTCAAATTTTCAGATGGGAGGTTCCAGATAAGGTCAAAAACGACATACTCAGATCTTCACCAAACTTTGCATGGATACATTGGATGTCAAGACACGTGGAAAAAACATACAAAACATAGGATTGGTGACATCAAGATTTTGGACGAATTTTTTAAGAATTTTCAAATTTTCAGATAGGAGGTTCCATATAAGGTCAAAAACTACATACTCAGATCTTCACCAAACTTTGCAGGGATACATTGGAGGTCGAGACACGTGGAAAAAAAGTACAAAACAAGAGATTGGGGTCATCAAGATTTTGGACGGATTTTTTAGGAATTTTCAAATTTTCAGATGGGAGGTTCCAGATAAGGTCAAAAACTACATACTCAGATCTTCACCAAACATTGCAGGGATACATTGGATGTCAAGACACGTGGAAAAAACGTACAAAACAAGAGATTGGAGACATCAAGATTTTGGACGAATTTTTTAAGAATTTTCAAATTTTCAGATAGGAGGTTGCAGATGAGGTCAAAAACTACATACTCAGATCTTCACCAAACTTTGCAGGAATACTTTGCATGTCAAGACACGTGGAAAAAACGTACAAAACAAGAGATCGGAGACATCAAGATTTTCGACGAATTTTTTAAGAATTTTCAAATTTTCAGATGGGAGGTTCCAGATAAGGTCAAAAACGACATACTCAGATCTTCACCAAACTTTGCAGGGATCCATTGGAGGTCGAGACACGTGGAAAAAACGTACAAAACAAGAGATTGGAGACATCAAGATTTTGGACGAATTTTTTAAGAATTTTCAAATTTTCAGATAGGAGGTTCCATATAAGGTCAAAAACTACATACTCAGATCTTCACCAAACTTTGCAGGGATACATTGGATGTCAAGACACGTGGAAAAAACGTACAAAACAAGAGATTGGAGACATCAAGATTTTCGACGATTTTTTTAAGAATTTTCAAATTTTCAGAAAGGATGTTCCAGATAAGGTCAAAAACGACATACTCAGATCTTCACCAAACTTTGCAGGGATCCATTGGAGGTCGAGACACGTGGAAAAAACGTACAAAACAAGAGATTGGAGACATCAAGATTTTGGACGAATTTTTGAAGAATTTTCAAATTTTCAGATAGGAGGTTCCAGATAAGGTCTAAAACTACATACTCAGATCTCCACCAAACATTGCAGGAATACATTGGATGTCAAGACACGTGGAAAAAACGTACAAAACAAGAGATTGGAGACATCAAGATTTTCGACGAATTTTTGAAGAATTTTCAAATTTTCAGATAGGAGGTTCCAGATAAGGTCAAAAACTACATACTCAGATCTTCACCAAACGTTGCAGGGATACTTTGCATGTCAAGACACGTGGAAAAAACGTACAAAACAAAAGATTGGAGACATCAAGATTTTCGACGAATTTTTTAAGAATTTTCAAATTTTCAGATGGGAGGTTCCAGATAAGGTCAAAAACGACATACTCAGATCTTCACCAAACTTTGCATGGATACATTGGATGTCAAGACACGTGGAAAAAACGTACAAAACAAGAGATTGGAGACATCAAGATTTTGGACGAATTTTTTAAGAATTTTCAAATTTTCAGATGGGAGGTTCAATATAAGGTCAAAAACTACATACTCAGATCTTCACCAAACTTTGCAGGGATACTTTGGATGTCAAGACACGTGGAAAAAACGTACAAAACAAGAGATTGGGGTCATCAAGATTTTGGACGAATTTTTTAAGAATTTTCAAATTTTCAGATGGGAGGTTCATTATAAGGTCAAAAACTACATACTCAGATCTTCACCAAACTTTGCATGGATACATTGGATGTCAAGACACGTGGAAAAAACATACAAAACATAGGATTCGGAACATCAAGATTTTGGTCGAATTTTTTAAGAATATTCAAATTTTCTGATAGGAGGTTCCATATAAGGTCAAAAACTACATACTCAGATCTTCACCAAACATTGCAGGAATACATTGGATGTCAAGACACGTGGAAAAAACGTACAAAACAAGAGATTGGGGTCATCAAGATTTTGCACGGATTTTTTAGGAATTTTCAAATTTTCAGATGGGAGGTTCCAGATAAGGTCAAAAACTACATACTCAGATCTTCACCAAACTTTGCAGGGATACATTGGATGTCAAGACACGTGGAAAAAACGTACAAAACAAGAGATTGGAGACATCAAGATTTTGGACGAATTTTTTAAGAATTTTCAAATTTTCAGATAGGAGGTTCCATATAAGGTCAAAAACTACATACTCAGATCTTCACCAAACTTTGCATGGATACATTATGTGTCAAGACACGTGGAAAAAACGTACAAAACAAAAGATTGGAGACATCAAGATTTTGGTCGAATTTTTTAAGAATTTTCAAATTTTCAGATGGGAGGTTCCAGATAAGGTCAAAAACTACATACTCAGATCTTCACCAAACTTTGCAGGGATACATTGGATGTCAAGACACGTGGAAAAAACGTACAAAACAAGAGATTGGAGACATCAAGATTTTGGACGAATTTTTTAAGAATTTTTAAATTTTCAGATAGGAGGTTCCATATAAGGTCAAAAACTACATACTCAGATCTTCACCAAACTTTGCATGGATACATTATGTGTCAAGACACGTGGAAAAAACGTACAAAACAAGAGATTGGAGACATCAAGATATTGGTCGAATTTTTTAAGAATTTTCAAATTTTCAGTTGGGAGGTTCCAGATAAGGTCAAAAACTACATACTCAGATCTTCACCAAACTTTGCAGGGATACATTGGATGTCAAGACACGTAGAAAAAACGTACAAAACAAGAGATAGGAGACATCAAGATTTTGGACGAATTTTTTAACAATTTTCAAATTTTCAGAAAGGATGTTCCAGATAAGGTCAAAAACAACATACTCAGATCTTCACCAAACTTTGCAGGGATACATTGGATATCAAGACACGTGGAAAAAACGTACAAAACAAGAGATTGGAGACATCAAGATTTTGGACGAATTTTTTAAGAATTTTCAAATTTTCAGATAGGAGGTTCCAGATAAGATCAAAAACTACATACTCAGATCTTCACCAAACTTTGCAGGGATACATTGGATGTCAAGACACGTGGAAAAAAAGTACAAAACAAGAGATTGGGGTCATCAAGATTTTGGACGGATTTTTTAGGAATTTTCAAATTTTCAGATGGGAGGTTCCAGATAAGGTCAAAAACTACATACTCAGATCTTCACCAAACATTGCAGGGATACATTGGATGTCAAGACACGTGGAAAAAACGTACAAAACAAGAGATTGGAGACATCAAGATTTTGGACGAATTTTTTAAGAATTTTCAAATTTTCAGATAGGAGGTTCCAGATGAGGTCAAAAACTACATACTCAGATCTTCACCAAACTTTGCAGGAATACTTTGCATGTCAAGACACGTGGAAAAAACGTACAAAACAAGAGATCGGAGACATCAAGATTTTCGACGAATTTTTTAAGAATTTTCAAATTTTCAGATGGGAGGTTCCAGATAAGGTCAAAAACGACATACTCAGATCTTCACCAAACTTTGCATGGATACATTGGATGTCAAGACACGTGGAAAAAACATACAAAACATAGGATTGGTGACATCAAGATTTTGGACGATTTTTTTAAGAATTTTCAAATTTTCAGATAGGAGGTTCCATATAAGGTCAAAAACTACATACTCAGATCTTCACCAAACTTTGCAGGGATACATTGGAGGTCGAGACACGTGGAAAAAAAGTACAAAACAAGAGATTGGGGTCATCAAGATTTTGGACGGATTTTTTAGGAATTTTCAAATTTTCAGATGGGAGGTTCCAGATAAGGTCAAAAACTACATACTCAGATCTTCACCAAACATTGCAGGGATACATTGGATGTCAAGACACGTGGAAAAAACGTACAAAACAAGAGATTGGAGACATCAAGATTTTGGACGAATTTTTTAAGAATTTTCAAATTTTCAGATAGGAGGTTCCAGATGAGGTCAAAAACTACATACTCAGATCTTCACCAAACTTTGCAGGAATACTTTGCATGTCAAGACACGTGGAAAAAACGTACAAAACAAGAGATCGGAGACATCAAGATTTTCGACGAATTTTTTAAGAATTTTCAAATTTTCAGATGGGAGGTTCCAGATAAGGTCAAAAACGACATACTCAGATCTTCACCAAACTTTGCAGGGATCCATTGGAGGTCGAGACACGTGGAAAAAACGTACAAAACAAGAGATTGGAGACATCAAGATTTTGGACGAATTTTTTAAGAATTTTCAAATTTTCAGATAGGAGGTTCCATATAAGGTCAAAAACTACATACTCAGATCTTCACCAAACTTTGCAGGGATACATTGGATGTCAAGACACGTGGAAAAAACGTACAAAACAAGAGATTGGAGACATCAAGATTTTCGACGAATTTTTTAAGAATTTTCAAATTTTCAGAAAGGATGTTCCAGATAAGGTCAAAAACGACATACTCAGATCTTCACCAAACTTTGCAGGGATCCATTGGAGGTCGAGACACGTGGAAAAAACGTACAAAACAAGAGATTGGAGACATCAAGATTTTGGACGAATTTTTGAAGAATTTTCAAATTTTCAGATAGGAGGTTCCAGATAAGGTCTAAAACTACATACTCAGATCTCCACCAAACATTGCAGGAATACATTGGATGTCAAGACACGTGGAAAAAACGTACAAAACAAGAGATTGGAGACATCAAGATTTTCGAAGAATTTTTGAAGAATTTTCAAATTTTCAGATAGGAGGTTCCAGATAAGGTCAAAAACTACATACTCAGATCTTCACCAAACGTTGCAGGGATACTTTGCATGTCAAGACACGTGGAAAAAACGTACAAAACAAAAGATTGGAGACATCAAGATTTTCGACGAATTTTTTAAGAATTTTCAAATTTTCAGATGGGAGGTTCCAGATAAGGTCAAAAACGACATACTCAGATCTTCACCAAACTTTGCATGGATACATTGGATGTCAAGACACGTGGAAAAAACGTACAAAACAAGAGATTGGAGACATCAAGATTTTGGACGAATTTTTTAAGAATTTTCAAATTTTCAGATGGGAGGTTCAATATAAGGTCAAAAACTACATACTCAGATCTTCACCAAACTTTGCAGGGATACTTTGGATGTCAAGACACGTGGAAAAAACGTACAAAACAAGAGATTGGGGTCATCAAGATTTTGGACGAATTTTTTAAGAATTTTCAAATTTTCAGATGGGAGGTTCAATATAAGGTCAAAAACTACATACTCAGATCTTCACCAAACTTTGCATGGATACATTGGATGTCAAGACACGTGGAAAAAACATACAAAACATAGGATTCGGAACATCAAGATTTTGGTCGAATTTTTTAAGAATTTTCAAATTTTCAGATAGGAGGTTCCATATAAGGTCAAAAACTACATACTCAGATCTTCACCAAACATTGCAGGAATACATTGGATGTCAAGACACGTGGAAAAAACGTACAAAACAAGAGATTGGGGTCATCAAGATTTTGCACGGATTTTTTAGGAATTTTCAAATTTTCAGATGGGAGGTTCCAGATAAGGTCAAAAACTACATACTCAGATCTTCACCAAACTTTGCAGGGATACATTATGTGTCAAGACACGTGGAAAAAACGTACAAAACAAAAGATTGGAGACATCAAGATTTTGGTCGAATTTTTTAAGAATTTTCAAATTTTCAGATGGGAGGTTCCAGATAAGGTCAAAAACTACATACTCAGATCTTCACCAAACTTTGCAGGGATACATTGGATGTCAAGACACGTGGAAAAAACGTACAAAACAAGAGATTGGAGACATCAAGATTTTGGACGAATTTTTTAAGAATTTTTAAATTTTCAGATAGGAGGTTACATATAAGGTCAAAAACTACATACTCAGATCTTCACCAAACTTTGCATGGATACATTATGTGTCAAGACACGTGGAAAAAACGTACAAAACAAGAGATTGGAGACATCAAGATATTGGTCGAATTTTTTAAGAATTTTCAAATTTTCAGATGGGAGGTTCCAGATAAGGTCAAAAACTACATACTCAGATCTTCACCAAACTTTGCAGGGATACATTGGATGTCAAGACACGTGGAAAAAACGTACAAAACAAGATTTGGAGACATCAAGATTTTGGACGAATTTTTTAACAATTTTCAAATTTTCAGAAAGGATGTTCCAGATAAGGTCAAAAACAACATACTCAGATCTTCACCAAACGTTGCAGGGATACTTTGCATGTCAAGACACGTGGAAAAAACGTACAAAACAAAAGATTGGAGACATCAAGATTTTCGACGAATTTTTTAAGAATTTTCAAATTTTCAGATGGGAGGTTCCAGATAAGGTCAAAAACGACATACTCAGATCTTCACCAAACTTTGCATGGATACATTGGATGTCAAGACACGTGGAAAAAACGTACAAAACAAGAGATTGGAGACATCAAGATTTTGGACGAATTTTTTAAGAATTTTCAAATTTTCAGATGGGAGGTTCAATATAAGGTCAAAAACTACATACTCAGATCTTCACCAAACTTTGCAGGGATACTTTGGATGTCAAGACACGTGGAAAAAACGTACAAAACAAGAGATTGGGGTCATCAAGATTTTGGACGAATTTTTTAAGAATTTTCAAATTTTCAGATGGGAGGTTCAATATAAGGTCAAAAACTACATACTCAGATCTTCACCAAACTTTGCATGGATACATTGGATGTCAAGACACGTGGAAAAAACATACAAAACATAGGATTCGGAACATCAAGATTTTGGTCGAATTTTTTAAGAATATTCAAATTTTCTGATAGGAGGTTCCATATAAGGTCAAAAACTACATACTCAGATCTTCACCAAACATTGCAGGAATACATTGGATGTCAAGACACGTGGAAAAAACGTACAAAACAAGAGATTGGGGTCATCAAGATTTTGCACGGATTTTTTAGGAATTTTCAAATTTTCAGATGGGAGGTTCCAGATAAGGTCAAAAACTACATACTCAGATCTTCACCAAACTTTGCAGGGATACATTGGATGTCAAGACACGTGGAAAAAACGTACAAAACAAGAGATTGGAGACATCAAGATTTTGGACGAATTTTTTAAGAATTTTCAAATTTTCAGATAGGAGGTTCCATATAAGGTCAAAAACTACATACTCAGATCTTCACCAAACTTTGCATGGATACATTATGTGTCAAGACACGTGGAAAAAACGTACAAAACAAAAGATTGGAGACATCAAGATTTTGGTCGAATTTTTTAAGAATTTTCAAATTTTCAGATGGGAGGTTCCAGATAAGGTCAAAAACTACATACTCAGATCTTCACCAAACTTTGCAGGGATACATTGGATGTCAAGACACGTGGAAAAAACGTACAAAACAAGAGATTGGAGACATCAAGATTTTGGACGAATTTTTTAAGAATTTTTAAATTTTCAGATAGGAGGTTCCATATAAGGTCAAAAACTACATACTCAGATCTTCACCAAACTTTGCATGGATACATTATGTGTCAAGACACGTGGAAAAAACGTACAAAACAAGAGATTGGAGACATCAAGATATTGGTCGAATTTTTTAAGAATTTTCAAATTTTCAGTTGGGAGGTTCCAGATAAGGTCAAAAACTACATACTCAGATCTTCACCAAACTTTGCAGGGATACATTGGATGTCAAGACACGTAGAAAAAACGTACAAAACAAGAGATAGGAGACATCAAGATTTTGGACGAATTTTTTAACAATTTTCAAATTTTCAGAAAGGATGTTCCAGATAAGGTCAAAAACAACATACTCAGATCTTCACCAAACTTTGCAGGGATACATTGGATATCAAGACACGTGGAAAAAACGTACAAAACAAGAGATTGGAGACATCAAGATTTTGGACGAATTTTTTAAGAATTTTCAAATTTTCAGATAGGAGGTTCCAGATAAGATCAAAAACTACATACTCAGATCTTCACCAAACTTTGCAGGGATACATTGGATGTCAAGACACGTGGAAAAAAAGTACAAAACAAGAGATTGGGGTCATCAAGATTTTGGACGGATTTTTTAGGAATTTTCAAATTTTCAGATGGGAGGTTCCAGATAAGGTCAAAAACTACATACTCAGATCTTCACCAAACATTGCAGGGATACATTGGATGTCAAGACACGTGGAAAAAACGTACAAAACAAGAGATTGGAGACATCAAGATTTTGGACGAATTTTTTAAGAATTTTCAAATTTTCAGATAGGAGGTTCCAGATGAGGTCAAAAACTACATACTCAGATCTTCACCAAACTTTGCAGGAATACTTTGCATGTCAAGACACGTGGAAAAAACGTACAAAACAAGAGATCGGAGACATCAAGATTTTCGACGAATTTTTTAAGAATTTTCAAATTTTCAGATGGGAGGTTCCAGATAAGGTCAAAAACGACATACTCAGATCTTCACCAAACTTTGCATGGATACATTGGATGTCAAGACACGTGGAAAAAACATACAAAACATAGGATTGGTGACATCAAGATTTTGGACGAATTTTTTAAGAATTTTCAAATTTTCAGATAGGAGGTTCCATATAAGGTCAAAAACTACATACTCAGATCTTCACCAAACTTTGCAGGGATACATTGGAGGTCGAGACACGTGGAAAAAAAGTACAAAACAAGAGATTGGGGTCATCAAGATTTTGGACGGATTTTTTAGGAATTTTCAAATTTTCAGATGGGAGGTTCCAGATAAGGTCAAAAACTACATACTCAGATCTTCACCAAACATTGCAGGGATACATTGGATGTCAAGACACGTGGAAAAAACGTACAAAACAAGAGATTGGAGACATCAAGATTTTGGACGAATTTTTTAAGAATTTTCAAATTTTCAGATAGGAGGTTGCAGATGAGGTCAAAAACTACATACTCAGATCTTCACCAAACTTTGCAGGAATACTTTGCATGTCAAGACACGTGGAAAAAACGTACAAAACAAGAGATCGGAGACATCAAGATTTTCGACGAATTTTTTAAGAATTTTCAAATTTTCAGATGGGAGGTTCCAGATAAGGTCAAAAACGACATACTCAGATCTTCACCAAACTTTGCAGGGATCCATTGGAGGTCGAGACACGTGGAAAAAACGTACAAAACAAGAGATTGGAGACATCAAGATTTTGGACGAATTTTTTAAGAATTTTCAAATTTTCAGATAGGAGGTTCCATATAAGGTCAAAAACTACATACTCAGATCTTCACCAAACTTTGCAGGGATACATTGGATGTCAAGACACGTGGAAAAAACGTACAAAACAAGAGATTGGAGACATCAAGATTTTCGACGATTTTTTTAAGAATTTTCAAATTTTCAGAAAGGATGTTCCAGATAAGGTCAAAAACGACATACTCAGATCTTCACCAAACTTTGCAGGGATCCATTGGAGGTCGAGACACGTGGAAAAAACGTACAAAACAAGAGATTGGAGACATCAAGATTTTGGACGAATTTTTGAAGAATTTTCAAATTTTCAGATAGGAGGTTCCAGATAAGGTCTAAAACTACATACTCAGATCTCCACCAAACATTGCAGGAATACATTGGATGTCAAGACACGTGGAAAAAACGTACAAAACAAGAGATTGGAGACATCAAGATTTTCGACGAATTTTTGAAGAATTTTCAAATTTTCAGATAGGAGGTTCCAGATAAGGTCAAAAACTACATACTCAGATCTTCACCAAACGTTGCAGGGATACTTTGCATGTCAAGACACGTGGAAAAAACGTACAAAACAAAAGATTGGAGACATCAAGATTTTCGACGAATTTTTTAAGAATTTTCAAATTTTCAGATGGGAGGTTCCAGATAAGGTCAAAAACGACATACTCAGATCTTCACCAAACTTTGCATGGATACATTGGATGTCAAGACACGTGGAAAAAACGTACAAAACAAGAGATTGGAGACATCAAGATTTTGGACGAATTTTTTAAGAATTTTCAAATTTTCAGATGGGAGGTTCAATATAAGGTCAAAAACTACATACTCAGATCTTCACCAAACTTTGCAGGGATACTTTGGATGTCAAGACACGTGGAAAAAACGTACAAAACAAGAGATTGGGGTCATCAAGATTTTGGACGAATTTTTTAAGAATTTTCAAATTTTCAGATGGGAGGTTCATTATAAGGTCAAAAACTACATACTCAGATCTTCACCAAACTTTGCATGGATACATTGGATGTCAAGACACGTGGAAAAAACATACAAAACATAGGATTCGGAACATCAAGATTTTGGTCGAATTTTTTAAGAATATTCAAATTTTCTGATAGGAGGTTCCATATAAGGTCAAAAACTACATACTCAGATCTTCACCAAACATTGCAGGAATACATTGGATGTCAAGACACGTGGAAAAAACGTACAAAACAAGAGATTGGGGTCATCAAGATTTTGCACGGATTTTTTAGGAATTTTCAAATTTTCAGATGGGAGGTTCCAGATAAGGTCAAAAACTACATACTCAGATCTTCACCAAACTTTGCAGGGATACATTGGATGTCAAGACACGTGGAAAAAACGTACAAAACAAGAGATTGGAGACATCAAGATTTTGGACGAATTTTTTAAGAATTTTCAAATTTTCAGATAGGAGGTTCCATATAAGGTCAAAAACTACATACTCAGATCTTCACCAAACTTTGCATGGATACATTATGTGTCAAGACACGTGGAAAAAACGTACAAAACAAAAGATTGGAGACATCAAGATTTTGGTCGAATTTTTTAAGAATTTTCAAATTTTCAGATGGGAGGTTCCAGATAAGGTCAAAAACTACATACTCAGATCTTCACCAAACTTTGCAGGGATACATTGGATGTCAAGACACGTGGAAAAAACGTACAAAACAAGAGATTGGAGACATCAAGATTTTGGACGAATTTTTTAAGAATTTTTAAATTTTCAGATAGGAGGTTCCATATAAGGTCAAAAACTACATACTCAGATCTTCACCAAACTTTGCATGGATACATTATGTGTCAAGACACGTGGAAAAAACGTACAAAACAAGAGATTGGAGACATCAAGATATTGGTCGAATTTTTTAAGAATTTTCAAATTTTCAGTTGGGAGGTTCCAGATAAGGTCAAAAACTACATACTCAGATCTTCACCAAACTTTGCAGGGATACATTGGATGTCAAGACACGTAGAAAAAACGTACAAAACAAGAGATAGGAGACATCAAGATTTTGGACGAATTTTTTAACAATTTTCAAATTTTCAGAAAGGATGTTCCAGATAAGGTCAAAAACAACATACTCAGATCTTCACCAAACTTTGCAGGGATACATTGGATATCAAGACACGTGGAAAAAACGTACAAAACAAGAGATTGGAGACATCAAGATTTTGGACGAATTTTTTAAGAATTTTCAAATTTTCAGATAGGAGGTTCCAGATAAGATCAAAAACTACATACTCAGATCTTCACCAAACTTTGCAGGGATACATTGGATGTCAAGACACGTGGAAAAAAAGTACAAAACAAGAGATTGGGGTCATCAAGATTTTGGACGGATTTTTTAGGAATTTTCAAATTTTCAGATGGGAGGTTCCAGATAAGGTCAAAAACTACATACTCAGATCTTCACCAAACATTGCAGGGATACATTGGATGTCAAGACACGTGGAAAAAACGTACAAAACAAGAGATTGGAGACATCAAGATTTTGGACGAATTTTTTAAGAATTTTCAAATTTTCAGATAGGAGGTTCCAGATGAGGTCAAAAACTACATACTCAGATCTTCACCAAACTTTGCAGGAATACTTTGCATGTCAAGACACGTGGAAAAAACGTACAAAACAAGAGATCGGAGACATCAAGATTTTCGACGAATTTTTTAAGAATTTTCAAATTTTCAGATGGGAGGTTCCAGATAAGGTCAAAAACGACATACTCAGATCTTCACCAAACTTTGCATGGATACATTGGATGTCAAGACACGTGGAAAAAACATACAAAACATAGGATTGGTGACATCAAGATTTTGGACGAATTTTTTAAGAATTTTCAAATTTTCAGATAGGAGGTTCCATATAAGGTCAAAAACTACATACTCAGATCTTCACCAAACTTTGCAGGGATACATTGGAGGTCGAGACACGTGGAAAAAAAGTACAAAACAAGAGATTGGGGTCATCAAGATTTTGGACGGATTTTTTAGGAATTTTCAAATTTTCAGATGGGAGGTTCCAGATAAGGTCAAAAACTACATACTCAGATCTTCACCAAACATTGCAGGGATACATTGGATGTCAAGACACGTGGAAAAAACGTACAAAACAAGAGATTGGAGACATCAAGATTTTGGACGAATTTTTTAAGAATTTTCAAATTTTCAGATAGGAGGTTCCAGATGAGGTCAAAAACTACATACTCAGATCTTCACCAAACTTTGCAGGAATACTTTGCATGTCAAGACACGTGGAAAAAACGTACAAAACAAGAGATCGGAGACATCAAGATTTTCGACGAATTTTTTAAGAATTTTCAAATTTTCAGATGGGAGGTTCCAGATAAGGTCAAAAACGACATACTCAGATCTTCACCAAACTTTGCAGGGATCCATTGGAGGTCGAGACACGTGGAAAAAACGTACAAAACAAGAGATTGGAGACATCAAGATTTTGGACGAATTTTTTAAGAATTTTCAAATTTTCAGATAGGAGGTTCCATATAAGGTCAAAAACTACATACTCAGATCTTCACCAAACTTTGCAGGGATACATTGGATGTCAAGACACGTGGAAAAAACGTACAAAACAAGAGATTGGAGACATCAAGATTTTCGACGAATTTTTTAAGAATTTTCAAATTTTCAGAAAGGATGTTCCAGATAAGGTCAAAAACGACATACTCAGATCTTCACCAAACTTTGCAGGGATCCATTGGAGGTCGAGACACGTGGAAAAAACGTACAAAACAAGAGATTGGAGACATCAAGATTTTGGACGAATTTTTGAAGAATTTTCAAATTTTCAGATAGGAGGTTCCAGATAAGGTCTAAAACTACATACTCAGATCTCCACCAAACATTGCAGGAATACATTGGATGTCAAGACACGTGGAAAAAACGTACAAAACAAGAGATTGGAGACATCAAGATTTTCGAAGAATTTTTGAAGAATTTTCAAATTTTCAGATAGGAGGTTCCAGATAAGGTCAAAAACTACATACTCAGATCTTCACCAAACGTTGCAGGGATACTTTGCATGTCAAGACACGTGGAAAAAACGTACAAAACAAAAGATTGGAGACATCAAGATTTTCGACGAATTTTTTAAGAATTTTCAAATTTTCAGATGGGAGGTTCCAGATAAGGTCAAAAACGACATACTCAGATCTTCACCAAACTTTGCATGGATACATTGGATGTCAAGACACGTGGAAAAAACGTACAAAACAAGAGATTGGAGACATCAAGATTTTGGACGAATTTTTTAAGAATTTTCAAATTTTCAGATGGGAGGTTCAATATAAGGTCAAAAACTACATACTCAGATCTTCACCAAACTTTGCAGGGATACTTTGGATGTCAAGACACGTGGAAAAAACGTACAAAACAAGAGATTGGGGTCATCAAGATTTTGGACGAATTTTTTAAGAATTTTCAAATTTTCAGATGGGAGGTTCAATATAAGGTCAAAAACTACATACTCAGATCTTCACCAAACTTTGCATGGATACATTGGATGTCAAGACACGTGGAAAAAACATACAAAACATAGGATTCGGAACATCAAGATTTTGGTCGAATTTTTTAAGAATTTTCAAATTTTCAGATAGGAGGTTCCATATAAGGTCAAAAACTACATACTCAGATCTTCACCAAACATTGCAGGAATACATTGGATGTCAAGACACGTGGAAAAAACGTACAAAACAAGAGATTGGGGTCATCAAGATTTTGCACGGATTTTTTAGGAATTTTCAAATTTTCAGATGGGAGGTTCCAGATAAGGTCAAAAACTACATACTCAGATCTTCACCAAACTTTGCAGGGATACATTATGTGTCAAGACACGTGGAAAAAACGTACAAAACAAAAGATTGGAGACATCAAGATTTTGGTCGAATTTTTTAAGAATTTTCAAATTTTCAGATGGGAGGTTCCAGATAAGGTCAAAAACTACATACTCAGATCTTCACCAAACTTTGCAGGGATACATTGGATGTCAAGACACGTGGAAAAAACGTACAAAACAAGAGATTGGAGACATCAAGATTTTGGACGAATTTTTTAAGAATTTTTAAATTTTCAGATAGGAGGTTCCATATAAGGTCAAAAACTACATACTCAGATCTTCACCAAACTTTGCATGGATACATTATGTGTCAAGACACGTGGAAAAAACGTACAAAACAAGAGATTGGAGACATCAAGATATTGGTCGAATTTTTTAAGAATTTTCAAATTTTCAGATGGGAGGTTCCAGATAAGGTCAAAAACTACATACTCAGATCTTCACCAAACTTTGCAGGGATACATTGGATGTCAAGACACGTGGAAAAAACGTACAAAACAAGATTTGGAGACATCAAGATTTTGGACGAATTTTTTAACAATTTTCAAATTTTCAGAAAGGATGTTCCAGATAAGGTCAAAAACAACATACTCAGATCTTCACCAAACGTTGCAGGGATACTTTGCATGTCAAGACACGTGGAAAAAACGTACAAAACAAAAGATTGGAGACATCAAGATTTTCGACGAATTTTTTAAGAATTTTCAAATTTTCAGATGGGAGGTTCCAGATAAGGTCAAAAACGACATACTCAGATCTTCACCAAACTTTGCATGGATACATTGGATGTCAAGACACGTGGAAAAAACGTACAAAACAAGAGATTGGAGACATCAAGATTTTGGACGAATTTTTTAAGAATTTTCAAATTTTCAGATGGGAGGTTCAATATAAGGTCAAAAACTACATACTCAGATCTTCACCAAACTTTGCAGGGATACTTTGGATGTCAAGACACGTGGAAAAAACGTACAAAACAAGAGATTGGGGTCATCAAGATTTTGGACGAATTTTTTAAGAATTTTCAAATTTTCAGATGGGAGGTTCAATATAAGGTCAAAAACTACATACTCAGATCTTCACCAAACTTTGCATGGATACATTGGATGTCAAGACACGTGGAAAAAACATACAAAACATAGGATTCGGAACATCAAGATTTTGGTCGAATTTTTTAAGAATATTCAAATTTTCTGATAGGAGGTTCCATATAAGGTCAAAAACTACATACTCAGATCTTCACCAAACATTGCAGGAATACATTGGATGTCAAGACACGTGGAAAAAACGTACAAAACAAGAGATTGGGGTCATCAAGATTTTGCACGGATTTTTTAGGAATTTTCAAATTTTCAGATGGGAGGTTCCAGATAAGGTCAAAAACTACATACTCAGATCTTCACCAAACTTTGCAGGGATACATTGGATGTCAAGACACGTGGAAAAAACGTACAAAACAAGAGATTGGAGACATCAAGATTTTGGACGAATTTTTTAAGAATTTTCAAATTTTCAGATAGGAGGTTCCATATAAGGTCAAAAACTACATACTCAGATCTTCACCAAACTTTGCATGGATACATTATGTGTCAAGACACGTGGAAAAAACGTACAAAACAAAAGATTGGAGACATCAAGATTTTGGTCGAATTTTTTAAGAATTTTCAAATTTTCAGATGGGAGGTTCCAGATAAGGTCAAAAACTACATACTCAGATCTTCACCAAACTTTGCAGGGATACATTGGATGTCAAGACACGTGGAAAAAACGTACAAAACAAGAGATTGGAGACATCAAGATTTTGGACGAATTTTTTAAGAATTTTTAAATTTTCAGATAGGAGGTTCCATATAAGGTCAAAAACTACATACTCAGATCTTCACCAAACTTTGCATGGATACATTATGTGTCAAGACACGTGGAAAAAACGTACAAAACAAGAGATTGGAGACATCAAGATATTGGTCGAATTTTTTAAGAATTTTCAAATTTTCAGTTGGGAGGTTCCAGATAAGGTCAAAAACTACATACTCAGATCTTCACCAAACTTTGCAGGGATACATTGGATGTCAAGACACGTAGAAAAAACGTACAAAACAAGAGATAGGAGACATCAAGATTTTGGACGAATTTTTTAACAATTTTCAAATTTTCAGAAAGGATGTTCCAGATAAGGTCAAAAACAACATACTCAGATCTTCACCAAACTTTGCAGGGATACATTGGATATCAAGACACGTGGAAAAAACGTACAAAACAAGAGATTGGAGACATCAAGATTTTGGACGAATTTTTTAAGAATTTTCAAATTTTCAGATAGGAGGTTCCAGATAAGATCAAAAACTACATACTCAGATCTTCACCAAACTTTGCAGGGATACATTGGATGTCAAGACACGTGGAAAAAAAGTACAAAACAAGAGATTGGGGTCATCAAGATTTTGGACGGATTTTTTAGGAATTTTCAAATTTTCAGATGGGAGGTTCCAGATAAGGTCAAAAACTACATACTCAGATCTTCACCAAACATTGCAGGGATACATTGGATGTCAAGACACGTGGAAAAAACGTACAAAACAAGAGATTGGAGACATCAAGATTTTGGACGAATTTTTTAAGAATTTTCAAATTTTCAGATAGGAGGTTCCAGATGAGGTCAAAAACTACATACTCAGATCTTCACCAAACTTTGCAGGAATACTTTGCATGTCAAGACACGTGGAAAAAACGTACAAAACAAGAGATCGGAGACATCAAGATTTTCGACGAATTTTTTAAGAATTTTCAAATTTTCAGATGGGAGGTTCCAGATAAGGTCAAAAACGACATACTCAGATCTTCACCAAACTTTGCATGGATACATTGGATGTCAAGACACGTGGAAAAAACATACAAAACATAGGATTGGTGACATCAAGATTTTGGACGAATTTTTTAAGAATTTTCAAATTTTCAGATAGGAGGTTCCATATAAGGTCAAAAACTACATACTCAGATCTTCACCAAACTTTGCAGGGATACATTGGAGGTCGAGACACGTGGAAAAAAAGTACAAAACAAGAGATTGGGGTCATCAAGATTTTGGACGGATTTTTTAGGAATTTTCAAATTTTCAGATGGGAGGTTCCAGATAAGGTCAAAAACTACATACTCAGATCTTCACCAAACATTGCAGGGATACATTGGATGTCAAGACACGTGGAAAAAACGTACAAAACAAGAGATTGGAGACATCAAGATTTTGGACGAATTTTTTAAGAATTTTCAAATTTTCAGATAGGAGGTTCCAGATGAGGTCAAAAACTACATACTCAGATCTTCACCAAACTTTGCAGGAATACTTTGCATGTCAAGACACGTGGAAAAAACGTACAAAACAAGAGATCGGAGACATCAAGATTTTCGACGAATTTTTTAAGAATTTTCAAATTTTCAGATGGGAGGTTCCAGATAAGGTCAAAAACGACATACTCAGATCTTCACCAAACTTTGCAGGGATCCATTGGAGGTCGAGACACGTGCAAAAAACGTACAAAACAAGAGATTGGAGACATCAAGATTTTGGACGAATTTTTTAAGAATTTTCAAATTTTCAGATAGGAGGTTCCATATAAGGTCAAAAACTACATACTCAGATCTTCACCAAACTTTGCAGGGATCCATTGGATGTCAAGACACGTGGAAAAAACGTACAAAACAAGAGATTGGAGACATCAAGATTTTCGACGAATTTTTTAAGAATTTTCAAATTTTCAGAAAGGATGTTCCAGATAAGGTCAAAAACGACATACTCAGATCTTCACCAAACTTTGCAGGGATCCATTGGAGGTCGAGACACGTGGAAAAAACGTACAAAACAAGAGATTGGAGACATCAAGATTTTGGACGAATTTTTGAAGAATTTTCAAATTTTCAGATAGGAGGTTCCAGATAAGGTCTAAAACTACATACTCAGATCTCCACCAAACATTGCAGGAATACATTGGATGTCAAGACACGTGGAAAAAACGTACAAAACAAGAGATTGGAGACATCAAGATTTTCGAAGAATTTTTGAAGAATTTTCAAATTTTCAGATAGGAGGTTCCAGATAAGGTCAAAAACTACATACTCAGATCTTCACCAAACGTTGCAGGGATACTTTGCATGTCAAGACACGTGGAAAAAACGTACAAAACAAAAGATTGGAGACATCAAGATTTTCGACGAATTTTTTAAGAATTTTCAAATTTTCAGATGGGAGGTTCCAGATAAGGTCAAAAACGACATACTCAGATCTTCACCAAACTTTGCATGGATACATTGGATGTCAAGACACGTGGAAAAAACGTACAAAACAAGAGATTGGAGACATCAAGATTTTGGACGAATTTTTTAAGAATTTTCAAATTTTCAGATGGGAGGTTCAATATAAGGTCAAAAACTACATACTCAGATCTTCACCAAACTTTGCAGGGATACTTTGGATGTCAAGACACGTGGAAAAAACGTACAAAACAAGAGATTGGGGTCATCAAGATTTTGGACGAATTTTTTAAGAATTTTCAAATTTTCAGATGGGAGGTTCAATATAAGGTCAAAAACTACATACTCAGATCTTCACCAAACTTTGCATGGATACATTGGATGTCAAGACACGTGGAAAAAACATACAAAACATAGGATTCGGAACATCAAGATTTTGGTCGAATTTTTTAAGAATTTTCAAATTTTCAGATAGGAGGTTCCATATAAGGTCAAAAACTACATACTCAGATCTTCACCAAACATTGCAGGAATACATTGGATGTCAAGACACGTGGAAAAAACGTACAAAACAAGAGATTGGGGTCATCAAGATTTTGCACGGATTTTTTAGGAATTTTCAAATTTTCAGATGGGAGGTTCCAGATAAGGTCAAAAACTACATACTCAGATCTTCACCAAACTTTGCAGGGATACATTATGTGTCAAGACACGTGGAAAAAACGTACAAAACAAAAGATTGGAGACATCAAGATTTTGGTCGAATTTTTTAAGAATTTTCAAATTTTCAGATGGGAGGTTCCAGATAAGGTCAAAAACTACATACTCAGATCTTCACCAAACTTTGCAGGGATACATTGGATGTCAAGACACGTGGAAAAAACGTACAAAACAAGAGATTGGAGACATCAAGATTTTGGACGAATTTTTTAAGAATTTTTAAATTTTCAGATAGGAGGTTCCATATAAGGTCAAAAACTACATACTCAGATCTTCACCAAACTTTGCATGGATACATTATGTGTCAAGACACGTGGAAAAAACGTACAAAACAAGAGATTGGAGACATCAAGATATTGGTCGAATTTTTTAAGAATTTTCAAATTTTCAGATGGGAGGTTCCAGATAAGGTCAAAAACTACATACTCAGATCTTCACCAAACTTTGCAGGGATACATTGGATGTCAAGACACGTGGAAAAAACGTACAAAACAAGATTTGGAGACATCAAGATTTTGGACGAATTTTTTAACAATTTTCAAATTTTCAGAAAGGATGTTCCAGATAAGGTCAAAAACAACATACTCAGATCTTCACCAAACTTTGCAGGGATACATTGGATATCAAGACACGTGGAAAAAACGTACAAAACAAGAGATTGGAGACATCAAGATTTTGGACGAATTTTTTAAGAATTTTCAAATTTTCAGATAGGAGGTTCCAGATAAGATCAAAAACTACATACTCAGATCTTCACCAAACTTTGCAGGGATACATTGGATGTCAAGACACGTGGAAAAAAAGTACAAAACAAGAGATTGGGGTCATCAAGATTTTGGACGGATTTTTTAGGAATTTTCAAATTTTCAGATGGGAGGTTCCAGATAAGGTCAAAAACTACATACTCAGATCTTCACCAAACATTGCAGGGATACATTGGATGTCAAGACACGTGGAAAAAACGTACAAAACAAGAGATTGGAGACATCAAGATTTTGGACGAATTTTTTAAGAATTTTCAAATTTTCAGATAGGAGGTTCCAGATGAGGTCAAAAACTACATACTCAGATCTTCACCAAACTTTGCAGGAATACTTTGCATGTCAAGACACGTGGAAAAAACGTACAAAACAAGAGATCGGAGACATCAAGATTTTCGACGAATTTTTTAAGAATTTTCAAATTTTCAGATGGGAGGTTCCAGATAAGGTCAAAAACGACATACTCAGATCTTCACCAAACTTTGCATGGATACATTGGATGTCAAGACACGTGGAAAAAACATACAAAACATAGGATTGGTGACATCAAGATTTTGGACGAATTTTTTAAGAATTTTCAAATTTTCAGATAGGAGGTTCCATATAAGGTCAAAAACTACATACTCAGATCTTCACCAAACTTTGCAGGGATACATTGGAGGTCGAGACACGTGGAAAAAAAGTACAAAACAAGAGATTGGGGTCATCAAGATTTTGGACGGATTTTTTAGGAATTTTCAAATTTTCAGATGGGAGGTTCCAGATAAGGTCAAAAACTACATACTCAGATCTTCACCAAACATTGCAGGGATACATTGGATGTCAAGACACGTGGAAAAAACGTACAAAACAAGAGATTGGAGACATCAAGATTTTGGACGAATTTTTTAAGAATTTTCAAATTTTCAGATAGGAGGTTCCAGATGAGGTCAAAAACTACATACTCAGATCTTCACCAAACTTTGCAGGAATACTTTGCATGTCAAGACACGTGGAAAAAACGTACAAAACAAGAGATCGGAGACATCAAGATTTTCGACGAATTTTTTAAGAATTTTCAAATTTTCAGATGGGAGGTTCCAGATAAGGTCAAAAACGACATACTCAGATCTTCACCAAACTTTGCAGGGATCCATTGGAGGTCGAGACACGTGGAAAAAACGTACAAAACAAGAGATTGGAGACATCAAGATTTTGGACGAATTTTTTAAGAATTTTCAAATTTTCAGATAGGAGGTTCCATATAAGGTCTAAAACTACATACTCAGATCTCCATTAAACATTGCAGGAATACATTGGATGTCAAGACACGTGGAAAAAACGTACAAAACAAGAGATTGGAGACATCAAGATATTGGTCGAATTTTTTAAGAATTTTCAAATTTTCAGTTGGGAGGTTCCAGATAAGGTCAAAAACTACATACTCAGATCTTCACCAAACTTTGCAGGGATACATTGGATGTCAAGACACGTAGAAAAAACGTACAAAACAAGAGATAGGAGACATCAAGATTTTGGACGAATTTTTTAACAATTTTCAAATTTTCAGAAAGGATGTTCCAGATAAGGTCAAAAACAACATACTCAGATCTTCACCAAACTTTGCAGGGATACATTGGATATCAAGACACGTGGAAAAAACGTACAAAACAAGAGATTGGAGACATCAAGATTTTGGACGAATTTTTTAAGAATTTTCAAATTTTCAGATAGGAGGTTCCAGATAAGATCAAAAACTACATACTCAGATCTTCACCAAACTTTGCAGGGATACATTGGATGTCAAGACACGTGGAAAAAAAGTACAAAACAAGAGATTGGGGTCATCAAGATTTTGGACGGATTTTTTAGGAATTTTCAAATTTTCAGATGGGAGGTTCCAGATAAGGTCAAAAACTACATACTCAGATCTTCACCAAACATTGCAGGGATACATTGGATGTCAAGACACGTGGAAAAAACGTACAAAACAAGAGATTGGAGACATCAAGATTTTGGACGAATTTTTTAAGAATTTTCAAATTTTCAGATAGGAGGTTCCAGATGAGGTCAAAAACTACATACTCAGATCTTCACCAAACTTTGCAGGAATACTTTGCATGTCAAGACACGTGGAAAAAACGTACAAAACAAGAGATCGGAGACATGAAGATTTTCGACGAATTTTTTAAGAATTTTCAAATTTTCAGATGGGAGGTTCCAGATAAGGTCAAAAACGACATACTCAGATCTTCACCAAACTTTGCATGGATACATTGGATGTCAAGACACGTGGAAAAAACATACAAAACATAGGATTGGTGACATCAAGATTTTGGACGAATTTTTTAAGAATTTTCAAATTTTCAGATAGGAGGTTCCATATAAGGTCAAAAACTACATACTCAGATCTTCACCAAACTTTGCAGGGATACATTGGAGGTCGAGACACGTGGAAAAAAAGTACAAAACAAGAGATTGGGGTCATCAAGATTTTGGACGGATTTTTTAGGAATTTTCAAATTTTCAGATGGGAGGTTCCAGATAAGGTCAAAAACTACATACTCAGATCTTCACCAAACATTGCAGGGATACATTGGATGTCAAGACACGTGGAAAAAACGTACAAAACAAGAGATTGGAGACATCAAGATTTTGGACGAATTTTTTAAGAATTTTCAAATTTTCAGATAGGAGGTTCCAGATGAGGTCAAAAACTACATACTCAGATCTTCACCAAACTTTGCAGGAATACTTTGCATGTCAAGACACGTGGAAAAAACGTACAAAACAAGAGATCGGAGACATCAAGATTTTCGACGAATTTTTTTAAGAATTTTCAAATTTTCAGATGGGAGGTTCCAGATAAGGTCAAAAACGACATACTCAGATCTTCACCAAACTTTGCAGGGATCCATTGGAGGTCGAGACACGTGGAAAAAACGTACAAAACAAGAGATTGGAGACATCAAGATTTTGGACGAATTTTTTAAGAATTTTCAAATTTTCAGATAGGAGGTTCCATATAAGGTCAAAAACTACATACTCAGATCTTCACCAAACTTTGCAGGGATACATTGGATGTCAAGACACGTGGAAAAAACGTACAAAACAAGAGATTGGAGACATCAAGATTTTCGACGAATTTTTTAAGAATTTTCAAATTTTCAGAAAGGATGTTCCAGATAAGGTCAAAAACGACATACTCAGATCTTCACCAAACTTTGCAGGGATACATTGGAGGTCGAGACACGTGGAAAAAACGTACAAAACAAGAGATTGGAGACATCAAGATTTTGGACGAATTTTTGAAGAATTTTCAAATTTTCAGATAGGAGGTTCCAGATAAGGTCTAAAACTACATACTCAGATCTCCACCAAACATTGCAGGAATACATTGGATGTCAAGACACGTGGAAAAAACGTACAAAACAAGAGATTGGAGACATCAAGATTTTCGACGAATTTTTTAAGAATTTTCAAATTTTCAGATAGGAGGTTCCAGATAAGGTCAAAAACTACATACTCAGATCTTCACCAAACGTTGCAGGGATACTTTGCATGTCAAGACACGTGGAAAAAACGTACAAAACAAAAGATTGGAGACATCAAGATTTTCGACGAATTTTTTAAGAATTTTCAAATTTTCAGATGGGAGGTTCCAGATAAGGTCAAAAACGACATACTCAGATCTTCACCAAACTTTGCATGGATACATTGGATGTCAAGACACGTGGAAAAAACGTACAAAACAAGAGATTGGAGACATCAAGATTTTGGACGAATTGTTTAAGAATTTTCAAATTTTCAGATGGGAGGTTCAATATAAGGTCAAAAACTACATACTCAGATCTTCACCAAACTTTGCAGGGATACTTTGGATGTCAAGACACGTGGAAAAAACGTACAAAACAAGAGATTGGGGTCATCAAGATTTTGGACGAATTTTTTAAGAATTTTCAAATTTTCAGATGGGAGGTTCAGTATAAGGTCAAAAACTACATACTCAGATCTTCACCAAACTTTGCATGGATACATTGGATGTCAAGACACGTGGAAAAAACATACAAAACATAGGATTCGGAACATCAAGATTTTGGTCGAATTTTTTAAGAATTTTCAAATTTTCAGATAGGAGGTTCCATATAAGGTCAAAAACTACATACTCAGATCTTCACCAAACATTGCAGGAATACATTGGATGTCAAGACACGTGGAAAAAACGTACAAAACAAGAGATTGGGGTCATCAAGATTTTGCACGGATTTTTTAGGAATTTTCAAATTTTCAGATGGGAGGTTCCAGATAAGGTCAAAAACTACATACTCAGATCTTCACCAAACTTTGCAGGGATCGTAACGAACCTTAAAGTTCGTGGGATCTGAACCAGTTAACTGATGGGGTGATGTAAACTACTCATCATTCATCCTCTTGATGAGACCACTCGTCATTAGCATGACGAGTTATTGCTTGGCATGCGAAAGGTACAAATAACACAAAGGAATTAAACTACTGAAAAGACAATAGCAACTCGTTGGATTTTGTGAACCGTTGAACCTGTATCATGGCTGGGTGTAGGATAATTACCTGTCTAACTGAAGTCTCTTAGCTGAATGAAAATAGCGAAGTCCTCTGTGCGCTTCTCTCCTATTTGTTGACCAAAGCGAGCTTCCACTATCGACCTCCTGTCTTGCTGACCTCCTCTCTCTACCAACTCAATTCCCAAAGTCCACTCCCTTCCCAGCTTGTCTCACCTCTATATTCCCTGGCCATCGAGCTCTTCCTCGATGCCGAATCGCCGAATCGTGTTTATTATCATAATTGCTACCATGCAAACCGCTGACACCAAACCCAGAAGTGTTACCTATTTCCTGAATGCTCAGGAGGTTTGCATGGCACAACACAATGCATTGTAAACATGCCTAAGAGGCTTGAGACAGCTGAGAGAAAAACAAGTGAATGCCCTGGTCAACATGAAGCGTTCAGAGAGACTTAATAAAATAAACATACAATCCTATGGATTGATACGTTCGCGCCGCCTAGGAAAAATTTTCCTTTGAAAATTTAAAAGTCAAATCGCAAAGCTTGACATGACTCAGGTTCGCCAATTCCATATATTTTCTTAAAAAACCAAATATACAAAATAAATAAATCCACCAAAACATAACTTGTCTGTTGTTTGCCGTAGCCTGAATAAAAAAAATTTATTCCCTAAACTCTAAAAATGAATAATACCCTTAATACTAACAAATTCGTATGTTTATACGATGTAAAAACAATAATATATACTATTATAGGACTAGAAATCACAAACGTTCGTGTCGTTAAGCGAAAAAAACTCTTAATGTATCACATGTGCGTGTACGTAATGTTTTCATGTAGAATTGCTCATTAATCTGCTCCTAGTCAAGAGTCTGTGATCCCTCGCCACGCGATAACGACTCTGTGTGTTTCGCGAAGCAAGCGGTTGGAGCGTCGTGCAAGATGGAACGGAATTCACAATGTTGTTTATATTCCACTTGATATAGACTCTTCAAACACATAAAAAAAAAAACCTTAAAAAAGTGCACAAGTAAGTACACGTAAGTAAGCATGCAAAACATTGTCACATCTCACTGTTTTGTCCGTGTGAAAACCTGATCATATCAAAGTGCGTATGTTTTACGAACTACGTAGCTAGTGCACTCCTAACATCGTTGAATATATGAACTTGCATGGCTGTGTTGCACATTCCAATGTAGTATTATACACTATTCAATGTATATAATTGGTTACTCTGATAACTGTCGCTGGTAAAAACTTAATTATAGCGTTCCATTTTCTCTTCTACATTAATCTGTACACTGTATACATATATATGGCTTGGTGAATACCTTTGTATGTCTGCACACACATAAAAAAAAATAATCTTGCAGTATTTTATCAACTGTCTACTCTGATTAAAAATATCAGAAAATGTTCAATGTGCAATTGTATTTCTAATTATGTACCATATTGGTGAAACACAATTAACTATTTGGAAAAAACATTTGCATAAAACTAAAGCATACTGTCTGCAATGTTTGAAAGTACTGTAGCTATGCTTGTTATAGCTTGCATGTGCAATTGGATATCCATTGTAAAAACTTCTTCTTAAAACAAAAATATGCACTAATTGATGCACTGATGCTTGTCGCTTCCTTGCAGTAAAATGTAAACTTAAATGCATATAAAACTAGTTCTTATGCATGACACAAAACTGAAAATGTATATAAGGACTATGGAAAAGTACTGTTTCCCATAATGCATGTTAAATGACCAAATAGATACACATGATAGGAGCTCACATGTGTATGTGTAGAAACACTGTAGCACAATTCTGTAATTATTGTTTGTGACCAGAACTGCTGTTTGTAGAATGTATGTTTTCTCTGCTTCCTCTTCTTTCTGGATTGCTTGTCGTCTTGACTGCATTGGGGCAATATAAAAATGTAGTAAATTACCCGTAAAACTTCGGAGATGGGGAAAAGTTGTTGTTTTAACTGCAAACAGTGTGGAGGGGAATTTTATTTAGCTCCATCACTAGGTGTTGTTGATAATGTGTAGTCCGCTATATTGGGAAATGTATGGTTGTACATCCTTCATGTAAAAGGTAGTCTCCGTGCAGTAATAAGTAAAAATGTCTGCATGTCTCCCTCAAATTGGTGGTGACGAGTCTCTTCTTGAAATAGTACTTAAAATATCTGCATGTCTCCCTCGTAAAATGATACTCAGTCTTTCTGCCTGGTAATAGTAGACTGCCTGCGGATGTCCGTAATAAAAAATGCCCATGGATGGTGTAGGCATTGCTTGTCCCTGGCGTTCCGTATAGACAGGTTAGGTTAAATAAAGGGAAAATTATGACAAAGAAAGGAAATTGCAATAGGATGGGTATATATAATTCAAGTATGCATGTACACAAAACCAACTAATTTCCACTGCCTTTTCTTTTAAAATTAAATTAAATTGTCTCATCAAAAATAAAATATGATTAAAATAAATTGATAAAATAATTGCCATAACTTTTTGAAAATAAATAAGGAAAATTTAAATAAAATATCCAACCGTAATTAAAAATATTAATGTCCATGATTAATGTGTTGCCTTAACCTATTAATTATTACTGCGCTGCTCTGACTTAATCTGTTTAGAAAGCTGATAATGTTTATACAAATAATATCCTAGGGTTGCGGTTAATAAAACATTCCAAATAATAAAAACTAATATTGACATGGGCAAAGGGTTTAGAACTAATTCTTGAAATGAAATGTTCTTACTAATTGATTGATTAAGTTGTTTTAAAGCAAGTTCAAGCGGAGTCCATTGGGGAATAGTGAAATCAGATAAATTCTTGGGAATATTAGGTAGTAACTCAATTTCCTTCATTTTTACTTGTTCAAAAGCTAACATTCTTGTGTGTAAAATTTGTTGATCCACAATAATTTGCGAAAAATCCTGATAATTAAAAAATAAAGATTGGCCTTCGGTAAGCTGAACTGATCTGTGCGTGTTCAAATTATTATTCAAATTCTGAATGACAATAAATTGACCTGAACCTGATATTAAAATACCATTGCGTGTTCTGATAAACTGAAATAATTTATTGTCAGTAATAGACTTTACTTCAAAACTACAAGAAACTGAACTGTTGTGTAGAAGTAAATCCTCTAAACACTGTACATCTCTATCGATGGTAACTTCACTATGCGAACAGAGATAAAAAAAGTTTTTAAGCTCGCATGCACTCTCAACAATTTGCACTAATCGTGGACTTCCCTTATGTTGCATACTGTAAGTTAACTCTGGGATTCTAATGCGAGACCATGAATTGTTATGCAAAATGCCTAAGTTAACTGCTCTAAAAATAGGAGCGATGTCATTCATCTGTACTAAAGGTGTCTCTAAAAGTAAATGAAATGATCTACTACTGGGTTCATAATTAATCAAATATACTTTGGTCAATGAATAAAATAATCCTATGTCTGTTTTATAAAGTGAATCTTTAAAATCGGGATGATGCTGAATAAATGTACGGAGCCAATTAGGAGTTAAAATGTGATAAGATAATTTTCCTGAGGCTATTTCCATAATTATAAAATCTAAACGCTCAATCATCTCAGAGGCGTGCAATAAGGCAACTATGTGTCTCTCTTCATTATAATCGTAACAAAATTTGGCTAATAATTCTTCCTTTAAATGCAAAACTGATTGCTTTAAAACTACCAAAATCCCATTAACAATGTTCACCATTTTTACTTGACTCTGTTTCATATTCTGTACTTCTTGAATAATATGATGTTGATTGGCTGCTAAAGTTTTAACTGATTGGGATAAATGATGAACTGACATGGTGTTGAAAACCGAAAGTCCTGCACTAAACAAATTTATTAAATTAAGAAAAATCTGCCTCTTTTCCCTGTTATGAATATTAGTAACATTCTGATATAAATTTTGGCAATTAGGCCTTACGTCTCCTACTGTAAATTTACATGGGAAATACTGAGAAATTTCGGTAAGATAATCATTAATTTTGGTGCTGGTATCATTATGAATGACTTTCCATTGCGCACATGCGGAATCATTGTCAGCCTGAATATGTGCATCGATGAATATATTCACAGTTGTAAAAATATTCTTACTACTATGAATGGTTAACCCTTGTCTCTCATAATATAAGCCTAATGATTTAAAAAATATGTCTTGCGACTGTTCATTGTTGGGTAAAGATCCACTAAAATGAATCAGGGATAGGAGTAGGATTAAAATCCAAAATAGGAAAGTAATTCTGCTAGTAGCCATGCTTCTGTAAAAAAAATTTTCCTGCATCAGTACAGCTTGACGTTGGGATATATACCTTAGTAAGGCTAAAATTATGCTGATGTAATAACAAAGTATGGGATCAGATAAGTAACTAGATCGATGTTAGGGAAGGGGTGGGAAATACCACATCAGCAATATCATGCGAAGGATGGAAAGGATACCGCAACTCTTCAGTGAGTGAAAATCATGGGCCACATAGATATCGAGCCGTACGATTTCTGGATAAGTGAATTGGAGAGAGTACCAGAAATCGCAGAAAACATACTCAACTACCTCCCCCTAGTGCTCCTGGGTCCAACGTGGGGTTGGAGAACCAAATTGATTGTAAATTATGCTATTAAGGATAGGGTGCTCCGAGAAATAGGGACCCTATCCCAACTGGAGGACCTTGTGCGGGAGTATTGGGAGGAAATTAAAAAACGGGAGCAGCTTTTGACAACCGGTTCCCGAAACTTCCGCAGAAGGCTCTACCTCCAGCGGGAGCTGGATATGCTGCAGGAAGACTTCCTGTGGCTAGGGGACCTATTTCTCGGTTGCAAGGAGTGGAAAGTATTCGACTTCAACTTGGATTAGGGTAAGTGAACAAAATTTTCCTAAAACTGACTAATAATAATAATAATTTCTCAAATGCAACATTTGTGATAAACCACTCTGTTTAAATTTGGAAAGGCTAACGATGCCGTGGCGACTTTTGCTGCACATGCCTGTGCTAATCACCGAGGCTTAGCCTTGGCATGTTGCTGACAAATTTTGATTACTCTATGTGCATAAAGTGCTAAAATTGCCCTTTTGTAAAATTTCCCTGATGTATCAAAATTTCGTTTATCTTTATCCTGATTTAAACCAAATGCACGTCGATTTCCCAAAAAATTTACTTACTATAAATATCTCTTATGAAAAACGGGAAAATTTTGCGAGAAAACGCAAAAAAATTCGTCTTGTTGTTCCTTTGTAAAATTATTGGTCGTGATTAGTCGGAAGTGCATAAATGCGACGTTTTACGGAAAAAATTATCTATATAGAACAAAATATCCCTAACATTGTTTACATGAACTTCTATCGTAAAAATCAAATTCTGATGGCTATATGCGTAACTAAACTGATTCCCTAAAATTTTAATGGACGACCGCCCCTGGCTGATGTAATCTCAATGCTAAGTGTTTTCTAAGCTTCTAGCGTGTTCAAAGTACTCGGGAGATTCCGTGCGGAGAAAGGAATTCGCTGATACAAGACATTCTAAATTGTGCAAAGTTGCATTTGTGGTCGCTGGACGTAACTGAAAATTTCTCTATGGTGACAACGAAAGCTCTGTCAAGTTCGCTGCCGTGATCGGCGACTTCGGGGAAGTTCGGGTTCCGTTCGGGAGGTGGAGGGGAAAAGGTCGCTGTTTCGAGCAGCAAGCAAAGGAACGGAGAGAGAAAATGCAAGGCGATGGTTCGCTGATACATTGAATGACGCGTAACTGTTTACAAAACTTTAACTTACTACGAACAAAGTCTAGTAAGCGCTGCGGGAGTTCGAAATAAAGTCAAGGTCTTGAAATGACGCAATAAATTGGATGAAAAAAAACTTCGTTGCGCTTACGACAGAGTGTTACTTGAACACTTCCGTGCTCGTAAAATAACAAAAGTTGGGAAGCTGTTAGCAAACTAAATGACTAATAAACCTTGCATAAGGTACAATTAAACGTAAGAAAAAATGAATTAAACTTAAAATTTAAATCGTAATGAATATAAAATTCTAGGCGAACGTGAAGTCGTAAAAAATATGGTCTGTAAACAATACAACAGGTTCGGGAACCTGAAAATTTGGCTTACTTTCTGCTTTTAAAGTAACACTTGAAACTTTCTCGACTTTTACTGGTGACTGATTCGCAAATAACTCTTTAACTTTTACAGCAGGCTGAACACAGTGTGAAATAGGCAATTCACTTTCCATTTTGCGATTGTTTTGAACAAAATTAGGATCCTTGCTTACGGCAAATTTCTGAACTCTATCTTTAATGGATAAAATATTCTTCGGCAAATCTATACTGTCGTCTTTAGTGACTAAACTATTTCTGGATACATCTCAAACTGCTTGTTGTACCCTAGGTTGAATAATAATGGACTGAGGCAATGGAGGTGGCAGTGGCGGATGACTCGTTTTTAATGGTACCACTTCAACAATCGGTGCAATATCGTCGTAAATCTGCTCAATGGGCGGTGAATCATTAAGTTTGCTTAACGGTAATTCGTTGGTACACTCATGGTCATAAGTAATAGATTTCTTGCGGTGACATTGAAAATAACAGATTATGAAAATTATAAAAATACTAATAATAAATGTTGTTAATAATAAAATTGTAATTATATTATAAGGATAGTCAAAGGACTTGTTCAACAGATAAATAAAATTAGAAGCTTTTACGTGTGGAAGTAATCCGTTTAAAATAACTAAAATCGCAATGATTTTCATGTTGCTTAGGCAATGAAAACAAACAGTTCTTCAAAACTAACACGTACTTTAAGCCTGCCTAGTTTAATTAGTAGATAGTTTAACTCAACTTTTAATTATTTCTGACTCTAGGCTCAATTTATCTGCGTAATGTATTTATTTAATATATATTTCTTTATTCTCTAAATTTATTAGCACTGTTTGACTTATCTTATTTTTCAGGTGTTAACTTTATGTTTAAATACTTTGAAATCAATCGAACCGTACTGAGGTACAAGGTAAGGAAAAAATTGAGACTGATTTACTCCTGACTACCTGAAATAAAATAATAACTATTATTTATGCGATCTTTAAATGCATTAAAATACTAACATCACTAAAACTTGAAGAATCTTTAATTCTCTCTACTCATTCTAAAATATGCTTAGCATATTATTGTGGCAAAGCTTTAAACTAAAACCGTTGTGGTTTAATCATAATCATTCTGCGATGGCAGAATGGATTTCCAGGATTATCGGTAGCTATCCAATATCCGAAGGAAAATACTTGTTAGTGGAGCGCAATAAAATCTTGACGTCGACGTCTACATATTCATATAATATAAATATTCTCATAACTGGCGCTTAAAATAAACTTTGCTAATATAATCATATACCTTCTTCTGAGGAGTAACTATAAAATTCTAGTGATGTATTCGCTGAGCTAGTATTATTACATACTGCAAAAAAACTTTTGTGCCTAAAGCACATTATTAAATAATAAGTCTGCTTTTAATTGTTAATATTATTAGTGCTATTTTATTATAACTTATTATTATGTCACGCGAGTGGATTTAATATATTAGACCTGTTTCACTTTAATAAATACCGTAACTTGGAGCAGAATATTAATATTTATATTTTAAAATTTAAAACAAACTACATTTTAAAGTTTTTAACATTCGAAGCTACAACGTGCTAAGGATAAATATTCAACTGTCAAACGAAACATTGTTTCGGACAGAGAGAAAAAAAATATAAATATAAACTAACAAAAAAAATCTCGTTAATATGTGAGAAACGTCCACGCCGTGTGATGCTCTCCTAATTCTCTTCTAGTTATTCAAAATAAGTTGGCTGTGCCTAACTTTGCTTAAAGCATATAAGTATATGTATATCTGTGTACGGACTCATTCTCGTCACTACTGCTTACCTGTGAACGGACATCTCTCGTCACTGCAGCCTAATTATACATCTATTACTTCTCAACTAGAACTTTTAATTAATCGGGCGGTTTATACCCTAAATCACGGTACGCCACTCTAACTATATACGCCTGGCGTAATAGCGGACATAATTGTACAGCGTGTCGAGGAATATAATTAGCGTTTCGTTTCTTTACATATTAACATGAATTGAAAATTTTCAGGCAATGTATGCGTAAGTTAAGGTAACGTAAGGCAAGTGACTATCTCGTATAAACTTGACTATCTCCTTAATCTAAGCTCCCTTCATGAGGTGCTAGGAGACTTCAGTCATTAAGAATATAAATGAGTGGTCCTCGGGGCCTTATTCGTTCCCAAAACTATATATGTATAAAAATGTAATATCCTCGTTGCAAAAGTCTTAGCAGTCATAGTTCAAGCATTCTAAATCCTTTACAAGTTACGGTCAGTTTTAAACCAAATTTAAATTAAACTTTTAAAAATTTCAATTAATAATAATAACAAAATATTGACTCAAACAAGCATACTCTGTGCCATAACTCGTTAAAATGCACCATAGTGCTGATTGACTCTGACTCGGTGGCACTAATTTATTTTCCTCATTCATAAATAACTTTAAAATCCACTTTTAATCCACGTTGTTAATTAATTAAAATGTTAAGGGTAAAATCGTTTACTGTTCACTGTAGCTTACTGCATCCTCATAACCAACGTTGTAATAATTTTCGTATTCAAGATTATGTAAAAAAAAATTCTAAAATCACTGTCAATGCAAGAAATCTTCAAATCTAAATGCCTTTCCCTTATTCCTTATTTAAAATTCTGGATGGTAAATTTCCCAGGTGGGAATTTGTCGTAGCCATGGTACCGGGTTTGTGAGTGAACCACAGAGCTACCAGGAGCAGATTGATAGGGAATCGTCCACGGACGTCCCTGGGCCGGCCACATTTTAGATGAAATGGGCCTCTCTAAAATCCGACATCGAACCTTCCGCCACGCGGACTGCCGGACGCTCCTGATACCAAAGCGCCAGTCCGACGCAGGTAACCGCGACGGAGCTAGGGCGCAGTTCCTCTGCATTCTTACATTTCGCTGATTATCGACCCAGACTCGAGGTCGATAAATTTAATCGAATTCATCCTCATGTTAAACTAAACATCTATCATGGCATATATAAATTCTTCTCCCCCCCATTAATGCAAAAAACTTTAAGCCCTATGTATTTTCAAAATTAATTTTGGCAAGGACATACTAAAAAAAACTAAACAAGTGAGCAAAATTTTGGGGTGGGATTGAATTTAAACCGGTTAACCATTTCTTTTCATTTCTACTAAAAAAAAATGAAAAGGCCCGCTAATCTCCACCACGTAACGAAAGTTGGGGTGGGGTTGAATTTTAAACCGGTTAACAAACTCTTTTCTCATCGCATTTCCGAAAAAATTTATGAGAAGCCCTAGCAAATCCACCACGTAACGAACCTTAAAGTTCGTGGGATCTGAACCAGTTAACTGATGGGGTGATGTAAACTACTCATCATTCATCCTCTTGATGAGACCACTCGTCATTAGCATGACGAGTTATTGCTTGGCATGCGAAAGGTACAAATAACACAAAGGAATTAAACTACTGAAAAGACAATAGCAACTCGTTGGATTTTGTGAACCGTTGAACCTGTATCATGGCTGGGTGTAGGATAATTACCTGTCTAACTGAAGTCTCTTAGCTGAATGAAAATAGCGAAGTCCTCTGTGCGCTTCTCTCCTATTTGTTGACCAAAGCGAGCTTCCACTATCGACCTCCTGTCTTGCTGACCTCCTCTCTCTACCAACTCAATTCCCAAAGTCCACTCCCTTCCCAGCTTGTCTCACCTCTATATTCCCTGGCCATCGAGCTCTTCCTCGATGCCGAATCGCCGAATCGTGTTTATTATCATAATTGCTACCATGCAAACCGCTGACACCAAACCCAGAAGTGTTACCTATTTCCTGAATGCTCAGGAGGTTTGCATGGCACAACACAATGCATTGTAAACATGCCTAAGAGGCTTGAGACAGCTGAGAGAAAAACAAGTGAATGCCCTGGTCAACATGAAGCGTTCAGAGAGACTTAATAAAATAAACATACAATCCTATGGATTGATACGGGATACATTATGTGTCAAGACACGTGGAAAAAACGTACAAAACAAAAGATTGGAGACATCAAGATTTTGGTCGAATTTTTTAAGAATTTTCAAATTTTCAGATGGGAGGTTCCAGATAAGGTCAAAAACTACATACTCAGATCTTCACCAAACTTTGCAGGGATACATTGGATGTCAAGACACGTGGAAAAAACGTACAAAACAAGAGATTGGAGACATCAAGATTTTGGACGAATTTTTTAAGAATTTTTAAATTTTCAGATAGGAGGTTCCATATAAGGTCAAAAACTACATACTCAGATCTTCACCAAACTTTGCATGGATACATTATGTGTCAAGACACGTGGAAAAAACGTACAAAACAAGAGATTGGAGACATCAAGATATTGGTCGAATTTTTTAAGAATTTTCAAATTTTCAGATGGGAGGTTCCAGATAAGGTCAAAAACTACATACTCAGATCTTCACCAAACTTTGCAGGGATACATTGGATGTCAAGACACGTGGAAAAAACGTACAAAACAAGAGATAGGAGACATCAAGATTTTGGACGAATTTTTTAACAATTTTCAAATTTTCAGAAAGGATGTTCCAGATAAGGTCAAAAACAACATACTCAGATCTTCACCAAACTTTGCAGGGATACATTGGATATCAAGACACGTGGAAAAAACGTACAAAACAAGAGATTGGAGACATCAAGATTTTGGACGAATTTTTTAAGAATTTTCAAATTTTCAGATAGGAGGTTCCAGATAAGATCAAAAACTACATACTCAGATCTTCACCAAACTTTGCAGGGATACATTGGATGTCAAGACACGTGGAAAAAAAGTACAAAACAAGAGATTGGGGTCATCAAGATTTTGGACGGATTTTTTAGGAATTTTCAAATTTTCAGATGGGAGGTTCCAGATAAGGTCAAAAACTACATACTCAGATCTTCACCAAACATTGCAGGGATACATTGGATGTCAAGACACGTGGAAAAAACGTACAAAACAAGAGATTGGAGACATCAAGATTTTGGACGAATTTTTTAAGAATTTTCAAATTTTCAGATAGGAGGTTCCAGATGAGGTCAAAAACTACATACTCAGATCTTCACCAAACTTTGCAGGAATACTTTGCATGTCAAGACACGTGGAAAAAACGTACAAAACAAGAGATCGGAGACATCAAGATTTTCGACGAATTTTTTAAGAATTTTCAAATTTTCAGATGGGAGGTTCCAGATAAGGTCAAAAACGACATACTCAGATCTTCACCAAACTTTGCATGGATACATTGGATGTCAAGACACGTGGAAAAAACATACAAAACATAGGATTGGTGACATCAAGATTTTGGACGAATTTTTTAAGAATTTTCAAATTTTCAGATAGGAGGTTCCATATAAGGTCAAAAACTACATACTCAGATCTTCACCAAACTTTGCAGGGATACATTGGAGGTCGAGACACGTGGAAAAAAAGTACAAAACAAGAGATTGGGGTCATCAAGATTTTGGACGGATTTTTTAGGAATTTTCAAATTTTCAGATGGGAGGTTCCAGATAAGGTCAAAAACTACATACTCAGATCTTCACCAAACATTGCAGGGATACATTGGATGTCAAGACACGTGGAAAAAACGTACAAAACAAGAGATTGGAGACATCAAGATTTTGGACGAATTTTTTAAGAATTTTCAAATTTTCAGATAGGAGGTTCCAGATGAGGTCAAAAACTACATACTCAGATCTTCACCAAACTTTGCAGGAATACTTTGCATGTCAAGACACGTGGAAAAAACGTACAAAACAAGAGATCGGAGACATCAAGATTTTCGACGAATTTTTTAAGAATTTTCAAATTTTCAGATGGGAGGTTCCAGATAAGGTCAAAAACGACATACTCAGATCTTCACCAAACTTTGCAGGGATCCATTGGAGGTCGAGACACGTGGAAAAAACGTACAAAACAAGAGATTGGAGACATCAAGATTTTGGACGAATTTTTTAAGAATTTTCAAATTTTCAGATAGGAGGTTCCATATAAGGTCTAAAACTACATACTCAGATCTCCACCAAACATTGCAGGAATACATTGGATGTCAAGACACGTGGAAAAAACGTACAAAACAAGAGATTGGAGACATCAAGATTTTCGACGAATTTTTTAAGAATTTTCAAATTTTCAGATAGGAGGTTCCAGATAAGGTCAAAAACTACATACTCAGATCTTCACCAAACGTTGCATAGATACTTTGCATGTCAAGACACGTGGAAAAAACGTACAAAACAAAAGATTGGAGACATCAAGATTTTCGACGAATTTTTTAAGAATTTTCAAATTTTCAGATGGGAGGTTCCAGATAAGGTCAAAAACGACATACTCAGATCTTCACCAAACATTGCAGGGATACATTGGATGTCAAGACACGTGGAAAAAACGTACAAAACAAGAGATTGGAGACATCAAGATTTTGGACGAATTTTTTAAGAATTTTTAAATTTTCAGATAGGAGGTTCCATATAAGGTCAAAAACTACATACTCAGATCTTCACCAAACTTTGCATGGATACATTATGTGTCAAGACACGTGGAAAAAACGTACAAAACAAGAGATTGGAGACATCAAGATATTGGTCGAATTTTTTAAGAATTTTCAAATTTTCAGATGGGAGGTTCCAGATAAGGTCAAAAACTACATACTCAGATCTTCACCAAACTTTGCAGGGATACATTGGATGTCAAGACACGTGGAAAAAACGTACAAAACAAGAGATAGGAGACATCAAGATTTTGGACGAATTTTTTAACAATTTTCAAATTTTCAGAAAGGATGTTCCAGATAAGGTCAAAAACAACATACTCAGATCTTCACCAAACTTTGCAGGGATACATTGGATATCAAGACACGTGGAAAAAACGTACAAAACAAGAGATTGGAGACATCAAGATTTTGGACGAATTTTTTAAGAATTTTCAAATTTTCAGATAGGAGGTTCCAGATAAGATCAAAAACTACATACTCAGATCTTCACCAAACTTTGCAGGGATACATTGGATGTCAAGACACGTGGAAAAAAAGTACAAAGCAAGAGATTGGGGTCATCAAGATTTTGGACGGATTTTTTAGGAATTTTCAAATTTTCAGATGGGAGGTTCCAGATAAGGTCAAAAACTACATACTCAGATCTTCACCAAACATTGCAGGGATACATTGGATGTCAAGACACGTGGAAAAAACGTACAAAACAAGAGATTGGAGACATCAAGATTTTGGACGAATTTTTTAAGAATTTTCAAATTTTCAGATGGGAGGTTCCAGATAAGGTCAAAAACGACATACTCAGATCTTCACCAAACTTTGCATGGATACATTGGATGTCAAGACACGTGGAAAAAACATACAAAACATAGGATTGGTGACATCAAGATTTTGGACGAATTTTTTAAGAATTTTCAAATTTTCAGATAGGAGGTTCCATATAAGGTCAAAAACTACATACTCAGATCTTCACCAAACTTTGCAGGGATACATTGGAGGTCGAGACACGTGGAAAAAAAGTACAAAACAAGAGATTGGGGTCATCAAGATTTTGGACGGATTTTTTAGGAATTTTCAAATTTTCAGATGGGAGGTTCCAGATAAGGTCAAAAACTACATACTCAGATCTTCACCAAACATTGCAGGGATACATTGGATGTCAGGACACGTGGAAAAAGCGTACAAAACAAGAGATTGGAGACATCAAGATTTTGGACGAATTTTTTAAGAATTTTCAAATTTTCAGATAGGAGGTTCCAGATGAGGTCAAAAACTACATACTCAGATCTTCACCAAACTTTGGAGGAATACTTTGCATGTCAAGACACGTGGAAAAAACGTACAAAACAAGAGATCGGAGACATCAAGATTTTCGACGAATTTTTTAAGAATTTTCAAATTTTCAGATGGGAGGTTCCAGATAAGGTCAAAAACGACATACTCAGATCTTCACCAAACTTTGCAGGGATCCATTGGAGGTCGAGACACGTGGAAAAAACGTACAAAACAAGAGATTGGAGACATCAAGATTTTGGACGAATTTTTTAAGAATTTTCAAATTTTCAGATAGGAGGTTCCATATAAGGTCAAAAACTACATACTCAGATCTTCACCAAACTTTGCAGGGATACATTGGATGTCAAGACACGTGGAAAAAACGTACAAAACAAGAGATTGGAGACATCAAGATTTTCGACGAATTTTTTAAGAATTTTCAAATTTTCAGAAAGGATGTTCCAGATAAGGTCAAAAACGACATACTCAGATCTTCACCAAACTTTGCAGGGATACATTGGATGTCAAGACACGTGGAAAAAACGTACAAAAAAGAGATTGGAGACATCAAGATTTTCGACGAATTTTTGAAGAATTTTCAAATTTTCAGATAGGAGGTTCCATATAAGGTCTAAAACTACATACTCAGATCTCCACCAAACATTGCAGGAATACATTGGATGTCAAGACACGTGGAAAAAACGTACAAAACAAGAGATTGGAGACATCAAGATTTTCGACGAATTTTTGAAGAATTTTCAAATTTTCAGATAGGAGGTTCCAGATAAGGTCAAAAACTACATACTCAGATCTTCACCAAACGTTGCAGGGATACTTTGCATGTCAAGACACGTGGAAAAAACGTACAAAACAAAAGATTGGAGACATCAAGATTTTCGACGAATTTTTTAAGAATTTTCAAATTTTCAGATGGGAGGTTCCAGATAAGGTCAAAAACGACATACTCAGATCTTCACCAAACATTGCAGGGATACATTGGATGTCAAGACACGTGGAAAAAACGTACAAAACAAGAGATTGGGGTCATCAAGATTTTGGACGGATTTTTTAGGAATTTTCAAATTTTCAGATGGGAGGTTCCAGATAAGGTCAAAAACTACATACTCAGATCTTCACCAAACTTTGCAGGAATACTTTGCATGTCAAGACACGTGGAAAAAACGTACAAAACAAGAGATCGGAGACATCAAGATTTTCGACGAATTTTTTAAGAATTTTCAGATTTTCAGATAGGAGGTTCCAGATAAGGTCAAAAACTACATACTCAGATCTTCACCAAACTTTGCAGGAATACTTTGCATGTCAAGACACGTGGAAAAAACATACAAAACATAGGATTCGGAACATCAAGATTTTGGTCGAATTTTTTAAGAATTTTCAAATTTTCAGATAGGAGGTTCCATATAAGGTCAAAAACTACATACTCAGATCTTCACCAAACTTTGCAGATATACATTGGATATCAAGACACGTGGAAAAAACGTACAAAACAAGAGATTGGAGACATCAAGATTTTGGACGAATTTTTTAAGAATTTTCAAATTTTCAGATGGGAGGTTCAATATAAGGTCAAAAACTACATACTCAGATCTTCACCAAACTTTGCAGGGATACATTGGATGTCAAGACACGTGGAAAAAACGTACAAAACAAGAGATTGGAGACATCAAGATTTTGGTCGAATTATTTAAGAATTTTCAAATTTTCAGATGGGAGGTTCCAGATAAGGTCAAAAACTACATACTCAGATCTTCACCAAACTTTGCAGGGATACATTGGATGTCAAGACACGTGGAAAAAACGTACAAAACAAGAGATTGGAGACATCAAGATTTTGGACGAATTTTTTAAGAATTTTTAAATTTTCAGATAGGAGGTTCCATATAAGGTCAAAAACTACATACTCAGATCTTCACCAAACTTTGCATGGATACATTATGTGTCAAGACACGTGGAAAAAACGTACAAAACAAGAGATTGGAGACATCAAGATATTGGTCGAATTTTTTAAGAATTTTCAAATTTTCAGATGGGAGGTTCCAGATAAGGTCAAAAACTACATACTCAGATCTTCACCAAACTTTGCAGGGATACATTGGATGTCAAGACACGTGGAAAAAACGTACAAAACAAGAGATAGGAGACATCAAGATTTTGGACGAATTTTTTAACAATTTTCAAATTTTCAGAAAGGATGTTCCAGATAAGGTCAAAAACAACATACTCAGATCTTCACCAAACTTTGCAGGGATACATTGGATATCAAGACACGTGGAAAAAACGTACAAAACAAGAGATTGGAGACATCAAGATTTTGGACGAATTTTTTAAGAATTTTCAAATTTTCAGATAGGAGGTTCCAGATAAGATCAAAAACTACATACTCAGATCTTCACCAAACTTTGCAGGGATACATTGGATGTCAAGACACGTGGAAAAAAAGTACAAAACAAGAGATTGGGGTCATCAAGATTTTGGACGGATTTTTTAGGAATTTTCAAATTTTCAGATGGGAGGTTCCAGATAAGGTCAAAAACTACATACTCAGATCTTCACCAAACATTGCAGGGATACATTGGATGTCAAGACACGTGGAAAAAACGTACAAAACAAGAGATTGGAGACATCAAGATTTTGGACGAATTTTTTAAGAATTTTCAAATTTTCAGATAGGAGGTTCCAGATGAGGTCAAAAACTACATACTCAGATCTTCACCAAACTTTGCAGGAATACTTTGCATGTCAAGACACGTGGAAAAAACGTACAAAACAAGAGATCGGAGACATCAAGATTTTCGACGAATTTTTTAAGAATTTTCAAATTTTCAGATGGGAGGTTCCAGATAAGGTCAAAAACGACATACTCAGATCTTCACCAAACTTTGCATGGATACATTGGATGTCAAGACACGTGGAAAAAACATACAAAACATAGGATTGGTGACATCAAGATTTTGGACGAATTTTTTAAGAATTTTCAAATTTTCAGATAGGAGGTTCCATATAAGGTCAAAAACTACATACTCAGATCTTCACCAAACTTTGCAGGGATACATTGGAGGTCGAGACACGTGGAAAAAAAGTACAAAACAAGAGATTGGGGTCATCAAGATTTTGGACGGATTTTTTAGGAATTTTCAAATTTTCAGATGGGAGGTTCCAGATAAGGTCAAAAACTACATACTCAGATCTTCACCAAACATTGCAGGGATACATTGGATGTCAAGACACGTGGAAAAAACGTACAAAACAAGAGATTGGAGACATCAAGATTTTGGACGAATTTTTTAAGAATTTTCAAATTTTCAGATAGGAGGTTCCAGATGAGGTCAAAAACTACATACTCAGATCTTCACCAAACTTTGCAGGAATACTTTGCATGTCAAGACACGTGGAAAAAACGTACAAAACAAGAGATCGGAGACATCAAGATTTTCGACGAATTTTTTAAGAATTTTCAAATTTTCAGATGGGAGGTTCCAGATAAGGTCAAAAACGACATACTCAGATCTTCACCAAACTTTGCAGGGATCCATTGGAGGTCGAGACACGTGGAAAAAACGTACAAAACAAGAGATTGGAGACATCAAGATTTTGGACGAATTTTTTAAGAATTTTCAAATTTTCAGATAGGAGGTTCCATACAAGGTCAAAAACTACATACTCAGATCTTCACCAAACTTTGCAGGGATACATTGGATGTCAAGACACGTGGAAAAAACGTACAAAACAAGAGATTGGAGACATCAAGATTTTCGACGAATTTTTTAAGAATTTTCAAATTTTCAGAAAGGATGTTCCAGATAAGGTCAAAAACGACATACTCAGATCTTCACCAAACTTTGCAGGGATACATTGGATGTCAAGACACGTGGAAAAAACGTACAAAAAAGAGATTGGAGACATCAAGATTTTCGACGAATTTTTGAAGAATTTTCAAATTTTCAGATAGGAGGTTCCATATAAGGTCTAAAACTACATACTCAGATCTCCACCAAACATTGCAGGAATACATTGGATGTCAAGACACGTGGAAAAAACGTACAAAACAAGAGATTGGAGACATCAAGATTTTCGACGAATTTTTGAAGAATTTTCAAATTTTCAGATAGGAGGTTCCAGATAAGGTCAAAAACGACATACTCAGATCTTCACCAAACGTTGCAGGGATACTTTGCATGTCAAGACACGTGGAAAAAACGTACAAAACAAAAGATTGGAGACATCAAGATTTTCGACGAATTTTTTAAGAATTTTCAAATTTTCAGATGGGAGGTTCCAGATAAGGTCAAAAACGACATACTCAGATCTTCACCAAACATTGCAGGGATACATTGGATGTCAAGACACGTGGAAAAAACGTACAAAACAAGAGATTGGGGTCATCAAGATTTTGGACGGATTTTTTAGGAATTTTCAAATTTTCAGATGGGAGGTTCCAGATAAGGTCAAAAACTACATACTCAGATCTTCACCAAACTTTGCAGGAATACTTTGCATGTCAAGACACGTGGAAAAAACGTACAAAACAAGAGATCGGAGACATCAAGATTTTCGACGAATTTTTTAAGAATTTTCAAATTTTCAGATAGGAGGTTCCAGATAAGGTCAAAAACTACATACTCAGATCTTCACCAAACTTTGCAGGAATACTTTGCATGTCAAGACACGTGGAAAAAACATACAAAACATAGGATTCGGAACATCAAGATTTTGGTCGAATTTTTTAAGAATTTTCAAATTTTCAGATAGGAGGTTCTATATAAGGTCAAAAACTACATACTCAGATCTTCACCAAACTTTGCAGGGATACATTGGATATCAAGACACGTGGAAAAAACGTACAAAACAAGAGATTGGAGACATCAAGATTTTGGACGAATTTTTTAAGAATTTTCAAATTTTCAGATGGGAGGTTCAATATAAGGTCAAAAACTACATACTCAGATCTTCACCAAACTTTGCAGGGATACATTGGATGTCAAGACACGTGGAAAAAACGTACAAAACAAGAGATTGGAGACATCAAGATTTTGGTCGAATTTTTTAAGAATTTTCAAATTTTCAGATAGGAGGTTCCATATAAGGTCAAAAACTACATACTCAGATCTTCACCAAACATTGCAGGGATACATTGGATGTCAAGACACGTGGAAAAAACGTACAAAACAAGAGATTGGAGACATCAAAATTTTGGACGAATTTTTTAAGAATTTTCAAATTTTCAGATAGGAGGTTCCATATAAGGTCAAAAACTACATACTCAGATCTTCACCAAACTTTGCATGGATACATTATGTGTCAAGACACGTGGAAAAAACGTACAAAACAAAAGATTGGAGACATCAAGATTTTGGTCGAATTTTTTAAGAATTTTCAAATTTTCAGATGGGAGGTTCCAGATAAGGTCAAAAACTACATACTCAGATCTTCACCAAACTTTGCAGGGATACATTGGATGTCAAGACACGTGGAAAAAACGTACAAAAAAGAGATTGGAGACATCAAGATTTTGGACGAATTTTTTAAGAATTTTCAAATTTTCAGAAAGGATGTTCCAGATAAGGTCAAAAACGACATACTCAGATCTTCACCAAACTTTGCAGGGATCCATTGGAGGTCGAGACACGTGGAAAAAACGTACAAAACAAGAGATTGGAGACATCAAGATTTTGGACGAATTTTTGAAGAATTTTCAAATTTTCAGATAGGAGGTTCCAGATAAGGTCTAAAACTATATACTCAGATCTCCACCAAACATTGCAGGAATACATTGGATGTCAAGACACGTGGAAAAAACGTACAAAACAAGAGATTGGAGACATCAAGATTTTCGACGAATTTTTGAAGAATTTTCAAATTTTCAGATAGGAGGTTCCAGATAAGGTCAAAAACTACATACTCAGATCTTCACCAAACGTTGCAGGGATACTTTGCATGTCAAGACACGTGGAAAAAACGTACAAAACAAAAGATTGGAGACATCAAGATTTTCGACGAATTTTTTAAGAATTTTCAAATTTTCAGATGGGAGGTTCCAGATAAGGTCAAAAACGACATACTCAGATCTTCACCAAACTTCGCATGGATACATTGGATGTCAAGACACGTGGAAAAAACGTACAAAACAAGAGATTGGAGACATCAAGATTTTGGACGAATTTTTTAAGAATTTTCAAATTTTCAGATGGGAGGTTCAATATAAGGTCAAAAACTACATACTCAGATCTTCACCAAACTTTGCAGGGATACTTTGGATGTCAAGACACGTGGAAAAAACGTACAAAACAAGAGATTGGGGTCATCAAGATTTTGGACGAATTTTTTAAGAATTTTCAAATTTTCAGATGGGAGGTTCAATATAAGGACAAAAACTACATACTCAGATCTTCACCAAACTTTGCATGGATACATTGGATGTCAAGACACGTGGAAAAAACATACAAAACATAGGATTCGGAACATCAAGATTTTGGTCGAATTTTTTAAGAATTTTCAAATTTTCAGATAGGAGGTTCCATATAAGGTCAAAAACTACATACTCAGATCTTCACCAAACATTGCAGGAATACATTGGATGTCAAGACACGTGGAAAAAACGTACAAAACAAGAGATTGGGGTCATCAAGATTTTGCACGGATTTTTTAGGAATTTTCAAATTTTCAGATGGGAGGTTCCAGATAAGGTCAAAAACTACATACTCAGATCTTCACCAAACTTTGCAGGGATACATTGGATGTCAAGACACGTGGAAAAAACGTACAAAACAAGAGATTGGAGACATCAAGATTTTGGACGAATTTTTTAAGAATTTTCAAATTTTCAGATAGGAGGTTCCATATAAGGTCAAAAACTACATACTCAGATCTTCACCAAACTCTGCAGGGATACATTATGTGTCAAGACACGTGGAAAAAACGTACAAAACAAAAGATTGGAGACATCAAGATTTTGGTCGAATTTTTTAAGAATTTTCAAATTTTCAGATGGGAGGTTCCAGATAAGGTCAAAAACTACATACTCAGATCTTCACCAAACTTTGCAGGGATACATTGGATGTCAAGACACGTGGAAAAAACGTACAAAAAAGAGATTGGAGACATCAAGATTTTGGACGAATTTTTTAACAATTTTCAAATTTTCAGAAAGGATGTTCCAGATAAGGTCAAAAACTACATACTCAGATCTTCACCAAACTTTGCAGGGATACATTGGATGTCAAGACACGTGGAAAAAACGTACAAAACAAGAGATTGGAGACATCAAGATTTTGGACGAATTTTTTAAGAATTCTCAAATTTTCAGAAAGGAGGTTCCATATAAGGTCTAAAACTACATACTCAGATCTCCACCAAACATTGCAGGAATACATTGGATGTCAAGACACGTGGAAAAAACGTACAAAACAAGAGATTGGAGACATCAAGATTTTCGACGAATTTTTGAAGAATTTTCAAATTTTCAGATAGGAGGTTCCAGATAAGGTCAAAAACTACATACTCAGATCTTCACCAAACGTTGCAGGGATACTTTGCATGTCAAGACACGTGGAAAAAACGTACAAAACAAAAGATTGGAGACATCAAGATTTTCGACGAATTTTTTAAGAATTTTCAAATTTTCAGATGGGAGGTTCCAGATAAGGTCAAAAACGACATACTCAGATCTTCACCAAACATTGCAGGGATACATTGGATGTCAAGACACGTGGAAAAAACGTACAAAACAAGAGATTGGGGTCATCAAGATTTTGGACGGATTTTTTAGGAATTTTCAAATTTTCAGATGGGAGGTTCCAGATAAGGTCAAAAACTACATACTCAGATCTTCACCAAACTTTGCAGGAATACTTTGCATGTCAAGACACGTGGAAAAAACGTACAAAACAAGAGATCGGAGACATCAAGATTTTCGATGAATTTTTTAAGAATTTTCAAATTTTCAGATAGGAGGTTCCAGATAAGGTCAAAAACTACATACTCAGATCTTCACCAAACTTTGCAGGAATACTTTGCATGTCAAGACACGTGGAAAAAACATACAAAACATAGGATTCGGAACATCAAGATTTTGGTCGAATTTTTTAAGAATTTTCAAATTTTCAGATAGGAGGTTCCATATAAGGTCAAAAACTACATACTCAGATCTTCACCAAACTTTGCAGGGATACATTGGATATCAAGACACGTGGAAAAAACGTACAAAACAAGAGATTGGAGACATCAAGATTTTGGACGAATTTTTTAAGAATTTTCAAATTTTCAGATGGGAGGTTCAATATAAGGTCAAAAACTACATACTCAGATCTTCACCAAACTTTGCAGGGATACATTGGATGTCAAGACACGTGGAAAAAACGTACAAAACAAGAGATTGGAGACATCAAGATTTTGGTCGAATTTTTTAAGAATTTTCAAATTTTCAGATGGGAGGTTCCAGATAAGGTCAAAAACTACATACTCAGATCTTCACCAAACTTTGCAGGGATACATTGGATGTCAAGACACGTGGAAAAAACGTACAAAACAAGAGATTGGAGACATCAAGATTTTGGACGAATTTTTTAAGAATTTTTAAATTTTCAGATAGGAGGTTCCATATAAGGTCAAAAACTACATACTCAGATCTTCACCAAACTTTGCATGGATACATTATGTGTCAAGACACGTGGAAAAAACGTACAAAACAAGAGATTGGAGACATCAAGATATTGGTCGAATTTTTTAAGAATTTTCAAATTTTCAGATGGGAGGTTCCAGATAAGGTCAAAAACTACATACTCAGATCTTCACCAAACTTTGCAGGGATACATTGGATGTCAAGACACGTGGAAAAAACGTACAAAACAAGAGATAGGAGACATCAAGATTTTGGACGAATTTTTTAACAATTTTCAAATTTTCAGAAAGGATGTTCCAGATAAGGTCAAAAACAACATACTCAGATCTTCAGCAAACTTTGCAGGGATACATTGGATATCAAGACACGTGGAAAAAACGTACAAAACAAGAGATTGGAGACATCAAGATTTTGGACGAATTTTTTAAGAATTTTCAAATTTTCAGATAGGAGGTTCCAGATAAGATCAAAAACTACATACTCAGATCTTCACCAAACTTTGCAGGGATACATTGGATGTCAAGACACGTGGAAAAAAAGTACAAAACAAGAGATTGGGGTCATCAAGATTTTGGACGGATTTTTTAGGAATTTTCAAATTTTCAGATGGGAGGTTCCAGATAAGGTCAAAAACTACATACTCAGATCTTCACCAAACATTGCAGGGATACATTGGATGTCAAGACACGTGGAAAAAACGTACAAAACAAGAGATTGGAGACATCAAGATTTTGGACGAATTTTTTAAGAATTTTCAAATTTTCAGATAGGAGGTTCCAGATGAGGTCAAAAACTACATACTCAGATCTTCACCAAACTTTGCAGGAATACTTTGCATGTCAAGACACGTGGAAAAAACGTACAAAACAAGAGATCGGAGACATCAAGATTTTCGACGAATTTTTTAAGAATTTTCAAATTTTCAGATGGGAGGTTCCAGATAAGGTCAAAAACGACATACTCAGATCTTCACCAAACTTTGCATGGATACATTGGATGTCAAGACACGTGGAAAAAACATACAAAACATAGGATTGGTGACATCAAGATTTTGGACGAATTTTTTAAGAATTTTCAAATTTTCAGATAGGAGGTTCCATATAAGGTCAAAAACTACATACTCAGATCTTCACCAAACTTTGCAGGGATACATTGGAGGTCGAGACACGTGGAAAAAAAGTACAAAACAAGAGATTGGGGTCATCAAGATTTTGGACGGATTTTTTAGGAATTTTCAAATTTTCAGATGGGAGGTTCCAGATAAGGTCAAAAACTACATACTCAGATCTTCACCAAACTTTGCAGGGATACATTGGATGTCAAGACACGTGGAAAAAACGTACAAAAAAGAGATTGGAGACATCAAGATTTTCGACGAATTTTTGAAGAATTTTCAAATTTTCAGATAGGAGGTTCCATATAAGGTCTAAAACTACATACTCAGATATCCACCAAACATTGCAGGAATACATTGGATGTCAAGACACGTGGAAAAAACGTACAAAACAAGAGATTGGAGACATCAAGATTTTCGACGAATTTTTGAAGAATTTTCAAATTTTCAGATAGGAGGTTCCAGATAAGGTCAAAAACTACATACTCAGATCTTCACCAAACGTTGCAGGGATACTTTGCATGTCAAGACACGTGGAAAAAACGTACAAAACAAAAGATTGGAGACATCAAGATTTTCGACGAATTTTTTAAGAATTTTCAAATTTTCAGATGGGAGGTTCCAGATAAGGTCAAAAACGACATACTCAGATCTTCACCAAACATTGCAGGGATACATTGGATGTCAAGACACGTGGAAAAAACGTACAAAACAAGAGATTGGGGTCATCAAGATTTTGGACGGATTTTTTAGGAATTTTCAAATTTTCAGATGGGAGGTTCCAGATAAGGTCAAAAACTACATACTCAGATCTTCACCAAACTTTGCAGGAATACTTTGCATGTCAAGACACGTGGAAAAAACGTACAAAACAAGAGATCGGAGACATCAAGATTTTCGACGAATTTTTTAAGAATTTTCAAATTTTCAGATAGGAGGTTCCAGATAAGGTCAAAAACTACATACTCAGATCTTCACCAAACTTTGCAGGAATACTTTGCATGTCAAGACACGTGGAAAAAACATACAAAACATAGGATTCGGAACATCAAGATTTTGGTCGAATTTTTTAAGAATTTTCAAATTTTCAGATAGGAGGTTCCATATAAGGTCAAAAACTACATACTCAGATCTTCACCAAACTTTGCAGGGATACATTGGATATCAAGACACGTGGAAAAAACGTACAAAACAAGAGATTGGAGACATCAAGATTTTGGACGAATTTTTTAAGAATTTTCAAATTTTCAGATGGGAGGTTCAATATAAGGTCAAAAACTACATACTCAGATCTTCACCAAACTTTGCAGGGATACATTGGATGTCAAGACACGTGGAAAAAACGTACAAAACAAGAGATTGGAGACATCAAGATTTTGGTCGAATTTTTTAAGAATTTTCAAATTTTCAGATAGGAGGTTCCATATAAGGTCAAAAACTACATACTCAGATCTTCACCAAACATTGCAGGGATACATTGGATGTCAAGACACGTGGAAAAAACGTACAAAACAAGAGATTGGAGACATCAAAATTTTGGACGAATTTTTTAAGAATTTTCAAATTTTCAGATAGGAGGTTCCATATAAGGTCAAAAACTACATACTCAGATCTTCACCAAACTTTGCATGGATACATTATGTGTCAAGACACGTGGAAAAAACGTACAAAACAAAAGATTGGAGACATCAAGATTTTGGTCGAATTTTTTAAGAATTTTCAAATTTTCAGATGGGAGGTTCCAGATAAGGTCAAAAACTACATACTCAGATCTTCACCAAACTTTGCAGGGATACATTGGATGTCAAGACACGTGGAAAAAACGTACAAAAAAGAGATTGGAGACATCAAGATTTTGGACGAATTTTTTAACAATTTTCAAATTTTCAGAAAGGAGGTTCCATATAAGGTCAAAAACGACATACTCAGATCTTCACCAAACTTTGCAGGGATCCATTGGAGGTCGAGACACGTGGAAAAAACGTACAAAACAAGAGATTGGAGACATCAAGATTTTGGACGAATTTTTGAAGAATTTTCAAATTTTCAGATAGGAGGTTCCAGATAAGGTCTAAAACTACATACTCAGATCTCCACCAAACATTGCAGGAATACATTGGATGTCAAGACACGTGGAAAAAACGTACAAAACAAGAGATTGGAGACATCAAGATTTTCGACGAATTTTTGAAGAATTTTCAAATTTTCAGATAGGAGGTTCCAGATAAGGTCAAAAACTACATACTCAGATCTTCACCAAACGTTGCAGGGATACTTTGCATGTCAAGACACGTGGAAAAAACGTACAAAACAAAAGATTGGAGACATCAAGATTTTCGACGAATTTTTTAAGAATTTTCAAATTTTCAGATGGGAGGTTCCAGATAAGGTCAAAAACGACATACTCAGATCTTCACCAAACTTTGCATGGATACATTGGATGTCAAGACACGTGGAAAAAACGTACAAAACAAGAGATTGGAGACATCAAGATTTTGGACGAATTTTTTAAGAATTTTCAAATTTTCAGATGGGAGGTTCAATATAAGGTCAAAAACTACATACTCAGATCTTCACCAAACATTGCAGGAATACATTGGATGTCAAGACACGTGGAAAAAACGTACAAAACAAGAGATTGGGGTCATCAAGATTTTGCACGGATTTTTTAGGAATTTTCAAATTTTCAGATGGGAGGTTCCAGATAAGGTCAAAAACTACATACTCAGATCTTCACCAAACTTTGCAGGGATACATTGGATGTCAAGACACGTGGAAAAAACGTACAAAACAAGAGATTGGAGACATCAAGATTTTGGACGAATTTTTTAAGAATTTTCAAATTTTCAGATAGGAGGTTCCATATAAGGTCAAAAACTACATACTCAGATCTTCACCAAACTCTGCAGGGATACATTATGTGTCAAGACACGTGGAAAAAACGTACAAAAACAAAAGATTGGAGACATCAAGATTTTGGTCGAATTTTTTAAGAATTTTCAAATTTTCAGATGGGAGGTTCCAGATAAGGTCAAAAACTACATACTCAGATCTTCACCAAACTTTGCAGGGATACATTGGATGTCAAGACACGTGGAAAAAACGTACAAAAAAGAGATTGGAGACATCAAGATTTTGGACGAATTTTTTAACAATTTTCAAATTTTCAGAAAGGATGTTCCAGATAAGGTCAAAAACTACATACTCAGATCTTCACCAAACTTTGCAGGGATACATTGGATGTCAAGACACGTGGAAAAAACGTACAAAACAAGAGATTGGAGACATCAAGATTTTGGACGAATTTTTTAAGAATTCTCAAATTTTCAGAAAGGAGGTTCCATATAAGGTCAAAAACTACATACTCAGATCTTCACCAAACTTTGCAGGGATACTTTGGATGTCAAGACACGTGGAAAAAACGTACAAAACAAGAGATTGGGGTCATCAAGATTTTGGACGAATTTTTTAAGAATTTTCAAATTTTCAGATGGGAGGTTCAATATAAGGTCAAAAACTACATACTCAGATCTTCACCAAACTTTGCATGGATACATTGGATGTCAAGACACGTGGAAAAAACATACAAAACATAGGATTCGGAACATCAAGATTTTGGTCGAATTTTTTAAGAATTTTCAAATTTTCAGATAGGAGGTTCCATATAAGGTCAAAAACTACATACTCAGATCTTCACCAAACTTTGCATGGATACATTGGATGTCAAGACACGTGGAAAAAACGTACAAAACAAGAGATTGGAGACATCAAGATTTTGGACGAATTTTTTAAGAATTTTCAAATTTTCAGATGGGAGGTTCAATATAAGGTCAAAAACTACATACTCAGATCTTCACCAAACTTTGCAGGGATACTTTGGATGTCAAGACACGTGGAAAAAACGTACAAAACAAGAGATTGGGGTCATCAAGATTTTGGACGAATTTTTTAAGAATTTTCAAATTTTCAGATGGGAGGTTCAATATAAGGACAAAAACTACATACTCAGATCTTCACCAAACTTTGCATGGATACATTGGATGTCAAGACACGTGGAAAAAACATACAAAACATAGGATTCGGAACATCAAGATTTTGGTCGAATTTTTTAAGAATTTTCAAATTTTCAGATAGGAGGTTCCATATAAGGTCAAAAACTACATACTCAGATCTTCACCAAACATTGCAGGAATACATTGGATGTCAAGACACGTGGAAAAAACGTACAAAACAAGAGATTGGGGTCATCAAGATTTTGCACGGATTTTTTAGGAATTTTCAAATTTTCAGATGGGAGGTTCCAGATAAGGTCAAAAACTACATACTCAGATCTTCACCAAACTTTGCAGGGATACATTGGATGTCAAGACACGTGGAAAAAACGTACAAAACAAGAGATTGGAGACATCAAGATTTTGGACGAATTTTTTAAGAATTTTCAAATTTTCAGATAGGAGGTTCCATATAAGGTCAAAAACTACATACTCAGATCTTCACCAAACTCTGCAGGGATACATTATGTGTCAAGACACGTGGAAAAAACGTACAAAACAAAAGATTGGAGACATCAAGATTTTGGTCGAATTTTTTAAGAATTTTCAAATTTTCAGATGGGAGGTTCCAGATAAGGTCAAAAACTACATACTCAGATCTTCACCAAACTTTGCAGGGATACATTGGATGTCAAGACACGTGGAAAAAACGTACAAAAAAGAGATTGGAGACATCAAGATTTTGGACGAATTTTTTAACAATTTTCAAATTTTCAGAAAGGATGTTCCAGATAAGGTCAAAAACTACATACTCAGATCTTCACCAAACTTTGCAGGGATACATTGGATGTCAAGACACGTGGAAAAAACGTACAAAACAAGAGATTGGAGACATCAAGATTTTGGACGAATTTTTTAAGAATTCTCAAATTTTCAGAAAGGAGGTTCCATATAAGGTCAAAAACTACATACTCAGATCTTCACCAAACTTTGCAGGGATACATTGGATGTCAAGACACGTGGAAAAAACGTACAAAACAAGAGATTGGAGACATCAAGATTTTCGACGAATTTTTTAAGAATTTTCAAATTTTCAGAAAGGATGTTCCAGATAAGGTCAAAAACGACATACTCAGATCTTCACCAAACTTTGCAGGGATACATTGGATGTCAAGACACGTGGAAAAAACGTACAAAAAAGAGATTGGAGACATCAAGATTTTCGACGAATTTTTGAAGAATTTTCAAATTTTCAGATAGGAGGTTCCATATAAGGTCTAAAACTACATACTCAGATCTCCACCAAACATTGCAGGAATACATTGGATGTCAAGACACGTGGAAAAAACGTACAAAACAAGAGATTGGAGACATCAAGATTTTCGACGAATTTTTGAAGAATTTTCAAATTTTCAGATAGGAGGTTCCAGATAAGGTCAAAAACTACATACTCAGATCTTCACCAAACGTTGCAGGGATACTTTGCATGTCAAGACACGTGGAAAAAACGTACAAAACAAAAGATTGGAGACATCAAGATTTTCGACGAATTTTTTAAGAATTTTCAAATTTTCAGATGGGAGGTTCCAGATAAGGTCAAAAACGACATACTCAGATCTTCACCAAACATTGCAGGGATACATTGGATGTCAAGACACGTGGAAAAAACGTACAAAACAAGAGATTGGGGTCATCAAGATTTTGGACGGATTTTTTAGGAATTTTCAAATTTTCAGATGGGAGGTTCCAGATAAGGTCAAAAACTACATACTCAGATCTTCACCAAACTTTGCAGGAATACTTTGCATGTCAAGACACGTGGAAAAAACGTACAAAACAAGAGATCGGAGACATCAAGATTTTCGATGAATTTTTTAAGAATTTTCAAATTTTCAGATAGGAGGTTCCAGATAAGGTCAAGAACTACATACTCAGATCTTCACCAAACTTTGCAGGAATACTTTGCATGTCAAGACACGTGGAAAAAACATACAAAACATAGGATTCGGAACATCAAGATTTTGGTCGAATTTTTTAAGAATTTTCAAATTTTCAGATAGGAGGTTCCATATAAGGTCAAAAACTACATACTCAGATCTTCACCAAACTTTGCAGGGATACATTGGATATCAAGACACGTGGAAAAAACGTACAAAACAAGAGATTGGAGACATCAAGATTTTGGACGAATTTTTTAAGAATTTTCAAATTTTCAGATGGGAGGTTCAATATAAGGTCAAAAACTACATACTCAGATCTTCACCAAACTTTGCAGGGATACATTGGATGTCAAGACACGTGGAAAAAACGTACAAAACAAGAGATTGGAGACATCAAGATTTTGGTCGAATTTTTTAAGAATTTTCAAATTTTCAGATGGGAGGTTCCAGATAAGGTCAAAAACTACATACTCAGATCTTCACCAAACTTTGCAGGGATACATTGGATGTCAAGACACGTGGAAAAAACGTACAAAACAAGAGATTGGAGACATCAAGATTTTGGACGAATTTTTTAAGAATTTTTAAATTTTCAGATAGGAGGTTCCATATAAGGTCAAAAACTACATACTCAGATCTTCACCAAACTTTGCATGGATACATTATGTGTCAAGACACGTGGAAAAAACGTACAAAACAAGAGATTGGAGACATCAAGATATTGGTCGAATTTTTTAAGAATTTTCAAATTTTCAGATGGGAGGTTCAATATAAGGTCAAAAACTACATACTCAGATCTTCACCAAACTTTGCAGGGATACATTGGATGTCAAGACACGTGGAAAAAACGTACAAAACAAGAGATAGGAGACATCAAGATTTTGGACGAATTTTTTAACAATTTTCAAATTTTCAGAAAGGATGTTCCAGATAAGGTCAAAAACAACATACTCAGATCTTCACCAAACTTTGCAGGGATACATTGGATATCAAGACACGTGGAAAAAACGTACAAAACAAGAGATTGGAGACATCAAGATTTTGGACGAATTTTTTAAGAATTTTCAAATTTTCAGATAGGAGGTTCCAGATAAGATCAAAAACTACATACTCAGATCTTCACCAAACTTTGCAGGGATACATTGGATGTCAAGACACGTGGAAAAAAAGTACAAAACAAGAGATTGGGGTCATCAAGATTTTGGACGGATTTTTTAGGAATTTTCAAATTTTCAGATGGGAGGTTCCAGATAAGGTCAAAAACTACATACTCAGATCTTCACCAAACATTGCAGGGATACATTGGATGTCAAGACACGTGGAAAAAACGTACAAAACAAGAGATTGGAGACATCAAGATTTTGGACGAATTTTTTAAGAATTTTCAAATTTTCAGATAGGAGGTTCCAGATGAGGTCAAAAACTACATACTCAGATCTTCACCAAACTTTGCAGGAATACTTTGCATGTCAAGACACGTGGAAAAAACGTACAAAACAAGAGATCGGAGACTTCAAGATTTTCGACGAATTTTTTAAGAATTTTCAAATTTTCAGATGGGAGGTTCCAGATAAGGTCAAAAACGACATACTCAGATCTTCACCAAACTTTGCATGGATACATTGGATGTCAAGACACGTGGAAAAAACATACAAAACATAGGATTGGTGACATCAAGATTTTGGACGAATTTTTTAAGAATTTTCAAATTTTCAGATAGGAGGTTCCATATAAGGTCAAAAACTACATACTCAGATCTTCACCAAACTTTGCAGGGATACATTGGAGGTCGAGACACGTGGAAAAAAAGTACAAAACAAGAGATTGGGGTCATCAAGATTTTGGACGGATTTTTTAGGAATTTTCAAATTTTCAGATGGGAGGTTCCAGATAAGGTCAAAAACTACATACTCAGATCTTCACCAAACTTTGCAGGGATACATTGGATGTCAAGACACGTGGAAAAAACGTACAAAAAAGAGATTGGAGACATCAAGATTTTCGACGAATTTTTGAAGAATTTTCAAATTTTCAGATAGGAGGTTCCATATAAGGTCTAAAACTACATACTCAGATATCCACCAAACATTGCAGGAATACATTGGATGTCAAGACACGTGGAAAAAACGTACAAAACAAGAGATTGGAGACATCAAGATTTTCGACGAATTTTTGAAGAATTTTCAAATTTTCAGATAGGAGGTTCCAGATAAGGTCAAAAACTACATACTCAGATCTTCACCAAACGTTGCAGGGATACTTTGCATGTCAAGACACGTGGAAAAAACGTACAAAACAAAAGATTGGAGACATCAAGATTTTCGACGAATTTTTTAAGAATTTTCAAATTTTCAGATGGGAGGTTCCAGATAAGGTCAAAAACGACATACTCAGATCTTCACCAAACATTGCAGGGATACATTGGATGTCAAGACACGTGGAAAAAACGTACAAAACAAGAGATTGGGGTCATCAAGATTTTGGACGGATTTTTTAGGAATTTTCAAATTTTCAGATGGGAGGTTCCAGATAAGGTCAAAAACTACATACTCAGATCTTCACCAAACTTTGCAGGAATACTTTGCATGTCAAGACACGTGGAAAAAACGTACAAAACAAGAGATCGGAGACATCAAGATTTTCGACGAATTTTTTAAGAATTTTCAAATTTTCAGATAGGAGGTTCCAGATAAGGTCAAAAACTACATACTCAGATCTTCACCAAACTTTGCAGGAATACTTTGCATGTCAAGACACGTGGAAAAAACATACAAAACATAGGATTCGGAACATCAAGATTTTGGTCGAATTTTTTAAGAATTTTCAAATTTTCAGATGGGAGGTTCCATATAAGGTCAAAAACTACATACTCAGATCTTCACCAAACTTTGCAGGGATACATTGGATATCAAGACACGTGGAAAAAACGTACAAAACAAGAGATTGGAGACATCAAGATTTTGGACGAATTTTTTAAGAATTTTCAAATTTTCAGATGGGAGGTTCAATATAAGGTCAAAAACTACATACTCAGATCTTCACCAAACTTTGCAGGGATACATTGGATGTCAAGACACGTGGAAAAAACGTACAAAACAAGAGATTGGAGACATCAAGATTTTGGTCGAATTTTTTAAGAATTTTCAAATTTTCAGACAGGAGGTTCCATATAAGGTCAAAAACTACATACTCAGATCTTCACCAAACATTGCAGGGATACATTGGATGTCAAGACACGTGGAAAAAACGTACAAAACAAGAGATTGGAGACATCAAAATTTTGGACGAATTTTTTAAGAATTTTCAAATTTTCAGATAGGAGGTTCCATATAAGGTCAAAAACTACATACTCAGATCTTCACCAAACTTTGCATGGATACATTATGTGTCAAGACACGTGGAAAAAACGTACAAAACAAAAGATTGGAGACATCAAGATTTTGGTCGAATTTTTTAAGAATTTTCAAATTTTCAGATGGGAGGTTCCAGATAAGGTCAAAAACTACATACTCAGATCTTCACCAAACTTTGCAGGGATACATTGGATGTCAAGACACGTGGAAAAAACGTACAAAAAAGAGATTGGAGACATCAAGATTTTGGACGAATTTTTTAACAATTTTCAAATTTTCAGAAAGGATGTTCCAGATAAGGTCAAAAACGACATACTCAGATCTTCACCAAACTTTGCAGGGATCCATTGGAGGTCGAGACACGTGGAAAAAACGTACAAAACAAGAGATTGGAGACATCAAGATTTTGGACGAATTTTTGAAGAATTTTCAAATTTTCAGATAGGAGGTTCCAGATAAGGTCTAAAACTACATACTCAGATCTCCACCAAACATTGCAGGAATACATTGGATGTCAAGACACGTGGAAAAAACGTACAAAACAAGAGATTGGAGACATCAAGATTTTCGACGAATTTTTGAAGAATTTTCAAATTTTCAGATAGGAGGTTCCAGATAAGGTCAAAAACTACATACTCAGATCTTCACCAAACGTTGCAGGGATACTTTGCATGTCAAGACACGTGGAAAAAACGTACAAAACAAAAGATTGGAGACATCAAGATTTTCGACGAATTTTTTAAGAATTTTCAAATTTTCAGATGGGAGGTTCCAGATAAGGTCAAAAACGACATACTCAGATCTTCACCAAACTTTGCATGGATACATTGGATGTCAAGACACGTGGAAAAAACGTACAAAACAAGAGATTGAAGACATCAAGATTTTGGACGAATTTTTTAAGAATTTTCAAATTTTCAGATGGGAGGTTCAATATAAGGTCAAAAACTACATACTCAGATCTTCACCAAACTTTGCAGGGATACTTTGGATGTCAAGACACGTGGAAAAAACGTACAAAACAAGAGATTGGGGTCATCAAGATTTTGGACGAATTTTTTAAGAATTTTCAAATTTTCAGATGGGAGGTTCAATATAAGGTCAAAAACTACATACTCAGATCTTCACCAAACTTTGCATGGATACATTGGATGTCAAGACACGTGGAAAAAACATACAAAACATAGGATTCGGAACATCAAGATTTTGGTCGAATTTTTTAAGAATTTTGAAATTTTCAGATAGGAGGTTCCATATAAGGTCAAAAACTACATACTCAGATCTTCACCAAACATTGCAGGAATACATTGGATGTCAAGACACGTGGAAAAAACGTACAAAACAAGAGATTGGGGTCATCAAGATTTTGCACGGATTTTTTAGGAATTTTCAAATTTTCAGATGGGAGGTTCCAGATAAGGTCAAAAACTACATACTCAGATCTTCACCAAACTTTGCAGGGATACATTGGATGTCAAGACACGTGGAAAAAACGTACAAAACAAGAGATTGGAGACATCAAGATTTTGGACGAATTTTTTAAGAATTTTCAAATTTTCAGATAGGAGGTTCCAGATAAGGTCAAAAACTACATACTCAGATCTTCACCAAACTTTGCAGGGATACATTGGATGTCAAGACACGTGGAAAAAACGTACAAAAAAGAGATTGGAGACAACAAGATTTTGGACGAATTTTTTAACAATTTTCAAATTTTCAGAAAGGATGTTCCAGATAAGGTCAAAAACTACATACTCAGATCTTCACCAAACTTTGCAGGGATACATTGGATGTCAAGGCACGTGGAAAAAACGTACAAAACAAGAGATTGGAGACATCAAGATTTTGGACGAATTTTTTAAGAATTCTCAAATTTTCAGAAAGGAGGTTCCATATAAGGTCAAAAACTACATACTCAGATCTTCACCAAACTTTGCAGGGATACTTTGGATGTCAAGACACGTGGAAAAAACGTACAAAACAAGAGATTGGGGTCATCAAGATTTTGGACGAATTTTTTAAGAATTTTCAAATTTTCAGATGGGAGGTTCAATATAAGGTCAAAAACTACATACTCAGATCTTCACCAAACTTTGCATGGATACATTGGATGTCAAGACACGTGGAAAAAACATACAAAACATAGGATTCGGAACATCAAGATTTTGGTCGAATTTTTTAAGAATTTTCAAATTTTCAGATAGGAGGTTCCATATAAGGTCAAAAACTACATACTCAGATCTTCACCAAACATTGCAGGAATACATTGGATGTCAAGACACGTGGAAAAAACGTACAAAACAAGAGATTGGGGTCATCAAGATTTTGCACGGATTTTTTAAGAATTTTCAAATTTTCAGATAGGAGGTTCCAGATGAGGTCAAAAACTACATACTCAGATCTTCACCAAACTTTGCAGGAATACTTTGCATGTCAAGACACGTGGAAAAAACGTACAAAACAAGAGATCGGAGACATCAAGATTTTCGACGAATTTTTTAAGAATTTTCAAATTTTCAGATGGGAGGTTCCAGATAAGGTCAAAAACGACATACTCAGATCTTCACCAAACTTTGCAGGGATCCATTGGAGGTCGAGACACGTGGAAAAAACGTACAAAACAAGAGATTGGAGACATCAAGATTTTGGACGAATTTTTTAAGAATTTTCAAATTTTCAGATAGGAGGTTCCATATAAGGTCAAAAACTACATACTCAGATCTTCACCAAACTTTGCAGGGATACATTGGATGTCAAGACACGTGGAAAAAACGTACAAAACAAGAGATTGGAGACATCAAGATTTTCGACGAATTTTTTAAGAATTTTCAAATTTTCAGAAAGGATGTTCCAGATAAGGTCAAAAACGACATACTCAGATCTTCACCAAACTTTGCAGGGATCCATTGGAGGTCGAGACACGTGGAAAAAACGTACAATACAAGAGATTGGAGACATCAAAATTTGGGACGAATTTTTGAAGAATTTTCAAATTTTCAGATAGGAGGTTCCAGATAAGGTCTAAAACTACATACTCAGATCTCCACCAAACATTGCAGGAATACATTGGATGTCAAGACACGTGGAAAAAACGTACAAAACAAGAGATTGGAGACATCAAGATTTTCGACGAATTTTTGAAGAATTTTCAAATTTTCAGATAGAAGGTTCCAGATAAGGTCAAAAACTACATACTCAGATCTTCACCAAACTTTGCATGGATACATTGGATGTCAAGACACGTGGAAAAAACGTACAAAACAAGAGATTGGAGACATCAAGATTTTGGACGAATTTTTTAAGAATTTTCAAATTTTCAGATGGGAGGTTCAATATAAGGTCAAAAACTACATACTCAGATCTTCACCAAACTTTGCAGGGATACTTTGGATGTCAAGACACGTGGAAAAAACGTACAAAACAAGAGATTGGGGTCATCAAGATTTTGGACGAATTTTTTTAGAATTTTCAAATTTTCAGATGGGAGGTTCAATATAAGGTCAAAAACTACATACTCAGATCTTCACCAAACTTTGCAGGGATACATTGGATGTCAAGACACGTGGAAAAAACGTACAAAACAAGAGATTGGAGACATCAAGATTTTCGACGAATTTTTTAAGAATTTTCAAATTTTCAGAAAGGATGTTCCAGATAAGGTCAAAAACGACATACTCAGATCTTCACCAAACTTTGCAGGGATCCATTGGAGGTCGAGACACGTGGAAAAAACGTACAAAACAAGAGATTGGAGACATCAAGATTTTGGACGAATTTTTGAAGAATTTTCAAATTTTCAGATAGGAGGTTCCAGATAAGGTCTAAAACTACATACTCAGATCTCCACCAAACATTGCAGGAATACATTGGATGTCAAGACACGTGGAAAAAACGTACAAAACAAGAGATTGGAGACATCAAGATTTTGGACGAATTTTTGAAGAATTTTCAAATTTTCAGATGGGAGGTTCAATATAAGGTCAAAAACTACATACTCAGATCTTCACCAAACTTTGCAGGGATACTTTGGATGTCAAGACACGTGGAAAAAACGTACAAAACAAGAGATTGGGGTCATCAAGATTTTGGACGAATTTTTTAAGAATTTTCAAATTTTCAGATGGGAGGTTCAATATAAGGTCAAAAACTACATACTCAGATCTTCACCAAACTTTGCAGGGATACATTGGATGTCAAGACACGTGGAAAAAACGTACAAAACAAGAGATTGGAGACATCAAGATTTTCGACGAATTTTTTAAGAATTTTCAAATTTTCAGAAAGGATGTTCCAGATAAGGTCAAAAACGACATACTCAGATCTTCACCAAACTTTGCAGGGATCCATTGGATGTCAAGACACGTGGAAAAAACGTACAAAACAAGAGATTGGAGACATCAAGATTTTCGACGAATTTTTTAAGAATTTTCAAATTTTCAGAAAGGATGTTCCAGATAAGGTCAAAAACGACATACTCAGATCTTCACCAAACTTTGCATGGATCCATTGGAGGTCGAGACACGTGGAAAAAACGTACAAAACAAGAGATTGGAGACATCAAGATTTTGGACGAATTTTTGAAGAATTTTCAAATTTTCAGATAGGAGGTTCCAGATAAGGTCAAAAACTACATACTCAGATCTCCACCAAACATTGCAGGCATACATTGGATGTCAAGACACGTGGAAAAAACGTACAAAACAAGAGATTGGAGACATCAAGGTTTTCGACGAATTTTTGAAGAATTTTCAAATTTTCAGATAGGAGGTTCCAGATAAGGTCAAAAACTACATACTCAGATCTTCACCAAACGTTGCAGGGATACTTTGCATGTCAAGACACGTGGAAAAAACGTACAAAACAAAAGATTGGAGACATCAGATTTTCGACGAATTTTTTAAGAATTTTCAAATTTTCAGATGGGAGGTTCCAGATAAGGTCAAAAACGACATACTCAGATCTTCACCAAACTTTGCATGGATACATTGGATGTCAAGACACGTGGAAAAAACGTACAAAACAAGAGATTGGAGACATCAAGATTTTGGACGAATTTTTTAAGAATTTTCAAATTTTCAGATGGGAGGTTCAATATAAGGTCAAAAACTACATACTCAGATCTTCACCAAACTTTGCAGGGATACTTTGGATGTCAAGACACGTGGAAAAAACGTACAAAACAAGAGATTGGGGTCATCAAGATTTTGGACGAATTTTTTAAGAATTTTCAAATTTTCAGATGGGAGGTTCAATATAAGGTCAAAAACTACATACTCAGATCTTCACCAAACTTTGCAGGGATACATTGGATGTCAAGACACGTGGAAAAAACGTACAAAACAAGAGATTGGAGACATCAAGATTTTGGTCGAATTTTTTAAGAATTTTCAAATTTTCAGATGGGAGGTTCCAGATAAGGTCAAAAACTACATACTCAGATCTTCACCAAACTTTGCAGGGATACATTGGATGTCAAGACACGTGGAAAAAACGTACAAAACAAGAGATTGGAGACATCAAGATTATGGACGAATTTTTTGAGAATTTTCAAATTTTCAGAAAGGAGGTTCCATATAAGGTCAAAAACTACATACTCAGATCTTCACCAAACTTTGCAGGGATACATTGGATGTCAAGACACGTGGAAAAAACGTACAAAACAAGAGATTGGAGACATCAAGATTTTCGACGAATTTTTTAAGAATTTTCAAATTTTCAGAAAGGATGTTCCAGATAAGGTCAAAAACGACATACTCAGATCTTCACCAAACTTTGCAGGGATACATTGGAGGTCGAGACACGTGGAAAAAACGTACAAAACAAGAGATTGGAGACATCAAGATTTTGGACGAATTTTTGAAGAATTTTCAAATTTTCTGATAGGAGGTCCCAGATAAAGTCAAAAACTACATACTCAGATCTCCACCAAACATTGCAGGGATACATTGGATGTCAAGACACGTGGAAAAAACGTACAAAACAAGAGATTGGAGACATCAAGATTTTCGACGAATTTTTGAAGAATTTTCAAATTTTCAGATAGGAGGTTCCAGATAAGGTCAAAAACTACATACTCAGATCTTCACCAAACGTTGCAGGGATACTTTGCATGTCAAGACACGTGGAAAAAACGTACAAAACAAGAGATCGGAGACATCAAGATTTTCGACGAATTTTTTAAGAATTTTCAAATTTTCAGATGGGAGGTTCCAGATAAGGTCAAAAACGACATACTCAGATCTTCACCAAACTTTGCATGGATACATTGGATGTCAAGACACGTGGAAAAAACATACAAAACATAGGATTGGTGACATCAAGATTTTGGACGAATTTTTTAAGAATTTTCAAATTTTCAGATAGGAGGTTCCATATAAGGTCAAAAACTACATACTCAGATCTTCACCAAACTTTGCAGGGATACATTGGAGGTCGAGACACGTGGAAAAAAAGTACAAAACAAGAGATTGGGGTCATCAAGATTTTGGACGGATTTTTTAGGAATTTTCAAATTTTCAGATGGGAGGTTCCAGATAAGGTCAAAAACTACATACTCAGATCTTCACCAAACATTGCAGGGATACATTGGATGTCAAGACACGTGGAAAAAACGTACAAAACAAGAGATTGGAGACATCAAGATTTTGGACGAATTTTTTAAGAATTTTCAAATTTTCAGATAGGAGGTTGCAGATGAGGTCAAAAACTACATACTCAGATCTTCACCAAACTTTGCAGGAATACTTTGCATGTCAAGACACGTGGAAAAAACGTACAAAACAAGAGATCGGAGACATCAAGATTTTCGACGAATTTTTTAAGAATTTTCAAATTTTCAGATGGGAGGTTCCAGATAAGGTCAAAAACGACATACTCAGATCTTCACCAAACTTTGCAGGGATCCATTGGAGGTCGAGACACGTGGAAAAAACGTACAAAACAAGAGATTGGGGTCATCAAGATTTTGGACGAATTTTTTAAGAATTTTCAAATTTTCAGATAGGAGGTTCCATATAAGGTCAAAAACTACATACTCAGATCTTCACCAAACTTTGCAGGGATACATTGGATGTCAAGACACGTGGAAAAAACGTACAAAACAAGAGATTGGAGACATCAAGATTTTCGACGAATTTTTTAAGAATTTTCAAATTTTCAGAAAGGATGTTCCAGATAAGGTCAAAAACGACATACTCAGATCTTCACCAAACTTTGCAGGGATCCATTGGAGGTCGAGACACGTGGAAAAAACGTACAAAACAAGAGATTGGAGACATCAAGATTTTGGACGAATTTTTGAAGAATTTTCAAATTTTCAGATAGGAGGTTCCAGATAAGGTCTAAAACTACATACTCAGATCTCCACCAAACATTGCAGGAATACATTGGATGTCAAGACACGTGGAAAAAACGTACAAAACAAGAGATTGGAGACATCAAGATTTTCGACGAATTTTTGAAGAATTTTCAAATTTTCAGATAGGAGGTTCCAGATAAGGTCAAAAACTACATACTCAGATCTTCACCAAACGTTGCAGGGATACTTTGCATGTCAAGACACGTGGAAAAAACGTACAAAACAAAAGATTGGAGACATCAAGATTTTCGACGAATTTTTTAAGAATTTTCAAATTTTCAGATGGGAGGTTCCAGATAAGGTCAAAAACGACATACTCAGATCTTCACCAAACTTTGCATGGATACATTGGATGTCAAGACACGTGGAAAAAACGTACAAAACAAGAGATTGGAGACATCAAGATTTTGGACGAATTTTTTAAGAATTTTCAAATTTTCAGATGGGAGGTTCCAGATAAGGTCAAAAACTACATACTCAGATCTTCACCAAACTTTGCAGGGATACTTTGGATGTCAAGACACGTGGAAAAAACGTACAAAACAAGAGATTGGGGTCATCAAGATTTTGGACGAATTTTTTAAGAATTTTCAAATTTTCAGATGGGAGGTTCAATATAAGGTCAAAAACTACATACTCAGATCTTCACCAAACTTTGCATGGATACATTGGATGTCAAGACACGTGGAAAAAACATACAAAACATAGGATTCGGAACATCAAGATTTTGGTCGAATTTTTTAAGAATTTTCAAATTTTCAGATAGGAGGTTCCATATAAGGTCAAAAACTACATACTCAGATCTTCACCAAACATTGCAGGAATACATTGGATGTCAAGACACGTGGAAAAAACGTACAAAACAAGAGATTGGGGTCATCAAGATTTTGCACGGATTTTTTAGGAATTTTCAAATTTTCAGATGGGAGGTTCCAGATAAGGTCAAAAACTACATACTCAGATCTTCACCAAACTTTGCATGGATACATTATGTGTCAAGACACGTGGAAAAAACGTACAAAACAAAAGATTGGAGACATCAAGATTTTGGTCGAATTTTTTAAGAATTTTCAAATTTTCAGATGGGAGGTTCCAGATAAGGTCAAAAACTACATACTCAGATCTTCACCAAACTTTGCAGGGATACATTGGATGTCAAGACACGTGGAAAAAACGTACAAAAAAGAGATTGGAGACATCAAGATTTTGGACGAATTTTTTAACAATTTTCAAATTTTCAGAAAGGATGTTCCAGATAAGGTCAAAAACTACATACTCAGATCTTCACCAAACTTTGCAGGGATACATTGGATGTCAAGACACGTGGAAAAAACGTACAAAACAAGAGATTGGAGACATCAAGATTTTGGACGAATTTTTTAAGAATTCTCAAATTTTCAGAAAGGAGGTTCCATATAAGGTCAAAAACTACATACTCAGATCTTCACCAAACTTTGCAGGGATACTTTGGATGTCAAGACACGTGGAAAAAACGTACAAAACAAGAGATTGGGGTCATCAAGATTTTGGACGAATTTTTTAAGAATTTTCAAATTTTCAGATGGGAGGTTCAATATAAGGTCAAAAACTACATACTCAGATCTTCACCAAACTTTGCATGGATACATTGGATGTCAAGACACGTGGAAAAAACATACAAAACATAGGATTCGGAACATCAAGATTTTGGTCGAATTTTTTAAGAATTTTCAAATTTTCAGATAGGAGGTTCCATATAAGGTCAAAAACTACATACTCAGATCTTCACCAAACATTGCAGGAATACATTGGATGTCAAGACACGTGGAAAAAACGTACAAAACAAGAGATTGGGGTCATCAAGATTTTGCACGGATTTTTTAAGAATTTTCAAATTTTCAGATAGGAGGTTCCAGATGAGGTCAAAAACTACATACTCAGATCTTCACCAAACTTTGCAGGAATACTTTGCATGTCAAGACACGTGGAAAAAACGAACAAAACAAGAGATCGGAGACATCAAGATTTTGGACGAATTTTTTAAGAATTTTCAAATTTTCAGATGGGAGTTTCCAGATAAGGTCAAAAACGACATACTCAGATCTTCACCAAACTTTGCAGGGATCCATTGGAGGTCGACACACGTGGAAAAAACGTACAAAACAAGAGATTGGAGACATCAAGATTTTGGACGAATTTTTTAAGAATTTTCAAATTTTCAGATAGGAGGTTCCATATAAGGTCAAAAACTACATACTCAGATCTTCACCAAACTTTGCAGGGATACATTGGATGTCAAGACACGTGGAAAAAACGTACAAAACAAGAGATTGGAGACATCAAGATTTTCGACGAATTTTTTAAGAATTTTCAAATTTTCAGAAAGGATGTTCCAGATAAGGTCAAAAACGACATACTCAGATCTTCACCAAACTTTGCAGGGATCCATTGGAGGTCGAGACACGTGGAAAAAACGTACAAAACAAGAGATTGGAGACATCAAGATTTTGGACGAATTTTTGAAGAATTTTCAAATTTTCAGATAGGAGGTTCCAGATAAGGTCTAAAACTACATACTCAGATCTCCACCAAACATTGCAGGAATACATTGGATGTCAAGACACGTGGAAAAAACGTACAAAACAAGAGATTGGAGACATCAAGATTTTCGACGAATTTTTGAAGAATTTTCAAATTTTCAGATAGGAGGTTCCAGATAAGGTCAAAAACTACATACTCAGATCTTCACCAAACTTTGCAGGGATACATTGGATGTCAAGACACGTGGAAAAAACGTACAAAACAAGAGATTGGAGACATCAAGATTATGGACGAATTTTTTGAGAATTTTCAAATTTTCAGAAAGGAGGTTCCATATAAGGTCAAAAACTACATACTCAGATCTTCACCAAACTTTGCAGGGATACATTGGATGTCAAGACACGTGGAAAAAACGTACAAAACAAGAGATCGGAGACATCAAGATTTTCGACGAATTTTTTAAGAATTTTCAAATTTTCAGATGGGAGGTTCCAGATAAGGTCAAAAACTACATACTCAGATCTTCACCAAACTTTGCAGGGATACATTGGATGTCAAGACACGTGGAAAAAACGTACAAAACAAGAGATTGGAGACATCAAAATTTTGGACGAATTTTTTAAGAATTTTCAAATTTTCAGATAGGAGGTTCCAGATGAGGTCAAAAACTACATACTCAGATCTTCACCAAACTTTGCAGGAATACTTTGCATGTCAAGACACGTGGAAAAAACGTACAAAACAAGAGATCGGAGACATCAAGATTTTCGACGAATTTTTTAAGAATTTTCAAATTTTCAGATGGGAGGTTCCAGATAAGGTCAAAAACTACATACTCAGATCTTCACCAAACTTTGCAGGGATACATTGGATGTCAAGACACGTGGAAAAAACGTACAAAAAAGAGATTGGAGACATCAAGATTTTGGACGAATTTTTTAACAATTTTCAAATTTTCAGAAAGGATGTTCCAGATAAGGTCAAAAACGACATACTCAGATCTTCACCAAACTTTGCAGGGATACATTGGAGGTCGAGACACGTGGAAAAAACGTACAAAACAAGAGATTGGAGACATCAAGATTTTGGACGAATTTTTGAAGAATTTTCAAATTTTCTGATAGGAGGTCCCAGATAAAGTCAAAAACTACATACTCAGATCTCCACCAAACATTGCAGGGATACATTGGATGTCAAGACACGTGGAAAAAACGTACAAAACAAGAGATTGGAGACATCAAGATTTTGGTCGAATTTTTGAAGAATTTTCAAATTTTCAGATAGGAGGTTCCAGATAAGGTCAAAAACTACATACTCAGATCTTCACCAAACGTTGCAGGGATACTTTGCATGTCAAGACACGTGGAAAAAACGTACAAAACAAGAGATCGGAGACATCAAGATTTTCGACGAATTTTTTAAGAATTTTCAAATTTTCAGATGGGAGGTTCCAGATAAGGTCAAAAACGACATACTCAGATCTTCACCAAACTTTGCATGGATACATTGGATGTCAAGACACGTGGAAAAAACATACAAAACATAGGATTGGTGACATCAAGATTTTGGACGAATTTTTTAAGAATTTTCAAATTTTCAGATAGGAGGTTCCATATAAGGTCAAAAACTACATACTCAGATCTTCACCAAACTTTGCAGGGATACATTGGAGGTCGAGACACGTGAAAAAAAAGTACAAAACAAGAGATTGGGGTCATCAAGATTTTGGACGGATTTTTTAGGAATTTTCAAATTTTCAGATGGGAGGTTCCAGATAAGGTCAAAAACTACATACTCAGATCTTCACCAAACATTGCAGGGATACATTGGATGTCAAGACACGTGGAAAAAACGTACAAAACAAGAGATTGGAGACATCAAGATTTTGGACGAATTTTTTAAGAATTTTCAAATTTTCAGATAGGAGGTTGCAGATGAGGTCAAAAACTACATACTCAGATCTTCACCAAACTTTGCAGGAATACTTTGCATGTCAAGACACGTGGAAAAAACGTACAAAACAAGAGATCGGAGACATCAAGATTTTCGACGAATTTTTTAAGAATTTTCAAATTTTCAGATGGGAGGTTCCAGATAAGGTCAAAAACGACATACTCAGATCTTCACCAAACTTTGCAGGGATCCATTGGAGGTCGAGACACGTGGAAAAAACGTACAAAACAAGAGATTGGAGACATCAAGATTTTGGACGAATTTTTTAAGAATTTTCAAATTTTCAGATAGGAGGTTCCATATAAGGTCAAAAACTACATACTCAGATCTTCACCAAACTTTGCAGGGATACATTGGATGTCAAGACACGTGGAAAAAACGTACAAAACAAGAGATTGGAGACATCAAGATTTTCGACGAATTTTTTAAGAATTTTCAAATTTTCAGAAAGGATGTTCCAGATAAGGTCAAAAACGACATACTCAGATCTTCACCAAACTTTGCAGGGATCCATTGGAGGTCGAGACACGTGGAAAAAACGTACAAAACAAGAGATTGGAGACATCAAGATTTTGGACGAATTTTTGAAGAATTTTCAAATTTTCAGATAGGAGGTTCCAGATAAGGTCTAAAACTACATACTCAGATCTCCACCAAACATTGCAGGAATACATTGGATGTCAAGACACGTGGAAAAAACGTACAAAACAAGAGATTGGAGACATCAAGATTTTCGACGAATTTTTGAAGAATTTTCAAATTTTCAGATAGGAGGTTCCAGATAAGGTCAAAAACTACATACTCAGATCTTCACCAAACGTTGCAGGGATACTTTGCATGTCAAGACACGTGGAAAAAACGTACAAAACAAAAGATTGGAGACATCAAGATTTTCGACGAATTTTTTAAGAATTTTCAAATTTTCAGATGGGAGGTTCCAGATAAGGTCAAAAACGACATACTCAGATCTTCACCAAACTTTGCATGGATACATTGGATGTCAAGACACGTGGAAAAAACGTACAAAACAAGAGATTGGAGACATCAAGATTTTGGACGAATTTTTTAAGAATTTTCAAATTTTCAGATGGGAGGTTCAATATAAGGTCAAAAACTACATACTCAGATCTTCACCAAACTTTGCAGGGATACTTTGGATGTCAAGACACGTGGAAAAAACGTACAAAACAAGAGATTGGGGTCATCAAGATTTTGGACGAATTTTTTAAGAATTTTCAAATTTTCAGATGGGAGGTTCAATATAAGGTCAAAAACTACATACTCAGATCTTCACCAAACTTTGCATGGATACATTGGATGTCAAGACACGTGGAAAAAACATACAAAACATAGGATTCGGAACATCAAGATTTTGGTCGAATTTTTTAAGAATTTTCAAATTTTAAGATAGGAGGTTCCATATAAGGTCAAAAACTACATACTCAGATCTTCACCAAACATTGCAGGAATACATTGGATGTCAAGACACGTGGAAAAAACGTACAAAACAAGAGATTGGGGTCATCAAGATTTTGCACGGATTTTTTAGGAATTTTCAAATTTTCAGATGCGAGGTTCCAGATAAGGTCAAAAACTACATACTCAGATCTTCACCAAACTTTGCAGGGATACATTGGATGTCAAGACACGTGGAAAAAACGTACAAAACAAGAGATTGGAGACATCAAGATTTTGGACGAATTTTTTAAGAATTTTCAAATTTTCAGATAGGAGGTTCCATATAAGGTCAAAAACTACATACTCAGATCTTCACCAAACTTTGCATGGATACATTATGTGTCAAGACACGTGGAAAAAACGTACAAAACAAAAGATTGGAGACATCAAGATTTTGGTCGAATTTTTTAAGAATTTTCAAATTTTCAGATGGGAGGTTCCAGATAAGGTCAAAAACTACATACTCAGATCTTCACCAAACTTTGCAGGGATACATTGGATGTCAAGACACGTGGAAAAAACGTACAAAAAAGAGATTGGAGACATCAAGATTTTGGACGAATTTTTTAACAATTTTCAAATTTTCAGAAAGGATGTTCCAGATAAGGTCAAAAACTACATACTCAGATCTTCACCAAACTTTGCAGGGATACATTGGATGTCAAGACACGTGGAAAAAACGTACAAAACAAGAGATTGGAGACATCAAGATTTTGGACGAATTTTTTAAGAATTCTCAAATTTTCAGAAAGGAGGTTCCATATAAGGTCAAAAACTACATACTCAGATCTTCACCAAACTTTGCAGGGATACTTTGGATGTCAAGACACGTGGAAAAAACGTACAAAACAAGAGATTGGGGTCATCAAGATTTTGGACGAATTTTTTAAGAATTTTCAAATTTTCAGATGGGAGGTTCAATATAAGGTCAAAAACTACATACTCAGATCTTCACCAAACTTTGCATGGATACATTGGATGTCAAGACACGTGGAAAAAACATACAAAACATAGGATTCGGAACATCAAGATTTTGGTCGAATTTTTTAAGAATTTTCAAATTTTCAGATAGGAGGTTCCATATAAGGTCAAAAACTACATACTCAGATCTTCACCAAACATTGCAGGAATACATTGGATGTCAAGACACGTGGAAAAAACGTACAAAACAAGAGATTGGGGTCATCAAGATTTTGCACGGATTTTTTAAGAATTTTCAAATTTTCAGATAGGAGGTTCCAGATGAGGTCAAAAACTACATACTCAGATCTTCACCAAACTTTGCAGGAATACTTTGCATGTCAAGACACGTGGAAAAAACGTACAAAACAAGAGATCGGAGACATCAAGATTTTCGACGAATTTTTTAAGAATTTTCAAATTTTCAGATGGGAGGTTCCAGATAAGGTCAAAAACGACATACTCAGATCTTCACCAAACTTTGCAGGGATCCATTGGAGGTCGAGACACGTGGAAAAAACGTACAAAACAAGAGATTGGAGACATCAAGATTTTGGACGAATTTTTTAAGAATTTTCAAATTTTCAGATAGGAGGTTCCATATAAGGTCAAAAACCACATACTCAGATCTTCACCAAACTTTGCAGGGATACATTGGATGTCAAGACACGTGGAAAAAACGTACAAAACAAGAGATTGGAGACATCAAGATTTTCGACGAATTTTTTAAGAATTTTCAAATTTTCAGAAAGGATGTTCCAGATAAGGTCAAAAACGACATACTCAGATCTTCACCAAACTTTGCAGGGATCCATTGGAGGTCGAGACACGTGGAAAAAACGTACAAAACAAGAGATTGGAGACATCAAGATTTTGGACGAATTTTTGAAGAATTTTCAAATTTTCAGATAGGAGGTTCCAGATAAGGTCTAAAACTACATACTCAGATCTCCACCAAACATTGCAGGAATACATTGGATGTCAAGACACGTGGAAAAAACGTACAAAACAAGAGATTGGAGACATCAAGATTTTCGACGAATTTTTGAAGAATTTTCAAATTTTCAGATAGGAGGTTCCAGATAAGGTCAAAAACTACATACTCAGATCTTCACCAAACTTTGCAGGGATACATTGGATGTCAAGACACGTGGAAAAAACGTACAAAACAAGAGATTGGAGACATCAAGATTATGGACGAATTTTTTGAGAATTTTCAAATTTTCAGAAAGGAGGTTCCAGATAAGGTCAAAAACTACATACTCAGATCTTCACCAAACTTTGCAGGGATACATTGGATGTCAAGACACGTGGAAAAAACGTACAAAACAAGAGATCGGAGACATCAAGATTTTCGACGAATTTTTTAAGAATTTTCAAATTTTCAGATGGGAGGTTCCAGATAAGGTCAAAAACGACATACTCAGATCTTCACCAAACTTTGCAGGGATCCATTGGAGGTCGAGACACGTGGAAAAAACGTACAAAACAAGAGATTGGAGACATCAAGATTTTGGACGAATTTTTTAAGAATTTTCAAATTTTCAGATAGGAGGTTCCATATAAGGTCAAAAACTACATACTCAGATCTTCACCAAACTTTGCAGGGATACATTGGATGTCAAGACACGTGGAAAAAACGTACAAAACAAGAGATTGGAGACATCAAGATTTTCGACGAATTTTTTAAGAATTTTCAAATTTTCAGAAAGGATGTTCCAGATAAGGTCAAAAACGACATACTCAGATCTTCACCAAACTTTGCAGGGATCCATTGGAGGTCGAGACACGTGGAAAAAACGTACAAAACAAGAGATTGGAGACATCAAGATTTTGGACGAATTTTTGAAGAATTTTCAAATTTTCAGATAGGAGGTTCCAGATAAGGTCTAAAACTACATACTCAGATCTCCACCAAACATTGCAGGAATACATTGGATGTCAAGACACGTGGAAAAAACGTACAAAACAAGAGATTGGAGACATCAAGATTTTCGACGAATTTTTGAAGAATTTTCAAATTTTCAGATAGGAGGTTCCAGATAAGGTCAAAAACGACATACTCAGATCTTCACCAAACTTTGCATGGATACATTGGATGTCAAGACACGTGGAAAAAACGTACAAAACAAGAGATTGGGGTCATCAAGATTTTGCACGGATTTTTTAGGAATTTTCAAATTTTCAGATGGGAGGTTCCAGATAAGGTCAAAAACTACATACTCAGATCTTCACCAAACTTTGCAGGGATACATTGGATGTCAAGACACGTGGAAAAAACGTACAAAACAAGAGATTGGAGACATCAAGATTTTGGACGAATTTTTTAAGAATTTTCAAATTTTCAGATAGGAGGTTCCATATAAGGTCAAAAACCACATACTCAGATCTTCACCAAACTTTGCATGGATACATTATGTGTCAAGACACGTGGAAAAAACGTACAAAACAAAAGATTGGAGACATCAAGATTTTGGTCGAATTTTTTAAGAATTTTCAAATTTTCAGATGGGAGGTTCCAGATAAGGTCAAAAACTACATACTCAGATCTTCACCAAACTTTGCAGGGATACATTGGATGTCAAGACACGTGGAAAAAACGTACAAAAAAGAGATTGGAGACATCAAGATTTTGGACGAATTTTTTAACAATTTTCAAATTTTCAGAAAGGATGTTCCAGATAAGGTCAAAAACGACATACTCAGATCTTCACCAAACTTTGCAGGGATACATTGGATATCAAGACACGTGGAAAAAACGTACAAAACAAGAGATTGGAGACATCAAGATTTTCGACGAATTTTTTAAGAATTTTCAAATTTTCAGATAGGAGGTTCCAGATAAGGTCAAAAACTACATACTCAGATCTTCACCAAACGTTGCAGGGATACTTTGCATGTCAAGACACGTGGAAAAAACGTACAAAACAAAAGATTGGAGACATCAAGATTTTCGACGAATTTTTTAAGAATTTTCAAATTTTCAGATGGGAGGTTCCAGATAAGGTCAAAAACGACATACTCAGATCTTCACCAAACTTTGCATGGATACATTGGATGTCAAGACACGTGGAAAAAACGTACAAAACAAGAGATTGGAGACATCAAGATTTTGGACGAATTTTTTAAGAATTCTCAAATTTTCAGAAAGGAGGTTCCATATAAGGTCAAAAACTACATACTCAGATCTTCACCAAACTTTGCAGGGATACTTTGGATGTCAAGACACGTGGAAAAAACGTACAAAACAAGAGATTGGGGTCATCAAGATTTTGGACGAATTTTTTAAGAATTTTCAAATTTTCAGATGGGAGGTTCCAGATAAGGTCAAAAACTACATACTCAGATCTTCACCAAACTTTGCAGGGATACATTGGATGTCAAGACACGTGGAAAAAACGTACAAAACAAGAGATTGGAGACATCAAGATTTTGGACGAATTTTTTAAGAATTTTCAAATTTTCAGATAGGAGGTTCCATATAAGGTCAAAAACTACATACTCAGATCTTCACCAAACTTTGCATGGATACATTATGTGTCAAGACACGTGGAAAAAACGTACAAAACAAAAGATTGGAGACATCAAGATTTTGGTCGAATTTTTTAAGAATTTTCAAATTTTCAGATGGGAGGTTCCAGATAAGGTCAAAAACTACATACTCAGATCTTCACCAAACTTTGCAGGGATACATTGGATGTCAAGACACGTGGAAAAAATGTACAAAAAAGAGATTGGAGACATCAAGATTTTGGACGAATTTTTTAACAATTTTCAAATTTTCAGATGGGAGGTTCAATATAAGGTCAAAAACTACATACTCAGATCTTCACCAAACTTTGCATGGATACATTGGATGTCAAGACACGTGGAAAAAACATACAAAACATAGGATTCGGAACATCAAGATTTTGGTCGAATTTTTTAAGAATTTTCAAATTTTCAGATAGGAGGTTCCATATAAGGTCAAAAACTACATACTCAGATCTTCACCAAACATTGCAGGAATACATTGGATGTCAAGACACGTGGAAAAAACGTACAAAACAAGAGATTGGAGACATCAAAATTTTGGACGAATTTTTTAACAATTTTCAAATTTTCAGAAAGGATGTTCCAGATAAGGTCAAAAACGACATACTCAGATCTTCACCAAACTTTGCATGGATACATTGGATGTCAAGACACGTGGAAAAAACGTACAAAACAAGAGATTGGGGTCATCAAGATTTTGCACGGATTTTTTAGGAATTTTCAAATTTTCAGATGGGAGGTTCCAGATAAGGTCAAAAACTACATACTCAGATCTTCACCAAACTTTGCAGGGATACATTGGATGTCAAGACACGTGGAAAAAACGTACAAAACAAGAGATTGGAGACATCAAGATTTTGGACGAATTTTTTAAGAATTTTCAAATTTTCAGATAGGAGGTTCCATATAAGGTCAAAAACTACATACTCAGATCTTCACCAAACTTTGCATGGATACATTATGTGTCAAGACACGTGGAAAAAACGTACAAAACAAGAGATTGGGGTCATCAAGATTTTGGACTAATTTTTTAAGAATTTTCAAATTTTCAGATAGGAGGTTCCATATAAGGTCAAAAACTACATACTCAGATCTTCACCAAACTTTGCATGGATACATTATGTGTCAAGACACGTGGAAAAAACGTACAAAACAAGAGATTGGAGACATCAAGATTTTGGACGAATTTTTTAAGAATTTTCAAATTTTCAGAAAGGATGTTTCAGATAAGGTCAAAAACGACATATTCAGATCTTCACCAAACTTTGCATGGATACATTGGATGTCAAGACACGTGGAAAAAACGTACAAAACAAGAGATTGGGGTCATCAAGATTTTGGACGGATTTTTTAGGAATTTTCAAATTTTCAGATAGGAGGTTCCAGATGAGGTCAAAAACTACATACTCAGATCTTCACCAAACTTTGCAGGAATACATTGGATGTCAAGACACGTGGAAAAAACGTACAAAACAAGAGATTGGAGACATCAAAATTTTGGACGAATTTTTTAAGAATTTTCAAATTTTCAGATAGGAGGTTCCATATAAGGTCAAAAACTACATACTCAGATCTTCACCAAACTTTGCAGGGATACATTGGATATCAAGACACGTGGAAAAAACGTACAAAACAAGAGATTGGAGACATCAAGATTTTGGACGAATTTTTTAAGAATTTTCAAATTTTCAGATGGGAGGTTCAATATAAGGTCAAAAACTACATACTCAGATCTTCACCAAACTTTGCAGGGATACATTGGATGTCAAGACACGTGGAAAAAACGTACAAAACAAGAGATTGGAGACATCAAGATTTTGGACGAATTTTTTAAGAATTTTCAAATTTTCAGATAGGAGGTTCCATATAAGGTCAAAAACTACATACTCAGATCTTCACCAAACTTTGAAGGGATACATTGGATATCAAGACACGTGGAAAAAACGTACAAAACAAGAGATTGGAGACATCAAGATTTTGGACGAATTTTTTAAGAATTTTCAAATTTTCAGATAGGAGGTTCCAGATAAGGTCAAAAACGACATACTCAGATCTTCACCAAACTTTGCAGGGATCCATTGGAGGTCGAGACACGTGGAAAAAACGTACAAAACAAGAGATTGGAGACATCAAGATTTTCGACGAATTTTTTAAGAATTTTCAAATTTTCAGATGGGAGGTTCCAGATAAGGTCAAAAACTACATACTCAGATCTTCACCAAACTTTGCAGGGATACATTGGATGTCAAGACACGTGGAAAAAACGTACAAAAAAGAGATTGGAGACATCAAGATTTTGGACGAATTTTTTAACAATTTTCAAATTTTCAGAAAGGATGTTCCAGATAAGGTCAAAAACGACATACTCAGATCTTCACCAAACTTTGCATGGATACATTGGATGTCAAGACACGTGGAAAAAACGTACAAAACAAGAGATTGGGGTCATCAAGATTTTGCACGGATTTTTTAGGAATTTACAAATTTTCAGATGGGAGGTTCCAGATAAGGTCAAAAACTACATACTCAGATCTTCACCAAACTTTGCAGGTATACATTGGATGTCAAGACACGTGGAAAAAACGTACAAAACAAGAGATTGGAGACATCAAGATTTTGGACGAATTTTTTAAGAATTTTGAAATTTTCAGATAGGAGGTTCCATATAAGGTCAAAAACTACATACTCAGATCTTCACCAAACTTTGCATGGATACATTATGTGTCAAGACACGTGGAAAAAACGTACAAAACAAAAGATTGGAGACATCAAGATTTTGGTCGAATTTTTTAAGAATTTTCAAATTTTCAGATGGGAGGTTCCAGATAAGGTCAAAAACTACATACTCAGATCTTCACCAAACTTTGCAGGGATACATTGGATGTCAAGTCACGTGGAAAAAACGTACAAAAAAGAGATTGGAGACATCAAGATTTTGGACGAATTTTTTAACAATTTTCAAATTTTCAGAAAGGATGTTCCAGATAAGGTCAAAAACGACATACTCAGATCTTCACCAAACTTTGCAGGGATACATTGGATATCAAGACACGTGGAAAAAACGTACAAAACAAGAGATTGGAGACATCAAGATTTTCGACGAATTTTTTAAGAATTTTCAAATTTTCAGATAGGAGGTTCCAGATAAGGTCAAAAACTACATACTCAGATCTTCACCAAACGTTGCAGGGATACTTTGCATGTCAAGACACGTGGAAAAACGTACAAAACAAAAGATTGGAGACATCAAGATTTTCGACGAATTTTTTAAGAATTTTCAAATTTTCAGATGGGAGGTTCCAGATAAGGTCAAAAACGACATACTCAGATCTTCACCAAACTTTGCATGGATACATTGGATGTCAAGACACGTGGAAAAAACGTACAGAACAAGAGATTGGAGACATCAAGATTTTGGACGAATTTTTTAAGAATTCTCAAATTTTCAGAAAGGAGGTTCCATATAAGGTCAAAAACTACATACTCAGATCTTCACCAAACTTTGCAGGGATACTTTGGATGTCAAGACACGTGGAAAAAACGTACAAAACAAGAGATTGGGGTCATCAAGATTTTGGACGAATTTTTTAAGAATTTTCAAATTTTCAGATGGGAGGTTCAATATAAGGTCAAAAACTACATACTCAGATCTTCACCAAACTTTGCATGGATACATTGGATGTCAAGACACGTGGAAAAAACATACAAAACATAGGATTCGGAACATCAAGATTTTGGTCGAATTTTTTAAGAATTTTCAAATTTTCAGATAGGAGGTTCCATATAAGGTCAAAAACTACATACTCAGATCTTCACCAAACATTGCAGGAATACATTGGATGTCAAGACACGTGGAAAAAACGTACAAAACAAGAGATTGGGGTCATCAAGATTTTGCACGGATTTTTTAGGAATTTTCAAATTTTCAGATGGGAGGTTCCAGATAAGGTCAAAAACTACATACTCAGATCTTCACCAAATTTGCAGGGATACATTGGATGTCAAGACACGTGGAAAAAACGTACAAAACAAGAGATTGGAGACATCAAGATTTTGGACGAATTTTTTAAGAATTTTCAAATTTTCAGATAGGAGGTTCCATATAAGGTCAAAAACTACATACTCAGATCTTCACCAAACTTTGCATGGATACATTATGTGTCAAGACACGTGGAAAAAACGTACAAAACAAAAGATTGGAGACATCAAGATTTTGGTCGAATTTTTTAAGAATTTTCAAATTTTCAGATGGGAGGTTCCAGATAAGGTCAAAAACTACATACTCAGATCTTCACCAAACTTTGCAGGGATACATTGGATGTCAAGACACGTGGAAAAAACGTACAAAAAAGAGATTGGAGACATCAAGATTTTGGACGAATTTTTTAACAATTTTCAAATTTTCAGATGGGAGGTTCAATATAAGGTCAAAAACTACATACTCAGATCTTCACCAAACTTTGCATGGATACATTGGATGTCAAGACACGTGGAAAAAACATACAAAACATAGGATTCGGAACATCAAGATTTTGGTCGAATTTTTTAAGAATTTTCAAATTTTCAGATAGGAGGTTCCATATAAGGTCAAAAACTACATACTCAGATCTTCACCAAACATTGCAGGAATACATTGGATGTCAAGACACGTGGAAAAAACGTACAAAACAAGAGATTGGAGACATCAAAATTTTGGACGAATTTTTTAACAATTTTCAAATTTTCAGAAAGGATGTTCCAGATAAGGTCAAAAACGACATACTCAGATCTTCACCAAACTTTGCATGGATACATTGGATGTCAAGACACGTGGAAAAAACGTACAAAACAAGAGATTGGGGTCATCAAGATTTTGCACGGATTTTTTAGGAATTTTCAAATTTTCAGATGGGAGGTTCCAGATAAGGTCAAAAACTACATACTCAGATCTTCACCAAACTTTGCAGGGATACATTGGATGTCAAGACACGTGGAAAAAACGTACAAAACAAGAGATTGGAGACATCAAGATTTTGGACGAATTTTTTAAGAATTTTCAAATTTTCAGATAGGAGGTTCCATATAAGGTCAAAAACTACATACTCAGATCTTCACCAAACTTTGCATGGATACATTATGTGTCAAGACACGTGGAAAAAACGTACAAAACAAGAGATTGGGGTCATCAAGATTTTGGACGAATTTTTTAAGAATTTTCAAATTTTCAGATAGGAGGTTCCATATAAGGTCAAAAACTACATACTCAGATCTTCACCAAACTTTGCATGGATACATTATGTGTCAAGACACGTGGAAAAAACGTACAAAACAAGAGATTGGAGACATCAAGATTTTGGACGAATTTTTTAACAATTTTCAAATTTTCAGAAAGGATGTTCCAGATAAGGTCAAAAACGACATACTCAGATCTTCACCAAACTTTGCATGGATACATTGGATGTCAAGACACGTGGAAAAAACGTACAAAACAAGAGATTGGGGTCATCAAGATTTTGGACGGATTTTTTAGGAATTTTCAAATTTTCAGATGGGAGGTTCCAGATAAGGTCAAAAACTACATACTCAGATCTTCACCAAACATTGCAGGGATACATTGGATGTCAAGACACGTGGAAAAAACGTACAAAACAAGAGATTGGAGACATCAAAATTTTGGACGAATTTTTTAAGAATTTTCAAATTTTCAGATAGGAGGTTCCATATAAGGTCAAAAACTACATACTCAGATCTTCACCAAACTTTGCAGGGATACATTGGATATCAAGACACGTGGAAAAAACGTACAAAACAAGAGATTGGAGACATCAAGATTTTGGACGAATTTTTTAAGAATTTTCAAATTTTCAGATGGGAGGTTCAATATAAGGTCAAAAACTACATACTCAGATCTTCACCAAACTTTGCAGGGATACATTGGATGTCAAGACACGTGGAAAAAACGTACAAAACAAGAGATTGGAGACATCAAGATTTTGGACGAATTTTTTAAGAATTTTCAAATTTTCAGATAGGAGGTTCCATATAAGGTCAAAAACTACATACTCAGATCTTCACCAAACTTTGCAGGGATACATTGGATATCAAGACACGTGGAAAAAACGTACAAAACAAGAGATTGGAGACATCAAGATTTTGGACGAATTTTTTAAGAATTTTCAAATTTTCAGATAGGAGGTTCCAGATAAGGTCAAAAACTACATACTCAGATCTTCACCAAACTTTGCAGGGATACATTGGATGTCAAGACACGTGGAAAAAACGTACAAAACAAGAGATTGGGGTCATCAAGATTTTGGACGGATTTTTTAGGAATTTTCAAATTTTCAGATGGGAGGTTCCAGATAAGGTCAAAAACTACATACTCAGATCTTTACCAAACATTGCAGGGATACATTGGATGTCAAGACACGTGGAAAAAACGTACAAAACAAGAGATTGGAGACATCAAGATTTTGGACGAATTTTTTAAGAATTTTCAAATTTTCAGATAGGAGGTTCCAGATGAGGTCAAAAACTACATACTCAGATCTTCACCAAACTTTGCAGGAATACTTTGCATGTCAAGACACGTGGAAAAAACGTACAAAACAAGAGATCGGAGACATCAAGATTTTCGACGAATTTTTTAAGAATTTTCAAATTTTCAGATGGGAGGTTCCAGATAAGGTCAAAAACGACATACTCAGATCTTCACCAAACTTTGCATGGATACATTGGATGTCAAGACACGTGGAAAAAACATACAAAACATAGGATTGGTGACATCAAGATTTTGGACGAATTTTTTAAGAATTTTCAAATTTTCAGATAGGAGGTTCCATATAAGGTCAAAAACTACATACTCAGATCTTCACCAAACTTTGCAGGGATACATTGGAGGTCGAGACACGTGGAAAAAAAGTACAAAACAAGAGATTGGGGTCATCAAGATTTTGGACGGATTTTTTAGGAATTTTCAAATTTTCAGATGGGAGGTTCCAGATAAGGTCAAAAACTACATACTCAGATCTTCACCAAACATTGCAGGGATACATTGGATGTCAAGACACGTGGAAAAAACGTACAAAACAAGAGATTGGAGACATCAAGATTTTGGACGAATTTTTTAAGAATTTTCAAATTTTCAGATAGGAGGTTCCAGATGAGGTCAAAAACTACATACTCAGATCTTCACCAAACTTCGCAGGAATACTTTGCATGTCAAGACACGTGGAAAAAACGTACAAAACAAGAGATCGGAGACATCAAGATTTTCGACGAATTTTTTAAGAATTTTCAAATTTTCAGATGGGAGGTTCCAGATAAGGTCAAAAACGACATACTCAGATCTTCACCAAACTTTGCAGGGATCCATTGGAGGTCGAGACACGTGGAAAAAACGTACAAAACAAGAGATTGGAGACATCAAGATTTTGGACGAATTTTTTAAGAATTTTCAAATTTTCAGATAGGAGGTTCCATATAAGGTCAAAAACTACATACTCAGATCTTCACCAAACTTTGCAGGGATACATTGGATGTCAAGACACGTGGAAAAAACGTACAAAACAAGAGATTGGAGACATCAAGATTTTCGACGAATTTTTTAAGAATTTTCAAATTTTCAGAAAGGATGTTCCAGATAAGGTCAAAAACGACATACTCAGATCTTCACCAAACTTTGCAGGGATCCATTGGAGGTCGAGACACGTGGAAAAAACGTACAAAACAAGAGATTGGAGACATCAAGATTTTGGACGAATTTTTGAAGAATTTTCAAATTTTCAGATAGGAGGTTCCATATAAGGTCAAAAACTACATACTCAGATCTTCACCAAACTTTGCAGGGATACATTGGATGTCAAGACACGTGGAAAAAACGTACAAAACAAGAGATTGGAGACATCAAGATTTTGGACGAATTTTTTAAGAATTTTCAAATTTTCAGATAGGAGGTTCCATATAAGGTCAAAAACTACATACTCAGATCTTCACCAAACTTTGCATGGATACATTATGTGTCAAGACACGTGGAAAAAACGTACAAAACAAGAGATTGGGGTCATCAAGATTTTGGACGAATTTTTTAAGAATTTTCAAATTTTCAGATAGGAGGTTCCATATAAGGTCAAAAACTACATACTCAGATCTTCACCAAACTTTGCAGGGATACATTGGATGTCAAGACACGTGGAAAAAACGTACAAAACAAGAGATTGGAGACATCAAGATTATGGACGAATTTTTTGAGAATTTTCAAATTTTCAGAAAGGAGGTTCCATATAAGGTCAAAAACTACATACTCAGATCTTCACCAAACTTTGCAGGGATACATTGGATGTCAAGACACGTGGAAAAAACGTACAAAACAAGAGATTGGAGACATCAAGATTTTCGACGAATTTTTTAAGAATTTTCAAATTTTCAGAAAGGATGTTCCAGATAAGGTCAAAAACGACATACTCAGATCTTCACCAAACTTTGCAGGGATACATTGGAGGTCGAGACACGTGGAAAAAACGTACAAAACAAGAGATTGGAGACATCAAGATTTTGGACGAATTTTTGAAGAATTTTCAAATTTTCTGATAGGAGGTCCCAGATAAGGTCAAAAACTACATACTCAGATCTCCACCAAACATTGCAGGGATACATTGGATGTCAAGACACGTGGAAAAAACGTACAAAACAAGAGATTGGAGACATCAAGATTTTCGACGAATTTTTTAAGAATTTTCAAATTTTCAGATAGGAGGTTCCATATAAGGTCAAAAACTACATACTCAGATCTTCACCAAACTTTGCATGGATACATTATGTGTCAAGACACGTGGAAAAAACGTACAAAACAAAAGATTGGAGACATCAAGATATTGGTCGAATTTTTTAAGAATTTTCAAATTTTCAGATGGGAGGTTCCAGATAAGGTCAAAAACTACATACTCAGATCTTCACCAAACTTTGCAGGGATACATTGGATGTCAAGACACGTGGAAAAAACGTACAAAACAAGAGATTGGAGACATCAAGATTTTGGACGAATTTTTTAAGAATTTTCAAATTTTCAGAAAGGATGTTCCAGATAAGGTCAAAAACGACATACTCAGATCTTCACCAAACTTTGCAGGGATCCATTGGAGGTCGAGACACGTGGAAAAAACGTACAAAACAAGAGATTGGAGACATCAAGATTTTCGACGAATTTTTGAAGAATTTTCAAATTTTCAGATGGGAGGTTCCAGATAAGGTCAAAAACTACATACTCAGATCTTCACCAAACTTTGCAGGGATACATTGGATGTCAAGACACGTGGAAAAAACGTACAAAAAAGAGATTGGAGACATCAAGATTTTGGACGAATTTTTTAACAATTTTCAAATTTTCAGAAAGGATGTTCCAGATAAGGTCAAAAACGACATACTCAGATCTTCACCAAACTTTGCATGGATACATTGGATGTCAAGACACGTGGAAAAAACGTACAAAACAAGAGATTGGGGTCATCAAGATTTTGCACGGATTTTTTAGGAATTTTCAAATTTTCAGATGGGAGGTTCCAGATAAGGTCAAAAACTACATACTCAGATCTTCACCAAACTTTGCAGGGATACATTGGATGTCAAGACACGTGGAAAAAACGTACAAAACAAGAGATTGGAGACATCAAGATTTTGGACGAATTTTTTAAGAATTTTCAAATTTTCAGATAGGAGGTTCCATATAAGGTCAAAAACTACATACTCAGATCTTCACCAAACTTTGCATGGATACATTATGTGTCAAGACACGTGGAAAAAACGTACAAAACAAGAGATTGGGGTCATCAAGATTTTGGACGAATTTTTTAAGAATTTTCAAATTTTCAGATAGGAGGTTCCATATAAGGTCAAAAACTACATACTCAGATCTTCACCAAACTTTGCATGGATACATTGGATGTCAAGACACGTGGAAAAAACATACAAAACATAGGATTCGGAACATCAAGATTTTGGTCGAATTTTTTAAGAATTTTCAAATTTTCAGATAGGAGGTTCCATATAAGGTCAAAAACTACATACTCAGATCTTCACCAAACATTGCAGGAATACATTGGATGTCAAGACACGTGGAAAAAACGTACAAAACAAGAGATTGGGGTCATCAAGATTTTGCACGGATTTTTTAGGAATTTTCAAATTTTCAGATGGGAGGTTCCAGATAAGGTCAAAAACTACATACTCAGATCTTCACCAAATTTGCAGGGATACATTGGATGTCAAGACACGTGGAAAAAACGTACAAAACAAGAGATTGGAGACATCAAGATTTTGGACGAATTTTTTAAGAATTTTCAAATTTTCAGATAGGAGGTTCCATATAAGGTCAAAAACTACATACTCAGATCTTCACCAAACTTTGCATGGATACATTATGTGTCAAGACACGTGGAAAAAACGTACAAAACAAAAGATTGGAGACATCAAGATTTTGGTCGAATTTTTTAAGAATTTTCAAATTTTCAGATGGGAGGTTCCAGATAAGGTCAAAAACTACATACTCAGATCTTCACCAAACTTTGCAGGGATACATTGGATGTCAAGACACGTGGAAAAAACGTACAAAAAAGAGATTGGAGACATCAAGATTTTGGACGAATTTTTTAACAATTTTCAAATTTTCAGATGGGAGGTTCAATATAAGGTCAAAAACTACATACTCAGATCTTCACCAAACTTTGCATGGATACATTGGATGTCAAGACACGTGGAAAAAACATACAAAACATAGGATTCGGAACATCAAGATTTTGGACGAATTTTTTAAGAATTTTCAAATTTTCAGATAGGAGGTTCCATATAAGGTCAAAAACTACATACTCAGATCTTCACCAAACATTGCAGGAATACATTGGATGTCAAGACACGTGGAAAAAACGTACAAAACAAGAGATTGGAGACATCAAAATTTTGGACGAATTTTTTAACAATTTTCAAATTTTCAGAAAGGATGTTCCAGATAAGGTCAAAAACGACATACTCAGATCTTCACCAAACTTTGCATGGATACATTGGATGTCAAGACACGTGGAAAAAACGTACAAAACAAGAGATTGGGGTCATCAAGATTTTGCACGGATTTTTTAGGAATTTTCAAATTTTCAGATGGGAGGTTCCAGATAAGGTCAAAAACTACATACTCAGATCTTCACCAAACTTTGCAGGGATACATTGGATGTCAAGACACGTGGAAAAAACGTACAAAACAAGAGATTGGAGACATCAAGATTTTGGACGAATTTTTAAGAATTTTCAAATTTTCAGATAGGAGGTTCCATATAAGGTCAAAAACTACATACTCAGATCTTCACCAAACTTTGCATGGATACATTATGTGTCAAGACACGTGGAAAAAACGTACAAAACAAGAGATTGGGGTCATCAAGATTTTGGACGAATTTTTTAAGAATTTTCAAATTTTCAGATAGGAGGTTCCATATAAGGTCAAAAACTACATACTCAGATCTTCACCAAACTTTGCATGGATACATTATGTGTCAAGACACGTGGAAAAAACGTACAAAACAAGAGATTGGAGACATCAAGATTTTGGACGAATTTTTTAACAATTTTCAAATTTTCAGAAAGGATGTTCCAGATAAGGTCAAAAACGACATACTCAGATCTTCACCAAACTTTGCATGGATACATTGGATGTCAAGACACGTGGAAAAAACGTACAAAACAAGAGATTGGGGTCATCAAGATTTTGGACGGATTTTTTAGGAATTTTCAAATTTTCAGATGGGGAGGTTCCAGATAAGGTCAAAAACTACATACTCAGATCTTCACCAAACATTGCAGGGATACATTGGATGTCAAGACACGTGGAAAAAACGTACAAAACAAGAGATTGGAGACATCAAAATTTTGGACGAATTTTTTAAGAATTTTCAAATTTTCAGATAGGAGGTTCCATATAAGGTCAAAAACTACATACTCAGATCTTCACCAAACTTTGCAGGGATACATTGGATATCAAGACACGTGGAAAAAACGTACAAAACAAGAGATTGGAGACATCAAAATTTTGGACGAATTTTTTAAGAATTTTCAAATTTTCAGATGGGAGGTTCAATATAAGGTCAAAAACTACATACTCAGATCTTCACCAAACTTTGCAGGGATACATTGGATGTCAAGACACGTGGAAAAAACGTACAAAACAAGAGATTGGAGACATCAAGATTTTGGACGAATTTTTTAAGAATTTTCAAATTTTCAGATAGGAGGTTCCATATAAGGTCAAAAACTACATACTCAGATCTTCACCAAACTTTGCAGGGATACATTGGATATCAAGACACGTGGAAAAAACGTACAAAACAAGAGATTGGAGACATCAAGATTTTGGACGAATTTTTTAAGAATTTTTCAAATTTTCAGATAGGAGGTTCCAGATAAGGTCAAAAACTACATACTCAGATCTTCACCAAACTTTGCAGGGATACATTGGATGTCAAGACACGTGGAAAAAACGTACAAAACAAGAGATTGGGGTCATCAAGATTTTGGACGGATTTTTTAGGAATTTTCAAATTTTCAGATGGGAGGTTCCAGATAAGGTCAAAAACTACATACTCAGATCTTCACCAAACATTGCAGGGATACATTGGATGTCAAGACACGTGGAAAAAACGTACAAAACAAGAGATTGGAGACATCAAAATTTTGGACGAATTTTTTAAGAATTTTCAAATTTTCAGATAGGAGGTTCCAGATGAGGTCAAAAACTACATACTCAGATCTTCACCAAACTTTGCAGGAATACTTTGCATGTCAAGACACGTGGAAAAAACGTACAAAACAAGAGATCGGAGACATCAAGATTTTCGACGAATTTTTTAAGAATTTTCAAATTTTCAGATGGGAGGTTCCAGATAAGGTCAAAAACGACATACTCAGATCTTCACCAAACTTTGCATGGATACATTGGATGTCAAGACACGTGGAAAAAACATACAAAACATAGGATTGGTGACATCAAGATTTTGGACGAATTTTTTAAGAATTTTCAAATTTTCAGATAGGAGGTTCCATATAAGGACAAAAACTACATACTCAGATCTTCACCAAACTTTGCAGGGATACATTGGAGGTCGAGACACGTGGAAAAAAAGTACAAAACAAGAGATTGGGGTCATCAAGATTTTGGACGGATTTTTTAGGAATTTTCAAATTTTCAGATGGGAGGTTCCAGATAAGGTCAAAAACTACATACTCAGATCTTCACCAAACATTGCAGGGATACATTGGATGTCAAGACACGTGGAAAAAACGTACAAAACAAGAGATTGGAGACATCAAGATTTTGGACGAATTTTTTAAGAATTTTCAAATTTTCAGATAGGAGGTTCCAGATGAGGTCAAAAACTACATACTCAGATCTTCACCAAACTTTGCAGGAATACTTTGCATGTCAAGACACGTGGAAAAAACGTACAAAACAAGAGATCGGAGACATCAAGATTTTCGACGAATTTTTTAAGAATTTTCAAATTTTCAGATGGGAGGTTCCAGATAAGGTCAAAAACGACATACTCAGATCTTCACCAAACTTTGCAGGGATCCATTGGAGGTCGAGACACGTGGAAAAAACGTACAAAACAAGAGATTGGAGACATCAAGATTTTGGACGAATTTTTTAAGAATTTTCAAATTTTCAGATAGGAGGTTCCATATAAGGTCAAAAACTACATACTCAGATCTTCACCAAACTTTGCAGGGATACATTGGATGTCAAGACACGTGGAAAAAACGTACAAAACAAGAGATTGGAGACATCAAGATTTTCGACGAATTTTTTAAGAATTTTCAAATTTTCAGAAAGGATGTTCCAGATAAGGTCAAAAACGACATACTCAGATCTTCACCAAACTTTGCAGGGATCCATTGGAGGTCGAGACACGTGGAAAAAACGTACAAAACAAGAGATTGGAGACATCAAGATTTTGGACGAATTTTTGAAGAATTTTCAAATTTTCAGATAGGAGGTTCCATATAAGGTCAAAAACTACATACTCAGATCTTCACCAAACTTTGCAGGGATACATTGGATGTCAAGACACGTGGAAAAAACGTACAAAACAAGAGATTGGAGACATCAAGATTTTGGACGAATTTTTTAAGAATTTTCAAATTTTCAGATAGGAGGTTCCATATAAGGTCAAAAACTACATACTCAGATCTTCACCAAACTTTGCATGGATACATTATGTGTCAAGACACGTGGAAAAAACGTACAAAACAAGAGATTGGGGTCATCAAGATTTTGGACGAATTTTTTAAGAATTTTCAAATTTTCAGATAGGAGGTTCCATATAAGGTCAAAAACTACATACTCAGATCTTCACCAAACTTTGCAGGGATACATTGGATGTCAAGACACGTGGAAAAAACGTACAAAACAAGAGATTGGAGACATCAAGATTATGGACGAATTTTTTGAGAATTTTCAAATTTTCAGAAAGGAGGTTCCATATAAGGTCAAAAACTACATACTCAGATCTTCACCAAACTTTGCAGGGATACATTGGATGTCAAGACACGTGGAAAAAACGTACAAAACAAGAGATTGGAGACATCAAGATTTTCGACGAATTTTTTAAGAATTTTCAAATTTTCAGAAAGGATGTTCCAGATAAGGTCAAAAACGACATACTCAGATCTTCAATAAACTTTGCAGGGATACATTGGAGGTCGAGACACGTGGAAAAAACGTACAAAACAAGAGATTGGAGACATCAAGATTTTGGACGAATTTTTGAAGAATTTTCAAATTTTCTGATAGGAGGTCCCAGATAAGGTCAAAAACTACATACTCAGATCTCCACCAAACATTGCAGGGATACATTGGATGTCAAGACACGTGGAAAAAACGTACAAAACAAGAGATTGGAGACATCAAGATTTTCGACGAATTTTTGAAGAATTTTCAAATTTTCAGATAGGAGGTTCCAGATAAGGTCAAAAACTACATACTCAGATCTTCACCAAACGTTGCAGGGATACTTTGCATGTCAAGACACGTGGAAAAAACGTACAAAACAAGAGATTGGAGACATCAAGATTTTGGACGAATTTTTTAAGAATTTTCAAATTTTCAGATAGGAGGTTCCATATAAGGTCAAAAACTACATACTCAGATCTTCACCAAACATTGCAGGAATACATTGGATGTCAAGACACGTGGAAAAAACGTACAAAACAAGAGATTGGGGTCATCAAGATTTTGCACGGATTTTTTAAGAATTTTCAAATTTTCAGATAGGAGGTTCCAGATGAGGTCAAAAACTACATACTCAGATCTTCACCAAACTTTGCAGGAATACTTTGCATGTCAAGACACGTGGAAAAAACGTACAAAACAAGAGATCGGAGACATCAAGATTTTCGACGAATTTTTTAAGAATTTTCAAATTTTCAGATGGGAGGTTCCAGATAAGGTCAAAAACGACATACTCAGAACTTCACCAAACTTTGCAGGGATCCATTGGAGGTCGAGACACGTGGAAAAAACGTACAAAACAAGAGATTGGAGACATCAAGATTTTGGACGAATTTTTTAAGAATTTTCAAATTTTCAGATAGGAGGTTCCATATAAGGTCAAAAACTACATACTCAGATCTTCACCAAACTTTGCAGGGATACATTGGATGTCAAGACACGTGGAAAAAACGTACAAAACAAGAGATTGGAGACATCAAGATTTTCGACGAATTTTTTAAGAATTTTCAAATTTTCAGAAAGGATGTTCCAGATAAGGTCAAAAACGACATACTCAGATCTTCACCAAACTTTGCAGGGATCCATTGGAGGTCGAGACACGTGGAAAAAACGTACAAAACAAGAGATTGGAGACATCAAGATTTTGGACGAATTTTTGAAGAATTTTCGAATTTTCAGATAGGAGGTTCCAGATAAGGTCTAAAACTACATACTCAGATCTCCAACAAACATTGCAGGAATACATTGGATGTCAAGACACGTGGAAAAAACGTACAAAACAAGAGATTGGAGACATCAAGATTTTGGACGAATTTTTTAAATTTTTCAAATTTTCAGATAGGAGGTTCCATATAAGGTCAAAAACTACATACTCAGATCTTCACCAAACTTTGCATTTATACATTATGTGTCAAGACACGTGGAAAAAACGTACAAAACAAAAGATTGGAGACATCAAGATTTTGGTCGAATTTTTTAAGAATTTTCAAATTTTCAGATGGGAGGTTCCAGATAAGGTCAAAAACTACATACTCAGATCTTCACCAAACTTTGCAGGGATACATTGGATGTCAAGACACGTGGAAAAAACGTACAAAAAAGAGATTGGAGACATCAAGATTTTGGACGAATTTTTTAACAATTTTCAAATTTTCAGAAAGGATGTTCCAGATAAGGTCAAAAACGACATACTCAGATCTTCACCAAACTTTGCAGGGATACATTGGATATCAAGACACGTGGAAAAAACGTACAAAACAAGAGATTGGAGACATCAAGATTTTCGACGAATTTTTTAAGAATTTTGAAATTTTCAGATATGAGGTTCCAGATAAGGTCAAAAACTACATACTCAGATCTTCACCAAACGTTGCAGGGATACTTTGCATGTCAAGACACGTGGAAAAAACGTACAAAACAAAAGATTGGAGACATCAAGATTTTCGACGAATTTTTTAAGAATTTTCAAATTTTCAGATGGGAGGTTCCAGATAAGGTCAAAAACGACATACTCAGATCTTCACATAACTTTGCATGGATACATTGGATGTCAAGACACGTGGAAAAAACGTACAAAACAAGAGATTGGAGACATCAAGATTTTGGACGAATTTTTTAAGAATTCTCAAATTTTCAGAAAGGAGGTTCCATATAAGGTCAAAAACTACATACTCAGATCTTCACCCAACTTTGCAGGGATACTTTGGATGTCAAGACACGTGGAAAAAACGTACAAAACAAGAGATTGGGGTCATCAAGATTTTGGACGAATTTTTTAAGAATTTTCAAATTTTCAGATGGGAGGTTCAATATAAGGTCAAAAACTACATACTCAGATCTTCACCAAAATTGCATGGATACATTGGATGTCAAGACACGTGGAAAAAACATACAAAACATAGGATTCGGAACATCAAGATTTTGGTCGAATTTTTTAAGAATTTTCAAATTTTCAGATAGGAGGTTCCATATAAGGTCAAAAACTACATACTCAGATCTTCACCAAACATTGCAGGAATACATTGGATGTCAAGACACGTGGAAAAAACGTACAAAACAAGAGATTGGGGTCATCAAGATTTTGCACGGATTTTTTAGGAATTTACAAATTTTCAGATGGGAGGTTCCAGATAAGGTCAAAAACTACATACTCAGATCTTCACCAAACTTTGCAGGGATACATTGGATGTCAAGACACGTGGAAAAAACGTACAAAACAAGAGATTGGAGACATCAAGATTTTGGACGAATTTTTTAAGAATTTTCAAATTTTCAGATAGGAGGTTCCATATAAGGTCAAAAACTACATACTCAGATCTTCACCAAACTTTGCATGGATACATTATGTGTCAAGACACGTGGAAAAAACGTACAAAACAAAAGATTGGAGACATCAAGATTTTGGTCGAATTTTTTAAGAATTTTCAAATTTTCAGATGCGAGGTTCCAGATAAGGTCAAAAACTACATACTCAGATCTTCACCAAACTTTGCAGGGATACATTGGATGTCAAGACACGTGGAAAAAACGTACAAAAAAGAGATTGGAGACATCAAGATTTTGGACGAATTTTTTAACAATTTTCAAATTTTCAGATGGGAGGTTCAATATAAGGTCAAAAACTACATACTCAGATCTTCACCAAACTTTGCATGGATACATTGGATGTCAAGACACGTGGAAAAAACATACAAAACATAGGATTCGGAACATCAAGATTTTGGTCGAATTTTTTAAGAATTTTCAAATTTTCAGATAGGAGGTTCCATATAAGGTCAAAAACTACATACTCAGATCTTCACCAAACATTGCAGGAATACAATGGATGTCAAGACACGTGGAAAAAACGTACAAAACAAGAGATTGGAGACATAAAAATTTTGGACGAATTTTTTAACAATTTTCAAATTTTCAGAAAGGATGTTCCAGATAAGGTCAAAAACGACATACTCAGATCTTCACCAAACTTTGCATGGATACATTGGATGTCAAGACACGTGGAAAAAACGTACAAAACAAGAGATTGGGGTCATCAAGATTTTGCACGGATTTTTTAGGAATTTTCAAATTTTCAGATGGGAGGTTCCAGATAAGGTCAAAAACTACATACTCAGATCTTCACCAAACTTTGCAGGTATACATTTGATGTCAAGACACGTGGAAAAAACGTACAAAACAAGAGATTGGAGACATCAAGATTTTGGACGAATTTTTTAAGAATTTTCAAATTTTCAGATAGGAGGTTCCATATAAGGTCAAAAACTACATACTCAGATCTTCACCAAACTTTGCATGGATACATTATGTGTCAAGACACGTGGAAAAAACGTACAAAACAAGAGATTGGGGTCATCAAGATTTTGGACGAATTTTTTAAGAATTTTCAAATTTTCAGATAGGAGGTTCCATATAAGGTCAAAAACTACATACTCAGATCTTCACCAAACTTTGCATGGATACATTATGTGTCAAGACACGTGGAAAAAACGTACAAAACAAGAGATTGGAGACATCAAGATTTTGGACGAATTTTTTAAGAATTTTCAAATTTTCAGAAAGGATGTTCCAGATAAGGTCAAAAACGACATACTCAGATCTTCACCAAACTTTGCATGGATACATTGGATGTCAAGACACGTGGAAAAAACGTACAAAACAAGAGATTGGGGTCATCAAGATTTTGGACGGATTTTTTAGGAATTTTCAAATTTTCAGATAGGAGGTTCCAGATGAGGTCAAAAACTACATACTCAGATCTTCACCAAACTTTGCAGGAATACATTGGATGTCAAGACACGTGGAAGAAACGTACAAAACAAGAGATTGGAGACATCAAAATTTTGGACGAATTTTTTAAGAATTTTCAAATTTTCAGATAGGAGGTTCCATATAAGGTCAAAAACTACATACTCAGATCTTCACCAAACTTTGCAGGGATACATTGGATATCAAGACACGTGGAAAAAACGTACAAAACAAGAGATTGGAGACATCATGATTTTGGACGAATTTTTTAAGAATTTTCAAATTTTCAGATGGGAGGTTCAATATAAGGTCAAAAACTACATACTCAGATCTTCACCAAACTTTGCAGGGATACATTGGATGTCAAGACACGTGGAAAAAACGTACAAAACAAGAGATTGGAGACATCAAGATTTTGGACGAATTTTTTAAGAATTTTCAAATTTTCAGATAGGAGGTTCCATATAAGGTCAAAAACTACATACTCAGATCTTCACCAAACTTTGCAGGGATACATTGGATATCAAGACACGTGGAAAAAACGTACAAAACAAGAGATTGGAGACATCAAGATTTTGGACGGATTTTTTAGGAATTTTCAAATTTTCAGATATGAGGTTCCAGATAAGTTCAAAAACTACATACTCAGATCTTCACCAAACATTGCAGGGATACATTGGATGTCAAGACACGTGGAAAAAACGTACAAAACAAGAGATTGGAGACATCAAAATTTTGGACGAATTTTTTAAGAATTTTCAAATTTTCAGATAGGAGGTTCCAGATGAGGTCAAAAACTACATACTCAGATCTTCACCAAACTTTGCAGGAATACTTTGCATGTCAAGACACGTGGAAAAAACGTACAAAACAAGAGATCGGAGACATCAAGATTTTCGACGAATTTTTTAAGAATTTTCAAATTTTCAGATGGGAGGTTCCAGATAAGGTCAAAAACGACATACTCAGATCTTCACCAAACTTTGCATGGATACATTGGATGTCAAGACACGTGGAAAAAACATACAAAACATAGGATTGGTGACATCAAGATTTTGGACGAATTTTTTAAGAATTTTCAAATTTTCAGATAGGAGGTTCCATATAAGGTCAAAAACTACATACTCAGATCTTCACCAAACTTTGCAGGGATACATTGGAGGTCGAGACACGTGGAAAAAAAGTACAAAACAAGAGATTGGGGTAATCAAGATTTTCGACGAATTTTTGAAGAATTTTCAAATTTTCAGATAGGAGGTTCCAGATAAGGTCAAAAACTACATACTCAGATCTTCACCAAACGTTGCAGGGATACTTTGCATGTCAAGACACGTGGAAAAAACGTACAAAACAAGAGATTGGAGACATCAAGATTTTGGACGAATTTTTTAAGAATTTTCAAATTTTCAGATAGGAGGTTCCATATAAGGTCAAAAACTACATACTCACATCTTCACCAAACTTTGCATGGATACATTATGTGTCAAGACACGTGGAAAAAACGTACAAAACAAAAGATTGGAGACATCAAGATATTGGTCGAATTTTTTAAGAATTTTCAAATTTTCAGATGGGAGGTTCCAGATAAGGTCAAAAACTACATACTCAGATCTTCACCAAACTTTGCAGGGATACATTGGATGTCAAGACACGTGGAAAAAACGTACAAAACAAGAGATTGGAGACATCAAGATTTTGGACGAATTTTTTAAGAATTTTCAAATTTTCAGAAAGGATGTTCCAGATAAGGTCAAAAACGACATACTCAGATCTTCACCAAACTTTGCAGGGATCCATTGGAGGTCGAGACACGTGGAAAAAACGTACAAAACAAGAGATTGGAGACATCAAGATTTTCGACGAATTTTTGAAGAATTTTCAAATTTTCAGATGGGAGGTTCCAGATAAGGTCAAAAACTACATACTCAGATCTTCACCAAACTTTGCAGGGATACATTGGATGTCAAGACACGTGGAAAAAACGTACAAAAAAGAGATTGGAGACATCAAGATTTTGGACGAATTTTTTAACAATTTTCAAATTTTCAGAAAGGATGTTCCAGATAAGGTCAAAAACGACATACTCAGATCTTCACCAAACTTTGCATGGATACATTGGATGTCAAGACACGTGGAAAAAACGTACAAAACAAGAGATTGGGGTCATCAAGATTTTGCACGGATTTTTTAGGAATTTTCAAATTTTCAGATGGGAGGTTCCAGATAAGGTCAAAAACTACATACTCAGATCTTCACCAAACTTTGCAGGGATACATTGGATGTCAAGACACGTGGAAAAAACGTACAAAACAAGAGATTGGAGACATCAAGATTTTGGACGAATTTTTTAAGAATTTTCAAATTTTCAGATAGGAGGTTCCATATAAGGCCAAAAACTACATACTCAGATCTTCACCAAACTTTGCATGGATACATTATGTGTCAAGACACGTGGAAAAAACGTACAAAACAAAAGATTGGAGACATCAAGATTTTGGTCGAATTTTTTAAGAATTTTCAAATTTTCAGATGGGAGGTTCCAGATAAGGTCAAAAACTACATACTCAGATCTTCACCAAACTTTGCAGGGATACATTGGATGTCAAGACACGTGGAAAAAACGTACAAAAAAGAGATTGGAGACATCAAGATTTTGGACGAATTTTTTAACAATTTTCAAATTTTCAGAAAGGATGTTCCAGATAAGGTCAAAAACGACATACTCAGATCTTCACCAAACTTTGCAGGGATACATTGGATATCAAGACACGTGGAAAAAACGTACAAAACAAGAGATTGGAGACATCAAGATTTTCGACGAATTTTTTAAGAATTTTCAAATTTTCAGATAGGAGGTTCCAGATAAGGTCAAAAACTGCATACTCAGATCTTCACCAAACGTTGCAGGGATACTTTGCATGTCAAGACACGTGGAAAAAACGTACAAAACAAAAGATTGGAGACATCAAGATTTTCGACGAATTTTTTAAGAATTTTCAAATTTTCAGATGTTAGGTTCCAGATAAGGTCAAAAACGACATACTCAGATCTTCACCAAACTTTGCATGGATACATTGGATGTCAAGACACGTGGAAAAAACGTACAAAACAAGAGATTGGAGACATCAAAATTTTGGACGAATTTTTTAAGAATTCTCAAATTTTCAGAAAGGAGGTTCCATATAAGGTCAAAAACTACATAGTCAGATCTTCACCAAACTTTGCAGGGATACTTTGGATGTCAAGACACGTGGAAAAAACGTACAAAACAAGAGATTGGGGTCATCAAGATTTTGGACGAATTTTTTAAGAATTTTCAAATTTTCAGATGGGAGGTTCAATATAAGGTCAAAAACTACATACTCAGATCTTCACCAAACTTTGCATGGATACATTGGATGTCAAGACACGTGGAAAAAACATACAAAACATAGGATTCGGAACATCAAGATTTTGGTCGATTTTTTTAAGAATTTTCAAATTTTCAGATAGGAGGTTCCATATAAGGTCAAAAACTACATACTCAGATCTTCACCAAACATTGCAGGAATACATTGGATGTCAAGACACGTGGAAAAAACGTACAAAACAAGAGATTGGGGTCATCAAGATTTTGCACGGATTTTTTAGGAATTTTCAAATTTTCAGATGGGAGGTTCCAGATAAGGTCAAAAACTACATACTCAGATCTTCACCAAACTTTGCAGGGATACATTGGATGTCAAGACACGTGGAAAAAACGTACAAAACAAGAGATTGGAGACATCAAGATTTTGGACGAATTTTTTAAGAATTTTCAAATTTTCAGATAGGAGGTTCCATATAAGGTCAAAAACTACATACTCAGATCTTCACCAAACTTTGCATGGATACATTATGTGTCAAGACACGTGGAAAAAACGTACAAAACAAAAGATTGGAGACATCAAGATTTTGGTCGAATTTTTTAAGAATTTTCATATTTTCAGATGGGAGGTTCCAGATAAGGTCAAAAACTGCATACTCAGATCTTCACCAAACTTTGCAGGGATACATTGGATGTCAAGACACGTGGAAAAAACGTACAAAAAAGAGATTGGAGACATCAAGTTTTTGGACGAATTTTTTAACAATTTTCAAATTTTCAGATGGGAGGTTCAATATAAGGTCAAAAACTACATACTCAGATCTTCACCAAACTTTGCATGGATACATTATGTGTCAAGACACGTGGAAAAAACGTACAAAACAAGAGATTGGGGTCATCAAGATTTTGGACGAATTTTTTAACAATTTTCAAATTTTCAGATAGGAGGTTCCATATAAGGTCAAAAACTACATACTCAGATCTTCACCAAACTTTGCATGGATACATTATGTGTCAAGACACGTGGAAAAAACGTACAAAACAAGAGATTGGAGACATCAAGATTTTGGACGAATTTTTTAACAATTTTCAAATTTTCAGAAAGGATGTTCCAGATAAGGTCAAAAACGACATACTCAGATCTTCATCAAACTTTGCATGGATACATTGGATGTCAAGACACGTGGAAAAAACGTACAAAACAAGAGATTGGGGTCATCAAGATTTTCGACGAATTTTTTAAGAATTTTCAAATTTTCAGATGGGAGGTTCCAGATAAGGTCAAAAACGACATACTCAGATCTTCACCAAACTTTGCATGGATACATTGGATGTCAAGACACGTGGAAAAAACATACAAAACATAGGATTGGTGACATCAAGATTTTGGACGAATTTTTTAAGAATTTTCAAATTTTCAGATAGGAGGTTCCATATAAGGTCAAAAACTACATACTCAGATCTTCACCAAACTTTGCAGGGATACATTGGATGTCAAGACACGTGGAAAAAACGTACAAAACAAGAGATTGGAGACATCAAGATTATGGACGAATTTTTTGAGAATTTTCAAATTTTCAGAAAGGAGGTTCCATATAAGGTCAAAAACTACATACTCAGATCTTCACCAAACTTTGCAGGGATACATTGGATGTCAAGAAACGTGGAAAAAACGTACAAAACAAGAGATTGGAGACATCAAGATTTTCGACGAATTTTTTAAGAATTTTCAAATTTTCAGAAAGGATGTTCCAGATAAGGTCAAAAACGACATACTCAGATCTTCACTAACTTTGCAGGGATACATTGGAGGTCGAGACACGTGGAAAAAACGTACAAAACAAGAGATTGGAGACATCAAGATTTTGGACGAATTTTTGAAGAATTTTCAAATTTTCAGATAGGAGGTTCCAGATAAGGTCAAAAACTACATACTCAGATCTCCACCAAACATTGCAGGGATACATTGGATGTCAAGACACGTGGAAAAAACGTACAAAGCAAGAGATTGGAGACATCAAGATTTTCGACGAATTTTTGAAGAATTTTCAAATTTTCAGATAGGAGGTTCCAGATAAGGTCAAAAACTACATACTCAGATCTTCACCAAACGTTGCAGGGATACTTTGCATGTCAAGACACGTGGAAAAAACGTACAAAACAAGAGATTGGAGACATCAAGATTTTCGACGAATTTTTTAAGAATTTTCAAATTTTCGGATGGGAGGTTCCAGATAAGGTCAAAAACGACATACTCAGATCTTCACCAAACTTTGCATGGATACATTGGATGTCAAGACACGTGGAAAAAACGTACAAAACAAGAGATTGGAGACATCAAGATTTTGGACGAATTTTTTAAGAATTCTCAAATTTTCAGAAAGGAGGTTCCATATAAGGTCAAAAACTACATACTCAGATCTTCACCAAACTTTGCAGGGATACATTGGATGTCAAGACACGTGGAAAAAACGTACAAAACAAGAGATTGGGGTCTTCAAGATTTTGGACGAATTTTTTAAGAATTTTCAAATTTTCAGATAGGAGGTTCCAGATAAGGTCAAAAACTACATACTCAGATCTTCACCAAACGTTGCAGGGATACTTTGCATGTCAAGACACGTGGAAAAAACGTACAAAACAAGAGATTGGAGACATCAAGATTTTCGACGAATTTTTTAAGAATTTTCAAATTTTCAGATAGGAGGTTCCATATAAGGTCAAAAACTACATACTCAGATCTTCACCAAACATTTAAGGAATACATTGGATGTCAAGACACGTGGAAAAAACGTACAAAACAAGAGATTGGAGACATCAAGATTTTCGACGAATTTTTGAAGAATTTTCAAATTTTCAGATAGGAGGTTCCAGATAAGGTCAAAAACTACATACTCAGATCTTCACCAAACGTTGCAGGGATACTTTGCATGTCAAGACACGTGGAAAAAACGTACAAAACAAGAGATTGGAGACATCAAGATTTTCGACGAATTTTTTAAGAATTTTCAAATTTTCAGATAGGAGGTTCCATATAAGGTCAAAAACTACATACTCAGATCTTCACCAAACATTGCAGGAAAACATTGGATGTCAAGACACGTGGAAAAAACGTACAAAACAAGAGATTGGGGTCATCAAGATTTTGCACGGATTTTTTAGGAATTTTCAAATTTTCAGATGGGAGGTTCCAGATAAGGTCAAAAACTACATACTCAGATCTTCACCAAACTTTGCAGGGATACATTGGATGTCAAGACACGTGGAAAAAACGTACAAAACAAGAGATTGGAGACATCAAGATTTTGGACGAATTTTTTAAGAATTTTCAAATTTTCAGATAGGAGGTTCCATATAAGGTCAAAAACTACATACTCAGATCTTCACCAAACTTTGCATGGATACATTATGTGTCAAGACACGTGGAAAAAACGTACAAAACAAAAGATTGGAGACATCAAGATTTTGGTCGAATTTTTTAAGAATTTTCAAATTTTCAGATGGGAGGTTCCAGATAAGGTCAAAAACTACATACTCAGATCTTCACCAAACTTTGCAGGGATACATTGGATGTCAAGACACGTGGAAAAAACGTACAAAACAAGAGATTGGAGACATCAAGATTATGGACGAATTTTTTGAGAATTTTCAAATTTTCAGAAAGGAGGTTCCATATAAGGTCAAAAACTACATACTCAGATCTTCACCAAACTTTGCAGGGATACATTGGATGTCAAGACACGTGGAAAAAACGTACAAAACAAGAGATTGGAGACATCAAGATTTTCGACGAATTTTTTAAGAATTTTCAAATTTTCAGAAAGGATGTTCCAGATAAGGTCAAAAACGACATACTCAGATCTTCACCAAACTTTGCAGGGATACATTGGAGGTCGAGACACGTGGAAAAAACGTACAAAACAAGAGATTGGAGACATCAAGATTTTGGACGAATTTTTGAAGAATTTTCAAATTTTCTGATAGGAGGTCCCAGATAAGGTCAAAAACTACATACTCAGATCTCCACCAAACATTGCAGGGATACATTGGATGTCAAGACACGTGGAAAAAACGTACAAAACAAGAGATTGGAGACATCAAGATTTTCGACGAATTTTTTAAGAATTTTTCAAATTTTCAGATGGGAGGTTCCAGATAAGGTCAAAAACGACATACTCAGATCTTCACCAAACTTTGCATGGATACATTGGATGTCAAGACACGTGGAAAAAACATACAAAACATAGGATTGGTGACATCAAGATTTTGGACGAATTTTTTAAGAATTTTCAAATTTTCAGATAGGAGGTTCCATATAAGGTCAAAAACTACATACTCAGATCTTCACCAAACTTTGCAGGGATACATTGGATGTCAAGACACGTGGAAAAAACGTACAAAACAAGAGATTGGAGACATCAAGATTATGGACGAATTTTTTGAGAATTTTCAAATTTTCAGAAAGGAGGTTCCATATAAGGTCAAAAACTACATACTCAGATCTTCACCAAACTTTGCAGGGATACATTGGATGTCAAGAAACGTGGAAAAAACGTACAAAACAAGAGATTGGAGACATCAAGATTTTCGACGAATTTTTTAAGAATTTTCAAATTTTCAGAAAGGATGTTCCAGATAAGGTCAAAAACGACATACTCAGATCTTCACTAACTTTGCAGGGATACATTGGAGGTCGAGACACGTGGAAAAAACGTACAAAACAAGAGATTGGAGACATCAAGATTTTGGACGAATTTTTGAAGAATTTTCAAATTTTCAGATAGGAGGTTCCAGATAAGGTCAAAAACTACATACTCAGATCTCCACCAAACATTGCAGGGATACATTGGATGTCAAGACACGTGGAAAAAACGTACAAAGCAAGAGATTGGAGACATCAAGATTTTCGACGAATTTTTTAAGAATTTTCAAATTTTCAGATGGGAGGTTCCAGATAAGGTCAAAAACGACATACTCAGATCTTCACCAAACTTTGCATGGATACATTGGATGTCAAGACACGTGGAAAAAACGTACAAAACAAGAGATTGGAGACATCAAGATTATGGACGAATTTTTTGAGAATTTTCAAATTTTCAGAAAGGAGGTTCCATATAAGGTCAAAAACTACATACTCAGATCTTCACCAAACTTTGCAGGGATACATTGGATGTCAAGAAACGTGGAAAAAACGTACAAAACAAGAGATTGGAGACATCAAGATTTTCGACGAATTTTTTAAGAATTTTCAAATTTTCAGAAAGGATGTTCCAGATAAGGTCAAAAACGACATACTCAGATCTTCACTAACTTTGCAGGGATACATTGGAGGTCGAGACACGTGGAAAAAACGTACAAAACAAGAGATTGGAGACATCAAGATTTTGGACGAATTTTTGAAGAATTTTCAAATTTTCAGATAGGAGGTTCCAGATAAGGTCAAAAACTACATACTCAGATCTCCACCAAACATTGCAGGGATACATTGGATGTCAAGACACGTGGAAAAAACGTACAAAGCAAGAGATTGGAGACATCAAGATTTTCGACGAATTTTTGAAGAATTTTCAAATTTTCAGATAGGAGGTTCCAGATAAGGTCAAAAACTACATACTCAGATCTTCACCAAACGTTGCAGGGATACTTTGCATGTCAAGACACGTGGAAAAAACGTACAAAACAAGAGATTGGAGACATCAAGATTTTCGACGAATTTTTTAAGAATTTTCAAATTTTCGGATGGGAGGTTCCAGATAAGGTCAAAAACGACATACTCAGATCTTCACCAAACTTTGCATGGATACATTGGATGTCAAGACACGTGGAAAAAACGTACAAAACAAGAGATTGGAGACATCAAGATTTTGGACGAATTTTTTAAGAATTCTCAAATTTTCAGAAAGGAGGTTCCATATAAGGTCAAAAACTACATACTCAGATCTTCACCAAACTTTGCAGGGATACATTGGATGTCAAGACACGTGGAAAAAACGTACAAAACAAGAGATTGGGGTCTTCAAGATTTTGGACGAATTTTTTAAGAATTTTCAAATTTTCAGATAGGAGGTTCCAGATAAGGTCAAAAACTACATACTCAGATCTTCACCAAACGTTGCAGGGATACTTTGCATGTCAAGACACGTGGAAAAAACGTACAAAACAAGAGATTGGAGACATCAAGATTTTCGACGAATTTTTTAAGAATTTTCAAATTTTCAGATAGGAGGTTCCATATAAGGTCAAAAACTACATACTCAGATCTTCACCAAACATTTAAGGAATACATTGGATGTCAAGACACGTGGAAAAAACGTACAAAACAAGAGATTGGGGTCATCAAGATTTTGCACGGATTTTTTAGGAATTTTCAAATTTTCAGATGGGAGGTTCCAGATAAGGTCAAAAACTACATACTCAGATCTTCACCAAACTTTGCAGGGATACATTGGATGTCAAGACACGTGGAAAAAACGTACAAAACAAGAGATTGGAGACATCAAGATTTTGGACGAATTTTTTAAGAATTTTCAAATTTTCAGATAGGAGGTTCCATATAAGGTCAAAAACTACATACTCAGATCTTCACCAAACTTTGCATGGATACATTATGTGTCAAGACACGTGGAAAAAACGTACAAAACAAAAGATTGGAGACATCAAGATTTTGGTCGAATTTTTTAAGAATTTTCAAATTTTCAGATGGGAGGTTCCAGATAAGGTCAAAAACTACATACTCAGATCTTCACCAAACTTTGCAGGGATACATTGGATGTCAAGACACGTGGAAAAAACGTACAAAACAAGAGATTGGAGACATCAAGATTATGGACGAATTTTTTGAGAATTTTCAAATTTTCAGAAAGGAGGTTCCATATAAGGTCAAAAACTACATACTCAGATCTTCACCAAACTTTGCAGGGATACATTGGATGTCAAGACACGTGGAAAAAACGTACAAAACAAGAGATTGGAGACATCAAGATTTTCGACGAATTTTTTAAGAATTTTCAAATTTTCAGAAAGGATGTTCCAGATAAGGTCAAAAACGACATACTCAGATCTTCACCAAACTTTGCAGGGATACATTGGAGGTCGAGACACGTGGAAAAAACGTACAAAACAAGAGATTGGAGACATCAAGATTTTGGACGAATTTTTGAAGAATTTTCAAATTTTCTGATAGGAGGTCCCAGATAAGGTCAAAAACTACATACTCAGAACTCCACCAAACATTGCAGGGATACATTGGATGTCAAGACACGTGGAAAAAACGTACAAAACAAGAGATTGGAGACATCAAGATTTTCGACGAATTTTTTAAGAATTTTCAAATTTTCAGATGGGAGGTTCCAGATAAGGTCAAAAACGACATACTCAGATCTTCACCAAACTTTGCATGGATACATTGGATGTCAAGACAAGTGGAAAAAACATACAAAACATAGGATTGGTGACATCAAGATTTTGGACGAATTTTTTAAGAATTTTCAAATTTTCAGATAGGAGGTTCCATATAAGGTCAAAAACTACATACTCAGATCTTCACCAAACTTTGCAGGGATACATTGGATGTCAAGACACGTGGAAAAAACGTACAAAACAAGAGATTGGAGACATCAAGATTATGGACGAATTTTTTGAGAATTTTCAAATTTTCAGAAAGGAGGTTCCATATAAGGTCAAAAACTACATACTCAGATCTTCACCAAACTTTGCAGGGATACATTGGATGTCAAGAAACGTGGAAAAAACGTACAAAACAAGAGATTGGAGACATCAAGATTTTCGACGAATTTTTTAAGAATTTTCAAATTTTCAGAAAGGATGTTCCAGATAAGGTCAAAAACGACATACTCAGATCTTCACTAACTTTGCAGGGATACATTGGAGGTCGAGACACGTGGAAAAAACGTACAAAACAAGAGATTGGAGACATCAAGATTTTCGACGAATTTTTTAAGAATTTTCAAATTTTCGGATGGGAGGTTCCAGATAAGGTCAAAAACGACATACTCAGATCTTCACCAAACTTTGCATGGATACATTGGATGTCAAGACACGTGGAAAAAACGTACAAAACAAGAGATTGGAGACATCAAGATTTTGGACGAATTTTTTAAGAATTCTCAAATTTTCAGAAAGGAGGTTCCATATAAGGTCAAAAACTACATACTCAGATCTTCACCAAACTTTGCAGGGATACATTGGATGTCAAGACACGTGGAAAAAACGTACAAAACAAGAGATTGGGGTCTTCAAGATTTTGGACGAATTTTTTAAGAATTTTCAAATTTTCAGATAGGAGGTTCCAGATAAGGTCAAAAACTACATACTCAGATCTTCACCAAACGTTGCAGGGATACTTTGCATGTCAAGACACGTGGAAAAAACGTACAAAACAAGAGATTGGAGACATCAAGATTTACGACGAATTTTTTAAGAATTTTCAAATTTTCAGATAGGAGGTTCCATATAAGGTCAAAAACTACATACTCAGATCTTCACCAAACATTTAAGGAATACATTGGATGTCAAGACACGTGGAAAAAACGTACAAAACAAGAGATTGGAGACATCAAGATTTTCGACGAATTTTTGAAGAATTTTCAAATTTTCAGATAGGAGGTTCCAGATAAGGTCAAAAACTACATACTCAGATCTTCACCAAACGTTGCAGGGATACTTTGCATGTCAAGACACGTGGAAAAAACGTACAAAACAAGAGATTGGAGACATCAAGATTTTCGACGAATTTTTTAAGAATTTTCAAATTTTCAGATAGGAGGTTCCATATAAGGTCAAAAACTACATACTCAGATCTTCACCAAACATTGCAGGAAAACATTGGATGTCAAGACACGTGGAAAAAACGTACAAAACAAGAGATTGGGGTCATCAAGATTTTGCACGGATTTTTTAGGAATTTTCAAATTTTCAGATGGGAGGTTCCAGATAAGGTCAAAAACTACATACTCAGATCTTCACCAAACTTTGCAGGGATACATTGGATGTCAAGACACGTGGAAAAAACGTACAAAACAAGAGATTGGAGACATCAAGATTTTGGACGAATTTTTTAAGAATTTTCAAATTTTCAGATAGGAGGTTCCATATAAGGTCAAAAACTACATACTCAGATCTTCACCAAACTTTGCATGGATACATTATGTGTCAAGACACGTGGAAAAAACGTAGAAAACAAAAGATTGGAGACATCAAGATTTTGGTCGAATTTTTTAAGAATTTTCAAATTTTCAGATGGGAGGTTCCAGATAAGGTCAAAAACTACATACTCAGATCTTCACCAAACTTTGCAGGGATACATTGGATGTCAAGACACGTGGAAAAAACGTACAAAACAAGAGATTGGAGACATCAAGATTATGGACGAATTTTTTGAGAATTTTCAAATTTTCAGAAAGGAGGTTCCATATAAGGTCAAAAACTACATACTCAGATCTTCACCAAACTTTGCAGGGATACATTGGATGTCAAGACACGTGGAAAAAACGTACAAAACAAGAGATTGGAGACATCAAGATTTTCGACGAATTTTTTAAGAATTTTCAAATTTTCAGAAAGGATGTTCCAGATAAGGTCAAAAACGACATACTCAGATCTTCACCAAACTTTGCAGGGATACATTGGAGGTCGAGACACGTGGAAAAAACGTACAAAACAAGAGATTGGAGACATCAAGATTTTGGACGAATTTTTGAAGAATTTTCAAATTTTCTGATAGGAGGTCCCAGATAAGGTCAAAAACTACATACTCAGATCTCCACCAAACATTGCAGGGATACATTGGATGTCAAGACACGTGGAAAAAACGTACAAAACAAGAGATTGGAGACATCAAGATTTTCGACGAATTTTTGAAGAATTTTCAAATTTTCAGATGGGAGGTTTCAGATAAGGTCAAAAACTACATACTCAGATCTTCACCAAACTTTGCAGGGATACATTGGATGTCAAGACACGTGGAAAAAACGTACAAAAAAGAGATTGGAGACATCAAGATTTTGGACGAATTTTTTAACAATTTTCAAATTTTCAGAAAGGATGTTCCAGATAAGGTCAAAAACGACATACTCAGATCTTCACCAAACTTTGCATGGATACATTGGATGTCAAGACACGTGGAAAAAACGTACAAAACAAGAGATTGGGGTCATCAAGATTTTGCACGGATTTTTTAGGAATTTTCAAATTTTCAGATGGGAGGTTCCAGATAAGGTCAAAAACTACATACTCAGATCTTCACCAAACTTTGCAGGGATACATTGGATGTCAAGACACGTGGAAAAAACGTACAAAACAAGAGATTGGAGACATCAAGATTTTGGACGAATTTTTTAAGAATTTTCAAATTTTCAGATAGGAGGTTCCATATAAGGTCAAAAACTACATACTCAGATCTTCACCAAACTTTGCATGGATACATTATGTGTCAAGACACGTGGAAAAAACGTACAAAACAAAAGATTGGAGACATCAAGATTTTGGTCGAATTTTTTAAGAATTTTCAAATTTTCAGATGGGAGGTTCCAGATAAGGTCAAAAACTACATACTCAGATCTTCACCAAACTTTGCAGGGATACATTGGATGTCAAGACACGTGGAAAAAACGTACAAAAAAGAGATTGGAGACATCAAGATTTTGGACGAATTTTTTAACAATTTTCAAATTTTCAGAAAGGATGTTCCAGATAAGGTCAAAAACGACATACTCAGATCTTCACCAAACTTTGCAGGGATACATTGGATATCAAGACACGTGGAAAAAACGTACAAAACAAGAGATTGGAGACATCAAGATTTTCGACGAATTTTTTAAGAATTTTCAAATTTTCAGATAGGAGATTCCAGATAAGGTCAAAAACTACATACTCAGATCTTCACCAAACGTTGCAGGGATACTTTGCATGTCAAGACACGTGGAAAAAACGTACAAAACAAAAGATTGGAGACATCAAGATTTTCGACGAATTTTTTAAGAATTTTCAAATTTTCAGATGGGAGGTTCCAGATAAGGTCAAAAACGACATACTCAGATCTTCACCAAACTTTGCATGGATACATTGGATGTCAAGACACGTGGAAAAAACGTACAAAACAAGAGATTGGAGACATCAAGATTTTGGACGAATTTTTTAAGAATTCTCAAATTTTCAGAAAGGAGGTTCCATATAAGGTCAAAAACTACATACTCAGATCTTCACCAAACTTTGCAGGGATACTTTGGATGTCAAGACACGTGGAAAAAACGTACAAAACAAGAGATTGGGGTCATCAAGATTTTGGACGAATTTTTTAAGAATTTTCAAATTTTCAGATGGGAGGTTCAATATAAGGTCAAAAACTACATACTCAGATCTTCACCAAACTTTGCATGGATACATTGGATGTCAAGACACGTGGAAAAAACATACAAAACATAGGATTCGGAACATCAAGATTTTGGTCGAATTTTTTAAGAATTTTCAAATTTTCAGATAGGAGGTTCCATATAAGGTCAAAAACTACATACTCAGATCTTCACCAAACATTGCAGGAATACATTGGATGTCAAGACACGTGGAAAAAACGTACAAAACAAGAGATTGGGGTCATCAAGATTTTGCACGGATTTTTTAGGAATTTTCAAATTTTCAGATGGGAGGTTCCAGATGAGGTCAAAAACTATTTACTCAGATCTTCACCAAACTTTGCAGGAATACTTTGCATGTCAAGACACGTGGAAAAAACGTACAAAACAAGAGATCGGAGACATCAAGATTTTGGACGAATTTTTTAAGAATTTTCAAATTTTCAGATGGGAGGTTCCAGATAAGGTCAAAAACGACATACTCAGATCTTCACCAAACTTTGCAGGGATCCATTGGAGGTCGAGACACGTGGAAAAAACGTACAAAACAAGAGATTGGAGACATCAAGATTTTGGACGAATTTTTTAAGAATTTTCAAATTTTCAGATAGGAGGTTCCATATAAGGTCAAAAACTACATACTCAGATCTTCACCAAACGTTGCAGGGATACTTTGCATGTCAAGACACGTGGAAAAAACGTACAAAACAAGAGATTGGAGACATCAAGATTTTCGACGAATTTTTTAAGAATTTTCAAATTTTCAGATAGGAGGTTCCATATAAGGTCAAAAACTACATACTCAGATCTTCACCAAACATTGCAGGAATACATTGGATGTCAAGGCACGTGGAAAAAACGTACAAAACAAGAGATTGGGGTCATCAAGATTTTGCAGGGATTTTTTAGGAATTTTCAAATTTTCAGATGGGAGGTTCCAGATAAGGTCAAAAACTACATACTCAGATCTTCACCAAACTTTGCAGGGATACATTGGATGTCAAGACACGTGGAAAAAACGTACAAAACAAGAGATTGGAGACATCAAGATTTTGGACGAATTTTTTAAGAATTTTCAAATTTTCAGATAGGAGGTTCCATATAAGGTCAAAAACTACATACTCAGATCTTCACCAAACTTTGCATGGATACATTATGTGTCAAGACACGTGGAAAAAACGTACAAAACAAAAGATTGGAGACATCAAGATTTTGGTCGAATTTTTTAAGAATTTTCAAATTTTCAGATGGGAGGTTCCAGATAAGGTCAAAAACTACATACTCAGATCTTCACCAAACTTTGCAGGGATACATTGGATGTCAAGACACGTGGAAAAAACGTACAAAACAAGAGATTGGAGACATCAAGATTATGGACGAATTTTTTGAGAATTTTCAAATTTTCAGAAAGGAGGTTCCATATAAGGTCAAAAACTACATACTCAGATCTTCACCAAACTTTGCATGGATACATTGGATGTCAAGACACGTGGAAAAAACGTACAAAACAAGAGATTGGAGACATCAAGATTTTCGACGAATTTTTTAAGAATTTTCAAATTTTCAGAAAGGATGTTCCAGATAAGGTCAAAATCGACATACTCAGATCTTCACCAAATTTTGCAGGGATACATTGGAGGTCGAGACACGTGGAAAAAACGTACAAAACAAGAGATTGGAGACATCAAGATTTTGGACGAATTTTTGAAGAATTTTCAAATTTTCTGATAGGAGGTCCCAGATAAGGTCAAAAACTACATACTCAGATCTCCACCAAACATTGCAGGGATACATTGGATGTCAAGACACGTGGAAAAAACGTACAAAACAAGAGATTGGAGACATCAAGATTTTCGACGAATTTTTGAAGAATTTTCAAATTTTCAGATGGGAGGTTCCAGATAAGGTCAAAAACTACATACTCAGATCTTCACCAAACTTTGCAGGGATACATTGGATGTCAAGACACGTGGAAAAAACGTACAAAAAAGAGATTGGAGACATCAAGATTTTGGACGAATTTTTTAACAATTTTCAAATTTTCAGAAAGGATGTTCCAGATAAGGTCAAAAACGACATACTCAGATCTTCACCAAACTTTGCATGGATACATTGGATGTCAAGACACGTGGAAAAAACGTACAAAACAAGAGATTGGGGTCATCAAGATTTTGCACGGATTTTTTAGGAATTTTCAAATTTTCAGATGGGAGGTTCCAGATAAGGTCAAAAACTACATACTCAGATCTTCACCAAACTTTGCAGGGATACATTGGATGTCAAGACACGTGGAAAAAACGTACAAAACAAGAGATTAGAGACATCAAGATTTTGGACGAATTTTTTAAGAATTTTCAAATTTTCAGATAGGAGGTTCCATATAAGGTCAAAAACTACATACTCAGATCTTCACCAAACTTTGCATGGATACATTATGTGTCAAGACACGTGGAAAAAACGTACAAAACAAAAGATTGGAGACATCAAGATTTTGGTCGAATTTTTTAAGAATTTTCAAATTTTCAGATGGGAGGTTCCAGATAAGGTCAAAAACTACATACTCAGATCTTCACCAAACTTTGCAGGGATACATTGGATGTCAAGACACGTGGAAAAAACGTACAAAACAATAGATTGGACACATCAAGATTTTGGACGAATTTTTTAACAATTTTCAAATTTTCAGAAAGGATGTTCCAGATAAGGTCAAAAACGACATACTCAGATCTTCACCAAACTTTGCAGGGATACATTGGATATCAAGACACGTGGAAAAAACGTACAAAACAAGAGATTGGAGACATCAAGATTTTCGACGAATTTTTTAAGAATTTTCAAATTTTCAGATAGGAGGTTCCAGATAAGGTCAAAAACTACATACTCAGATCTTCACCAAACGTTGCAGGGATACTTTGCATGTCAAGACACGTGGAAAAAACGTACAAAACAAAAGATTGGAGACATCAAGATTTTCGACGAATTTTTTAAGAATTTTCAAATTTTCAGATGGGAGGTTCCAGATAAGGTCAAAAACGACATACTCAGATCTTCACCAAACTTTGCATGGATACATTGGATGTCAAGACACGTGGAAAAAACGTACAAAACAAGAGATTGGAGACATCAAGATTTTGGACGAATTTTTTAAGAATTCTCAAATTTTCAGAAAGGAGGTTCCATATAAGGTCAAAAACTACATACTCAGATCTTCACCAAACTTTGCAGGGATACTTTGGATGTCAAGACACGTGGAAAAAACGTACAAAACAAGAGATTGGGGTCATCAAGATTTTGGACGAATTTTTTAAGAATTTTCAAATTTTCAGATGGGAGGTTCAATATAAGGTCAAAAACTACATACTCAGATCTTCACCAAACTTTGCATGGATACATTGGATGTCAAGACACGTGGAAAAAACATACAAAACATAGGATTCGGAACATCAAGATTTTGGTCGAATTTTTTAAGAATTTTCAAATTTTCAGATAGGAGGTTCCATATAAGGTCAAAAACTACATACTCAGATCTTCACCAAACATTGCAGGAATACATTGGATGTCAAGACACGTGGAAAAAACGTACAAAACAAGAGATTGGGGTCATCAAGATTTTGCACGGATTTTTTAGGAATTTTCAAATTTTCAGATGGGAGGTTCCAGATGAGGTCAAAAACTACATACTCAGATCTTCACCAAACTTTGCAGGAATACTTTGCATGTCAAGACACGTGGAAAAAACGTACAAAACAAGAGATCGGAGACATCAAGATTTTCGACGAATTTTTTAAGAATTTTCAAATTTTCAGATGGGAGGTTCCAGATAAGGTCAAAAACGACATACTCAGATCTTCACCAAACTTTGCAGGGATCCATTGGAGGTCGAGACACGTGGAAAAAACGTACAAAACAAGAGATTGGAGACATCAAGATTTTGGACGAATTTTTTAAGAATTTTCAAATTTTCAGATAGGAGGTTCCATATAAGGTCAAAAACTACATACTCAGATCTTCACCAAACTTTGCAGGGATACATTGGATGTCAAGACACGTGGAAAAAACGTACAAAACAAGAGATTGGAGAAATCAAGATTTTCGACGAATTTTTTAAGAATTTTCAAATTTTCAGAAAGGATGTTCCAGATAAGGTCAAAAACGACATACTCAGATCTTCACCAAACTTTGCAGGGATCCATTGGAGGTCGAGACACGTGGAAAAAACGTACAAAACAAGAGATTGGAGACATCAAGATTTTGGACGAATTTTTGAAGAATTTTCAAATTTTCAGATAGGAGGTTCAAGATAAGGTCCAAAACTACATACTCAGATCTCCACCAAACATTGCTGGAATACATTGGATGTCAAGACACGTGGAAAAAACGTACAAAACAAGAGATTGGAGACATCAAGATTTTCGACGAATTTTTGAAGAATTTTCAAATTTTCAGATAGGAGGTTCCAGATAAGGTCAAAAACTACATACTCAGATCTTCACCAAACGTTGCAGGGATACTTTGCATGTCAAGACACGTGGAAAAAACGTACAAAACAAAAGATTGGAGACATCAAGATTTTCGACGAATTTTTTAAGAATTTTCAAATTTTCAGATGGGAGGTTCCAGATAAGGTCAAAAACGACATACTCAGATCTTCACCAAACTTTGCATGGATACATTGGATGTCAAGACACGTGGAAAAAACGTACAAAACAAGAGATTGGAGACATCAAGATTTTGGACGAATTTTTTAAGAATTTTCAAATTTTCAGATGGGAGGTTCAATATAAGGTCAAAAACTACATACTCAGATCTTCACCAAACTTTGCAGGGATACTTTGGATGTCAAGACACGTGGAAAAAACGTACAAAACAAGAGATTGTGGTCATCAAGATTTTGGACGAATTTTTTAAGAATTTTCAAATTTTCAGATGGGAGGTTCAATATAAGGTCAAAAACTACATACTCAGATCTTCACCAAACTTTGCATGGATACATTGGATGTCAAGACACGTGGAAAAGACATACAAAACATAGGATTCGGAACATCAAGATTTTGGTCGAATTTTTTAAGAATTTTCAAATTTTCAGATAGGAGGTTCCATATAAGGTCAAAAACTACATACTCAGATCTTCACCAAACATTGCAGGAATACATTGGATGTCAAGACACGTGGAAAAAACGTACAAAACAAGAGATTGGGGTCATCAAGATTTTGCACGGATTTTTTAGGAATTTTCAAATTTTCAGATGGGAGGTTCCAGATAAGGTCAAAAACTACATACTCAGATCTTCACCAAACTTTGCAGGGATACATTGGATGTCAAGACACGTGGAAAAAACGTACAAAACAAGAGATTGGAGACATCAAGATTTTGGACGAATTTTTTAAGAATTTTCAAATTTTCAGATAGGAGGTTCCATATAAGGTCAAAAACTACATACTCAGATCTTCACCAAACTTTGCATGGATACATTATGTGTCAAGACACGTGGAAAAAACGTACAAAACAAAAGATTGGAGACATCAAGATTTTGGTCGAATTTTTTAAGAATTTTCAAATTTTCAGATGGGAGGTTCCAGATAAGGTCAAAAACTACATACTCAGATCTTCACCAAACTTTGCAGGGATACATTGGATGTCAAGACACGTGGAAAAAACGTACAAAACAAGAGATTGGAGACATCAAGATTATGGACGAATTTTTTGAGAATTTTCAAATTTTCAAAAAGGAGGTTCCATATATGGTCAAAAACTACATACTCAGATCTTCACCAAACTTTGCAGGGATACATTGGATGTCAAGACACGTGGAAAAAACGTACAAAACAAGAGATTGGAGACATCAAGATTTTCGACGAATTTTTTAAGAATTTTCAAATTTTCAGAAAGGATGTTCCAGATAAGGTCAAAAACGACATACTCAGATCTTCACCAAACTTTGCAGGGATACATTGGAGGTCGAGACACGTGGAAAAAACGTACAAAACAAGAGATTGGAGACATCAAGATTTTGGACGAATTTTTGAAGAATTTTCAAATTTTCTGATAGGAGGTCCCAGATAAGGTCAAAAACTACATACTCAGATCTCCACCAAACATTGCGGGGATACATTGGATGTCAAGACACGTGGAAAAAACGTACAAAACAAGAGATTGGAGACATCAAGATTTTCGACGAATTTTTGAAGAATTTTCAAATTTTCAGATAGGAGGTTCCAGATAAGGTCAAAAACTACATACTCAGATCTTCACCAAACGTTGCAGGGATACTTTGCATGTCAAGACACGTGGAAAAAACGTACAAAACAAGAGATTGGAGACATCAAGATTTTCGACGAATTTTCTAAGAATTTTCAAATTTTCAGATGGGAGGTTCCAGATAAGGTCAAAAACGACATACTCAGATCTTCACCAAACTTTGCATGGATACATTGGATGTCAAGACACGTGGAAAAAACGTACAAAACAAGAGATTGGGGTCATCAAGATTTTGCACGGATTTTTTAGGAATTTTCAAATTTTCAGATGGGAGATTCCAGATAAGGTCAAAAACTACATACTCAGATCTTCACCAAACTTTGCAGGGATACATTGGATGTCAAGACACGTGGAAAAAACGTACAAAACAAGAGATTGGAGACATCAAGATTTTGGACGAATTTTTTAAGAATTTTCAAATTTTCAGATAGGAGGTTCCATATAAGGTCAAAAACTACATACTCAGATCTTCACCAAACTTTGCATGGATACATTATGTGTCAAGACACGTGGAAAAAACGTACAAAACAAAAGATTGGAGACATCAAGATTTTGGTCGAATTTTTTAAGAATTTTCAAATTTTCAGATGGGAGGTTCCAGATAAGGTCAAAAACTACATACTCAGATCTTCACCAAACTTTGCAGGGATACATTGGATGTCAAGACACGTGGAAAAAACGTACAAAAAAGAGATTGGAGACATCAAGATTTTGGACGAATTTTTTAACAATTTTCAAATTTTCAGAAAGGATGTTCCAGATAAGGTCAAAAACGACATACTCAGATCTTCACCAAACTTTGCAGGGATACTTTGGATATCAAGACACGTGGAAAAAACGTACAAAACAAGAGATTGGAGACATCAAGATTTTCGACGAATTTTTTAAGAATTTTCAAATTTTCAGATAGGAGGTTCCAGATAAGGTCAAAAACTACATACTCAGATCTTCACCAAACGTTGCAGGGATACTTTGCATGTCAAGACACGTGGAAAAAACGTACAAAACAAAATATTGGAGACATCAAGATTTTCGACGAATTTTTTAAGAATTTTCAAATTTTCAGATGGGAGGTTCCAGATAAGGTCAAAAACGACATACTCAGATCTTCACCAAACTTTGCATGGATACATTGGATGTCAAGACACGTGGAAAAAACGTACAAAACAAGAGATTGGAGACATCAAGATTTTGGACGAATTTTTTAAGAATTCTCAAATTTTCAGAAAGGAGGTTCCATATAAGGTCAAAAACTACATACTCAGATCTTCACCAAACTTTGCAGGGATACTTTGGATGTCAAGACACGTGGAAAAAACGTACAAAACAAGAGATTGGGGTCATCAAGATTTTGGACGAATTTTTTAAGAATTTTCAAATTTTCAGATGGGAGGTTCAATATAAGGTCAAAAACTACATACTCAGATCTTCACCAAACTTTGCATGGATACATTGGATGTCAAGACACGTGGAAAAAACATACAAAACATAGGATTCGGAACATCAAGATTTTGGTCGAATTTTTTAAGAATTTTCAAATTTTCAGATAGGAGGTTCCATATAAGGTCAAAAACTACATACTCAGATCTTCACCAAACATTGCAGGAATACATTGGATGTCAAGACACGTGGAAAAAACGTACAAAACAAGAGATTGGGGTCATCAAGATTTTGCACGGATTTTTTAGGAATTTTCAAATTTTCAGATGGGAGGTTCCAGATAAGGTCAAAAACTACATACTCAGATCTTCACCAAACTTTGCAGGGATACATTGGATGTCAAGACACGTGGAAAAAACGTACAAAACAAGAGATTGGAGACATCAAGATTTTGGACGAATTTTTTAAGAATTTTCAAATTTTCAGATAGGAGGTTCCATATAAGGTCAAAAACTACATACTCAGATCTTCACCAAACTTTGCATGGATACATTATGTGTCAAGACACGTGGAAAAAACGTACAAAACAAAAGATTGGAGACATCAAGATTTTGGTCGAATTTTTTAAGAATTTTCAAATTTTCAGATGGGAGGTTCCAGATAAGGTCAAAAACTACATACTCAGATCTTCACCAAACTTTGCAGGGATACATTGGATGTCAAGACACGTGGAAAAAACGTACAAAACAAGAGATTGGAGACATCAAGATTATGGACGAATTTTTTGAGAATTTTCAAATTTTCAAAAAGGAGGTTCCATATATGGTCAAAAACTACATACTCAGATCTTCACCAAACTTTGCAGGGATACATTGGATGTCAAGACACGTGGAAAAAACGTACAAAACAAGAGATTGGAGACATCAAGATTTTCGACGAATTTTTTAAGAATTTTCAAATTTTCAGAAAGGATGTTCCAGATAAGGTCAAAAACGACATACTCAGATCTTCACCAAACTTTGCAGGGATACATTGGAGGTCGAGACACGTGGAAAAAACGTACAAAACAAGAGATTGGAGACATCAAGATTTTGGACGAATTTTTGAAGAATTTTCAAATTTTCTGATAGGAGGTCCCAGATAAGGTCAAAAACTACATACTCAGATCTCCACCAAACATTGCGGGGATACATTGGATGTCAAGACACGTGGAAAAAACGTACAAAACAAGAGATTGGAGACATCAAGATTTTCGACGAATTTTTGAAGAATTTTCAAATTTTCAGATAGGAGGTTCCAGATAAGGTCAAAAACTACATACTCAGATCTTCACCAAACGTTGCAGGGATACTTTGCATGTCAAGACACGTGGAAAAAACGTACAAAACAAGAGATTGGAGACATCAAGATTTTCGACGAATTTTTTAAGAATTTTCAAATTTTCAGATGGGAGGTTCCAGATAAGGTCAAAAACGACATACTCAGATCTTCACCAAACTTTGCATGGATACATTGGATGTCAAGACACGTGGAAAAAACGTACAAAACAAGAGATTGGGGTCATCAAGATTTTGCACGGATTTTTTAGGAATTTTCAAATTTTCAGATGGGAGATTCCAGATAAGGTCAAAAACTACATACTCAGATCTTCACCAAACTTTGCAGGGATACATTGGATGTCAAGACACGTTGAAAAAACGTACAAAACAAGAGATTGGAGACATCAAGATTTTGGACGAATTTTTTAAGAATTTTCAAATTTTCAGATAGGAGGTTCCATATAAGGTCAAAAACTACATACTCAGATCTTCACCAAACTTTGCATGGATACATTATGTGTCAAGACACGTGGAAAAAACGTACAAAACAAAAGATTGGAGACATCAAGATTTTGGTCGAATTTTTTAAGAATTTTCAAATTTTCAGATGGGAGGTTCCAGATAAGGTCAAAAACTACATACTCAGATCTTCACCAAACTTTGCAGGGATACATTGGATGTCAAGACACGTGGAAAAAACGTACAAAAAAGAGATTGGAGACATCAAGATTTTGGACGAATTTTTTAACAATTTTCAAATTTTCAGAAAGGATGTTCCAGATAAGGTCAAAAACGACATACTCAGATCTTCACCAAACTTTGCAGGGATACTTTGGATATCAAGACACGTGGAAAAAACGTACAAAACAAGAGATTGGAGACATCAAGATTTTCGACGAATTTTTTAAGAATTTTCAAATTTTCAGATAGGAGGTTCCAGATAAGGTCAAAAACTACATACTCAGATCTTCACCAAACGTTGCAGGGATACTTTGCATGTCAAGACACGTGGAAAAAACGTACAAAACAAAATATTGGAGACATCAAGATTTTCGACGAATTTTTTAAGAATTTTCAAATTTTCAGATGGGAGGTTCCAGATAAGGTCAAAAACGACATACTCAGATCTTCACCAAACTTTGCATGGATACATTGGATGTCAAGACACGTGGAAAAAACGTACAAAACAAGAGATTGGAGACATCAAGATTTTGGACGAATTTTTTAAGAATTCTCAAATTTTCAGAAAGGAGGTTCCATATAAGGTCAAAAACTACATACTCAGATCTTCACCAAACTTTGCAGGGATACTTTGGATGTCAAGACACGTGGAAAAAACGTACAAAACAAGAGATTGGGGTCATCAAGATTTTGGACGAATTTTTTAAGAATTTTCAAATTTTCAGATGGGAGGTTCAATATAAGGTCAAAAACTACATACTCAGATCTTCACCAAACTTTGCATGGATACATTGGATGTCAAGACACGTGGAAAAAACATACAAAACATAGGATTCGGAACATCAAGATTTTGGTCGAATTTTTTAAGAATTTTCAAATTTTCAGATAGGAGGTTCCATATAAGGTCAAAAACTACATACTCAGATCTTCACCAAACATTGCAGGAATACATTGGATGTCAAGACACGTGGAAAAAACGTACAAAACAAGAGATTGGGGTCATCAAGATTTTGCACGGATTTTTTAGGAATTTTCAAATTTTCAGATGGGAGGTTCCAGATAAGGTCAAAAACTACATACTCAGATCTTCACCAAACTTTGCAGGGATACATTGGATGTCAAGACACGTGGAAAAAACGTACAAAACAAGAGATTGGAGACATCAAGATTTTGGACGAATTTTTTAAGAATTTTCAAATTTTCAGATAGGAGGTTCCATATAAGGTCAAAAACTACATACTCAGATCTTCACCAAACTTTGCATGGATACATTATGTGTCAAGACACGTGGAAAAAACGTACAAAACAAAAGATTGGAGACATCAAGATTTTGGTCGAATTTTTTAAGAATTTTCAAATTTTCAGATGGGAGGTTCCAGATAAGGTCAAAAACTACATACTCAGATCTTCACCAAACTTTGCAGGGATACATTGGATGTCAAGACACGTGGAAAAAACGTACAAAACAAGAGATTGGGGTCATCAAGATTTTGGACGAATTTTTTAAGAATTTTCAAATTTTCAGATAGGAGGTTCCATATAAGGTCAAAAACTACATACTCAGATCTTCACCAAACTTTGCAGGGATACATTGGATGTCAAGACACGTGGAAAAAACGTACAAAACAAGAGATTGGAGACATCAAGATTTTCGACGAATTTTTTAAGAATTTTCAAATTTTCAGAAAGGATGTTCCAGATAAGGTCAAAAACGACATACTCAGATCTTCACCAAACTTTGCAGGGATCCATTGGAGGTCGAGACACGTGGAAAAAACGTACAAAACAAGAGATTGGAGACATCAAGATTTTGGACGAATTTTTGAAGAATTTTCAAATTTTCAGATAGGAGGTTCCAGATAAGGTCTAAAACTACATACTCAGATCTCCACCAAACATTGCAGGAATACATTGGATGTCAAGACACGTGGAAAAAACGTACAAAACAAGAGATTGGAGACATCAAGATTTTCGACGAATTTTTTAAGAATTTTCAAATTTTCAGATAGGAGGTTCCAGATAAGGTCAAAAACTACATACTCAGATCTTCACCAAACGTTGCAGGGATACTTTGCATGTCAAGACACGTGGAAAAAACGTACAAAACAAAAGATTGGAGACATCAAGATTTTCGACGAATTTTTTAAGAATTTTCAAATTTTCAGATGGGAGGTTCCAGATAAGGTCAAAAACGACATACTCAGATCTTCACCAAACTTTGCATGGATACATTGGATGTCAAGACACGTGGAAAAAACGTACAAAACAAGAGATTGGAGACATCAAGATTTTGGACGAATTTTTTAAGAATTTTCAAATTTTCAGATGGGAGGTTCAATATAAGGTCAAAAACTACATACTCAGATCTTCACCAAACTTTGCAGGGATACTTTGGATGTCAAGACACGTGGAAAAAACGTACAAAACAAGAGATTGGGGTCATCAAGATTTTGGACGAATTTTTTAAGAATTTTCAAATTTTCAGATGGGAGGTTCAATATAAGGTCAAAAACTACATACTCAGATCTTCACCAAACTTTGCATGGATACATTGGATGTCAAGACACGTGGAAAAAACATACAAAACATAGGATTCGGAACATCAAGATTTTGGTCGAATTTTTTAAGAATTTTCAAATTTTCAGATAGGAGGTTCCATATAAGGTCAAAAACTACATACTCAGATCTTCACCAAACATTGCAGGAATACATTGGATGTCAAGACACGTGGAAAAAACGTACAAAACAAGAGATTGGGGTCATCAAGATTTTGCACGGATTTTTTAGGAATTTTCAAATTTTCAGATGGGAGGTTCCAGATAAGGTCAAAAACTACATACTCAGATCTTCACCAAACTTTGCAGGGATACATTGGATGTCAAGACACGTGGAAAAAACGTACAAAACAAGAGATTGGAGACATCAAGATTTTGGACGAATTTTTTAAGAATTTTCAAATTTTCAGATAGGAGGTTCCATATAAGGTCAAAAACTACATACTCAGATCTTCACCAAACTTTGCATGGATACATTATGTGTCAAGACACGTGGAAAAAACGTACAAAACAAAAGATTGGAGACATCAAGATTTTGGTCGAATTTTTTAAGAATTTTCAAATTTTCTGATGGGAGGTTCCAGATAAGGTCAAAAACTACATACTCAGATCTTCACCAAACTTTGCAGGGATACATTGGATGTCAAGACACGTGGAAAAAACGTACAAAAAAGAGATTGGAGACATCAAGATTTTGGACGAATTTTTTAACAATTTTCAAATTTTCAGAAAGGATGTTCCAGATAAGGTCAAAAACGACATACTCAGATCTTCACCAAACTTTGCATGGATACATTGGATGTCAAGACACGTGGAAAAAACGTACAAAACAAGAGATTGGAGACATCAAGATTTTGGACGAATTTTTTAAGAATTCTCAAATTTTCAGAAAGGAGGTTCCATATAAGGTCAAAAACTACATACTCAGATCTTCACCAAACTTTGCAGGGATACTTTGGATGTCAAGACACGTGGAAAAAACGTACAAAACAAGAGATTGGGGTCATCAAGATTTTGGACGAATTTTTTAAGAATTTTCCAATTTTCAGATGGGAGGTTCAATATAAGGTCAAAAACTACATACTCAGATCTTCACCAAACTTTGCATGGATACATTGGATGTCAAGACACGTGGAAAAAACATACAAAACATAGGATTCGGAACATCAAGATTTTTGTCGAATTTTTTAAGAATTTTCAAATTTTCAGATAGGAGGTTCCATATAAGGTCAAAAACTACATACTCAGATCTTCACCAAACATTGCAGGAATACATTGGATGTCAAGACACGTGGAAAAAACGTACAAAACAAGAGATTGGGGTCATCAAGATTTTGCACGGATTTTTTAAGAATTTTCAAATTTTCAGATAGGAGGTTCCAGATGAGGTCAAAAACTACATACTCAGATCTTCACCAAACTTTGCAGGAATACTTTGCATGTCAAGACACGTGGAAAAAACGTACAAAACAAGAGATCGGAGACATCAAGATTTTCGACGAATTTTTTAAGAATTTTCAAATTTTCAGATGGGAGGTTCCAGATAAGGTCAAAAACGACATACTCAGATCTTCACCAAACTTTGCAGGGATCCATTGGAGGTCGAGACACGTGGAAAAAACGTACAAAACAAGAGATTGGAGACATCAAGATTTTGGACGAATTTTTTAAGAATTTTCAAATTTTCAGATAGGAGGTTCCATATAAGGTCAAAAACTACATACTCAGATCTTCACCAAACTTTGCAGGGATACATTGGATGTCAAGACACGTGGAAAAAACGTACAAAACAAGAGATTGGAGACATCAAGATTTTCGACGAATTTTTTAAGAATTTTCAAATTTTCAGAAAGGATGTTCCAGATAAGGTCAAAAACGACATACTCAGATCTTCACCAAACTTTGCAGGGATCCATTGGAGGTCGAGACACGTGGAAAAAACGTACAAAACAAGAGATTGGAGACATCAAGATTTTGGACGAATTTTTGAAGAATTTTCAAATTTTCAGATAGGAGGTTCCAGATAAGGTCTAAAACTACATACTCAGATCTCCAACAAACATTGCAGGAATACATTGGATGTCAAGACACGTGGAAAAAACGTACAAAACAAGAGATTGGAGACATCAAGATTTTCGACGAATTTTTGAAGAATTTTCAAATTTTCAGATAGGAGGTTCCAGATAAGGTCAAAAACTACATACTCAGATCTTCACCAAACGTTGCAGGGATACTTTGCATGTCAAGACACGTGGAAAAAACGTACAAAACAAAAGATTGGAGACATCAAGATTTTCGACGAATTTTTTAAGAATTTTCAAATTTTCAGATGGGAGGTTCCAGATAAGGTCAAAAACGACATACTCAGATCTTCACCAAACTTTGCATGGATACATTGGATGTCAAGACACGTGGAAAAAACGTACAAAACAAGAGATTGGAGACATCAAGATTTTGGACGAATTTCTTAAGAATTTTCAAATTTTCAGATGGGAGGTTCAATATAAGGTCAAAAACTACATACTCAGATCTTCACCAAACTTTGCAGGGATACTTTGGATGTCAAGACACGTGGAAAAAACGTACAAAACAAGAGATTGGGGTCATCAAGATTTTGGACGAATTTTTTAAGAATTTTCAAATTTTCAGATGGGAGGTTCAATTTAAGGTCAAAAACTACATACTCAGATCTTCACCAAACTTTGCATGGATACATTGGATGTCAAGACACGTGGAAAAAACATACAAAACATAGGATTCGGAACATCAAGATTTTGGTCGAATTTTTTTAAGAATTTTCAAATTTTCAGATAGGAGGTTCCATATAAGGTCAAAAACTACATACTCAGATCTTCACCAAACATTGCAGGAATACATTGGATATCAAGACACGTGGAAAAAACGTACAAAACAAGAGATTGGGGTCATCAAGATTTTGCACGGATTTTTTAGGAATTTTCAAATTTTCAGATGGGAGGTTCCAGATAAGGTCAAAAACTACATACTCAGATCTTCACCAAACTTTGCAGGGATACATTGGATGTCAAGACACGTGGAAAAAACGTACAAAACAAGAGATTGGGGTCATCAAGATTTTGGACGAATTTTTTAAGAATTTTCAAATTTTCAGATGGGAGGTTCAATATAAGGTCAAAAACTACATACTCAGATCTTCACCAAACTTTGCATGGATACATTGGATGTCAAGACACGTGGAAAAAACATACAAAACATAGGATTCGGAACATCAAGATTTTGGTCGAATTTTTTAAGAATTTTCAAATTTTCAGATAGGAGGTTCCATATAAGGTCAAAAACTACATACTCAGATCTTCACCAAACATTGCAGGAATACATTGGATGTCAAGACACGTGGAAAAAACGTACAAAACAAGAGATTGGGGTCATCAAGATTTTGCACGGATTTTTTAGGAATTTTCAAATTTTCAGATGGGAGGTTCCAGATAAGGTCAAAAACTACATACTCAGATCTTCACCAAACTTTGCAGGGATACATTGGATGTCAAGACACGTGGAAAAAACGTACAAAACAAGAGATTGGAGACATCAAGATTTTGGACGAATTTTTTAAGAATTTTCAAATTTTCAGATAGGAGGTTCCATATAAGGTCAAAAACTACATACTCAGATCTTCACCAAACTTTGCATGGATACATTATGTGTCAAGACACGTGGAAAAAACGTACAAAACAAAAGATTGGAGACATCAAGATTTTGGTCGAATTTTTTAAGAATTTTCAAATTTTCAGATGGGAGGTTCCAGATAAGGTCAAAAACTACATACTCAGATCTTCACCAAACTTTGCAGGGATACATTGGATGTCAAGACACGTGGAAAAAACGTACAAAAAAGAGATTGGAGACATCAAGATTTTGGACGAATTTTTTAACAATTTTCAAATTTTCAGAAAGGATGTTCCAGATAAGGTCAAAAACGACATACTCAGATCTTCACCAAACTTTGCATGGATACATTGGATGTCAAGACACGTGGAAAAAACGTACAAAACAAGAGATTGGAGACATCAAGATTTTGGACGAATTTTTTAAGAATTCTCAAATTTTCAGAAAGGAGGTTCCATATAAGGTCAAAAACTACATACTCAGATCTTCACCAAACTTTGCAGGGATACTTTGGATGTCAAGACACGTGGAAAAAACGTACAAAACAAGAGATTGGGGTCATCAAGATTTTGGACGAATTTTTTAAGAATTTTCCAATTTTCAGATGGGAGGTTCAATATAAGGTCAAAAACTACATACTCAGATCTTCACCAAACTTTGCATGGATACATTGGATGTCAAGACACGTGGAAAAAACATACAAAACATAGGATTCGGAACATCAAGATTTTTGTCGAATTTTTTAAGAATTTTCAAATTTTCAGATAGGAGGTTCCATATAAGGTCAAAAACTACATACTCAGATCTTCACCAAACATTGCAGGAATACATTGGATGTCAAGACACGTGGAAAAAACGTACAAAACAAGAGATTGGGGTCATCAAGATTTTGCACGGATTTTTTAAGAATTTTCAAATTTTCAGATAGGAGGTTCCAGATGAGGTCAAAAACTACATACTCAGATCTTCACCAAACTTTGCAGGAATACTTTGCATGTCAAGACACGTGGAAAAAACGTACAAAACAAGAGATCGGAGACATCAAGATTTTCGACGAATTTTTTAAGAATTTTCAAATTTTCAGATGGGAGGTTCCAGATAAGGTCAAAAACGACATACTCAGATCTTCACCAAACTTTGCAGGGATCCATTGGAGGTCGAGACACGTGGAAAAAACGTACAAAACAAGAGATTGGAGACATCAAGATTTTGGACGAATTTTTTAAGAATTTTCAAATTTTCAGATAGGAGGTTCCATATAAGGTCAAAAACTACATACTCAGATCTTCACCAAACTTTGCAGGGATACATTGGATGTCAAGACACGTGGAAAAAACGTACAAAACAAGAGATTGGAGACATCAAGATTTTCGACGAATTTTTTAAGAATTTTCAAATTTTCAGAAAGGATGTTCCAGATAAGGTCAAAAACGACATACTCAGATCTTCACCAAACTTTGCAGGGATCCATTGGAGGTCGAGACACGTGGAAAAAACGTACAAAACAAGAGATTGGAGACATCAAGATTTTGGACGAATTTTTGAAGAATTTTCAAATTTTCAGATAGGAGGTTCCAGATAAGGTCTAAAACTACATACTCAGATCTCCAACAAACATTGCAGGAATACATTGGATGTCAAGACACGTGGAAAAAACGTACAAAACAAGAGATTGGAGACATCAAGATTTTCGACGAATTTTTGAAGAATTTTCAAATTTTCAGATAGGAGGTTCCAGATAAGGTCAAAAACTACATACTCAGATCTTCACCAAACGTTGCAGGGATACTTTGCATGTCAAGACACGTGGAAAAAACGTACAAAACAAAAGATTGGAGACATCAAGATTTTCGACGAATTTTTTAAGAATTTTCAAATTTTCAGATGGGAGGTTCCAGATAAGGTCAAAAACGACATACTCAGATCTTCACCAAACTTTGCATGGATACATTGGATGTCAAGACACGTGGAAAAAACGTACAAAACAAGAGATTGGAGACATCAAGATTTTGGACGAATTTTTTAAGAATTTTCAAATTTTCAGATGGGAGGTTCAATATAAGGTCAAAAACTACATACTCAGATCTTCACCAAACTTTGCAGGGATACTTTGGATGTCAAGACACGTGGAAAAAACGTACAAAACAAGAGATTGGGGTCATCAAGATTTTGGACGAATTTTTTAAGAATTTTCAAATTTTCAGATGGGAGGTTGAATTTAAGGTCAAAAACTACATACTCAGATCTTCACCAAACTTTGCATGGATACATTGGATGTCAAGACACGTGGAAAAAACATACAAAACATAGGATTCGGAACATCAAGATTTTGGTCGAATTTTTTTAAGAATTTTCAAATTTTCAGATAGGAGGTTCCATATAAGGTCAAAAACTACATACTCAGATCTTCACCAAACATTGCAGGAATACATTGGATATCAAGACACGTGGAAAAAACGTACAAAACAAGAGATTGGGGTCATCAAGATTTTGCACGGATTTTTTAGGAATTTTCAAATTTTCAGATGGGAGGTTCCAGATAAGGTCAAAAACTACATACTCAGATCTTCACCAAACTTTGCAGGGATACATTGGATGTCAAGACACGTGGAAAAAACGTACAAAACAAGAGATTGGAGACATCAAGATTTTGGACGAATTTTTTAAGAATTTTCAAATTTTCAGATAGGAGGTTCCATATAAGGTTAAAAACTACATACTCAGATCTTCACCAAACTTTGCATGGATACATTATGTGTCAAGACACGTGGAAAAAACGTACAAAACAAAAGATTGGAGACATCAAGATTTTGGTCGAATTTTTTAAGAATTTTCAAATTTTCAGATGGGAGGTTCCAGATAAGGTCAAAAACTACATACTCAGATCTTCACCAAACTTTGCAGGGATACATTGGATGTCAAGACACGTGGAAAAAACGTACAAAACAAGAGATTGGAGACATCAAGATTATGGACGAATTTTTTGAGAATTTTCAAATTTTCAGAAAGGAGGTTCCATATAAGGTCAAAAACTACATACTCAGATCTTCACCAAACTTTGCAGGGATACATTGGATGTCAAGACACGTGGAAAAAACGCACAAAACAAGAGATTGGAGACATCAAGATTTTCGACGAATTTTTTAAGAATTTTCAAATTTTCAGAAAGGATGTTCCAGATAAGGTCAAAAACGACATACTCAGATCTTCACCAAACTTTGCAGGGATACATTGGAGGTCGAGACACGTGGAAAAAACGTACAAAACAAGAGATTGGAGACATCAAGATTTTGGACGAATTTTTGAAGAATTTTCAAATTTTCTGATAGGAGGTCCCAGATAAGGTCAAAAACTACATACTCAGATCTCCACCAAACATTGCAGGGATACATTGGATGTCAAGACACGTGGAAAAAACGTACAAAACAAGAGATTGGAGACATCAAGATTTTCGACGAATTTTTGAAGAATTTTCAAATTTTCAGATAGGAGGTTCCAGATAAGGTCAAAAACTACATACTCAGATCTTCACCAAACGTTGCAGGGATACTTTGCATGTCAAGACACGTGGAAAAAACGTACAAAACAAGAGATTGGAGACATCAAGATTTTCGACGAATTTTTTAAGAATTTTCAAATTTTCAGATGGGAGGTTCCAGATAAGGTCAAAAACGACATACTCAGATCTTCACCAAACTTTTCATGGATACATTGGATGTCAAGACACGTGGAAAAAACGTACAAAACAAGAGATTGGGGTCATCAAGATTTTGCACGGATTTTTTAGGAATTTTCAAATTTTCAGATGGGAGGTTCCAGATAAGGTCAAAAACTACATACTCAGATCTTCACCAAACTTTGCAGGGATACATTGGATGTCAAGACACGTGGAAAAAACGTACAAAACAAGAGATTGGAGACATCAAGATTTTGGACGAATTTTTTAAGAATTTTCAAATTTTCAGATAGGAGGTTCCATATAAGGTCAAAAACTACATACTAAGATCTTCACCAAACTTTGCATGGATACATTATGTGTCAAGACACGTGGAAAAAACGTACAAAACAAAAGATTGGAGACATCAAGATTTTGGTCGAATTTTTTAAGAATTTTCAAATTTTCAGATGGGAGGTTCCAGATAAGGTCAAAAACTACATACTCAGATCTTCACCAAACTTTGCAGGGATACATTGGATGTCAAGACACGTGGAAAAAACGTACAAAAAAGAGATTGGAGACATGAAGATTTTGGACGAATTTTTTAACAATTTTCAAATTTTCAGAAAGGATGTTCCAGATAAGGTCAAAAACGACATACTCAGATCTTCACCAAACTTTGCAGGGATACATTGGATATCAAGACACGTGGAAAAAACGTACAAAACAAGAGATTGGAGACATCAAGATTTTCGACGAATTTTTTAAGAATTTTCAAATTTTCAGATAGGAGGTTCCAGATAAGGTCAAAAACTACATACTCAGATCTTCACCAAACGTTGCAGGGATACTTTGCATGTCAAGACACGTGGAAAAAACGTACAAAACAAAAGATTGGAGACATCAAGATTTTCGACGAATTTTTTAAGAATTTTCAAATTTTCAGATGGGAGGTTCCAGATAAGGTCAAAAACGACATACTCAGATCTTCACCAAACTTTGCATGGATACATTGGATGTCAAGACACGTGGAAAAAACGTACAAAACAAGAGATTGGAGACATCAAGATTTTGGAAGAATTTTTTAAGAATTCTCAAATTTTCAGAAAGGAGGTTCCATATAAGGTCAAAAACTACATACTCAGATCTTCACCAAACTTTGCAGGGATACTTTGGATGTCAAGACACGTGGAAAAAACGTACAAAACAAGAGATTGGGGTCATCAAGATTTTGGACGAATTTTTTAAGAATTTTCAAATTTTCAGATGGGAGGTTCAATATAAGGTCAAAAACTACATACTCAGATCTTCACCAAACTTTGCATGGATACATTGGATGTCAAGACACGTGGAAAAAACATACAAAACATAGGATTCGGAACATCAAGATTTTGGTCGAATTTTTTAAGAATTTTCAAATTTTCAGATAGGAGGTTCCATATAAGGTCAAAAACTACATACTCAGATCTTCACCAAACATTGCAGGAATACATTGGATGTCAAGACACGTGGAAAAAACGTACAAAACAAGAGATTGGGGTCATCAAGATTTTGCACGGATTTTTTAGGAATTTTCAAATTTTCAGATGGGAGGTTCCAGATAAGGTCAAAAACTACATACTCAGATCTTCACCAAACTTTGCAGGGATACATTGGATGTCAAGACACGTGGAAAAAACGTACAAAACAAGAGATTGGAGACATCAAGATTTTGGACGAATTTTTTAAGAATTTTCAAATTTTCAGATAGGAGGTTCCATATAAGGTCAAAAACTACATACTCAGATCTTCACCAAACTTTGCATGGATACACTATGTGTCAAGACACGTGGAAAAACGTACAAAACAAAAGATTGGAGACATCAAGATTTTGGTCGAATTTTTTAAGAATTTTCAAATTTTCAGATGGGAGGTTCCAGATAAGGTCAAAAACTACATACTCAGATCTTCACCAAACTTTGCAGGGATACATTGGATGTCAAGACACGTGGAAAAAACGTACAAAACAAGAGATTGGAGACATCAAGATTTTGGACGAATTTTTTAAGAATTTTCAAATTTTCAGATAGGAGGTTCCATATAAGGTCAAAAACTACATACTCAGATCTTCACCAAACTTTGCATGGATACATTATGTGTCAAGACACGTGGAAAAAACGTACAAAACAAAAGATTGGAGACATCAAGATTTTGGTCGAATTTTTTAAGAATTTTCAAATTTTCAGATGGGAGGTTCCAGATAAGGTCAAAAACTACATACTCAGATCTTCACCAAACTTTGCAGGGATACATTGGATGTCAAGACACGTGGAAAAAACGTACAAAAAAGAGATTGGAGACATCAAGATTTTGGACGAATTTTTTAACAATTTTCAAATTTTCAGAAAGGATGTTCCAGATAAGGTCAAAAACGACATACTCAGATCTTCACCAAACTTTGCAGGGATACTTTGGATATCAAGACACGTGGAAAAAACGTACAAAACAAGAGATTGGAGACATCAAGATTTTCGACGAATTTTTTAAGAATTTTCAAATTTTCAGATAGGAGGTTCCAGATAAGGTCAAAAACTACATACTCAGATCTTCACCAAACGTTGCAGGGATACTTTGCATGTCAAGACACGTGGAAAAAACGTACAAAACAAAATATTGGAGACATCAAGATTTTCGACGAATTTTTTAAGAATTTTCAAATTTTCAGATGGGAGGTTCCAGATAAGGTCAAAAACGACATACTCAGATCTTCACCAAACTTTGCATGGATACATTGGATGTCAAGACACGTGGAAAAAACGTACAAAACAAGAGATTGGAGACATCAAGATTTTGGACGAATTTTTTAAGAATTCTCAAATTTTCAGAAAGGAGGTTCCATATAAGGTCAAAAACTACATACTCAGATCTTCACCAAACTTTGCAGGGATACTTTGGATGTCAAGACACGTGGAAAAAACGTACAAAACAAGAGATTGGGGTCATCAAGATTTTGGACGAATTTTTTAAGAATTTTCAAATTTTCAGATGGGAGGTTCAATATAAGGTCAAAAACTACATACTCAGATCTTCACCAAACTTTGCATGGATACATTGGATGTCAAGACACGTGGAAAAAACATACAAAACATAGGATTCGGAACATCAAGATTTTGGTCGAATTTTTTAAGAATTTTCAAATTTTCAGATAGGAGGTTCCATATAAGGTCAAAAACTACATACTCAGATCTTCACCAAACATTGCAGGAATACATTGGATGTCAAGACACGTGGAAAAAACGTACAAAACAAGAGATTGGGGTCATCAAGATTTTGCACGGATTTTTTAGGAATTTTCAAATTTTCAGATGGGAGGTTCCAGATAAGGTCAAAAACTACATACTCAGATCTTCACCAAACTTTGCAGGGATACATTGGATGTCAAGACACGTGGAAAAAACGTACAAAACAAGAGATTGGAGACATCAAGATTTTGGACGAATTTTTTAAGAATTTTCAAATTTTCAGATAGGAGGTTCCATATAAGGTCAAAAACTACATACTCAGATCTTCACCAAACTTTGCATGGATACATTATGTGTCAAGACACGTGGAAAAAACGTACAAAACAAAAGATTGGAGACATCAAGATTTTGGTCGAATTTTTTAAGAATTTTCAAATTTTCAGATGGGAGGTTCCAGATAAGGTCAAAAACTACATACTCAGATCTTCACCAAACTTTGCAGGGATACATTGGATGTCAAGACACGTGGAAAAAACGTACAAAACAAGAGATTGGAGACATCAAGATTATGGACGAATTTTTTGAGAATTTTCAAATTTTCAAAAAGGAGGTTCCATATATGGTCAAAAACTACATACTCAGATCTTCACCAAACTTTGCAGGGATACATTGGATGTCAAGACACGTGGAAAAAACGTACAAAACAAGAGATTGGAGACATCAAGATTTTCGACGAATTTTTTAAGAATTTTCAAATTTTCAGAAAGGATGTTCCAGATAAGGTCAAAAACGACATACTCAGATCTTCACCAAACTTTGCAGGGATACATTGGAGGTCGAGACACGTGGAAAAAACGTACAAAACAAGAGATTGGAGACATCAAGATTTTGGACGAATTTTTGAAGAATTTTCAAATTTTCTGATAGGAGGTCCCAGATAAGGTCAAAAACTACATACTCAGATCTCCACCAAACATTGCGGGGATACATTGGATGTCAAGACACGTGGAAAAAACGTACAAAACAAGAGATTGGAGACATCAAGATTTTCGACGAATTTTTGAAGAATTTTCAAATTTTCAGATAGGAGGTTCCAGATAAGGTCAAAAACTACATACTCAGATCTTCACCAAACGTTGCAGGGATACTTTGCATGTCAAGACACGTGGAAAAAACGTACAAAACAAGAGATTGGAGACATCAAGATTTTCGACGAATTTTTTAAGAATTTTCAAATTTTCAGATGGGAGGTTCCAGATAAGGTCAAAAACGACATACTCAGATCTTCACCAAACTTTGCATGGATACATTGGATGTCAAGACACGTGGAAAAAACGTACAAAACAAGAGATTGGGGTCATCAAGATTTTGCACGGATTTTTTAGGAATTTTCAAATTTTCAGATGGGAGATTCCAGATAAGGTCAAAAACTACATACTCAGATCTTCACCAAACTTTGCAGGGATACATTGGATGTCAAGACACGTGGAAAAAACGTACAAAACAAGAGATTGGAGACATCAAGATTTTGGACGAATTTTTTAAGAATTTTCAAATTTTCAGATAGGAGGTTCCATATAAGGTCAAAAACTACATACTCAGATCTTCACCAAACTTTGCATGGATACATTATGTGTCAAGACACGTGGAAAAAACGTACAAAACAAAAGATTGGAGACATCAAGATTTTGGTCGAATTTTTTAAGAATTTTCAAATTTTCAGATGGGAGGTTCCAGATAAGGTCAAAAACTACATACTCAGATCTTCACCAAACTTTGCAGGGATACATTGGATGTCAAGACACGTGGAAAAAACGTACAAAAAAGAGATTGGAGACATCAAGATTTTGGACGAATTTTTTAACAATTTTCAAATTTTCAGAAAGGATGTTCCAGATAAGGTCAAAAACGACATACTCAGATCTTCACCAAACTTTGCAGGGATACTTTGGATATCAAGACACGTGGAAAAAACGTACAAAACAAGAGATTGGAGACATCAAGATTTTCGACGAATTTTTTAAGAATTTTCAAATTTTCAGATAGGAGGTTCCAGATAAGGTCAAAAACTACATACTCAGATCTTCACCAAACGTTGCAGGGATACTTTGCATGTCAAGACACGTGGAAAAAACGTACAAAACAAAATATTGGAGACATCAAGATTTTCGACGAATTTTTTAAGAATTTTCAAATTTTCAGATGGGAGGTTCCAGATAAGGTCAAAAACGACATACTCAGATCTTCACCAAACTTTGCATGGATACATTGGATGTCAAGACACGTGGAAAAAACGTACAAAACAAGAGATTGGAGACATCAAGATTTTGGACGAATTTTTTAAGAATTCTCAAATTTTCAGAAAGGAGGTTCCATATAAGGTCAAAAACTACATACTCAGATCTTCACCAAACTTTGCAGGGATACTTTGGATGTCAAGACACGTGGAAAAAACGTACAAAACAAGAGATTGGGGTCATCAAGATTTTGGACGAATTTTTTAAGAATTTTCAAATTTTCAGATGGGAGGTTCAATATAAGGTCAAAAACTACATACTCAGATCTTCACCAAACTTTGCATGGATACATTGGATGTCAAGACACGTGGAAAAAACATACAAAACATAGGATTCGGAACATCAAGATTTTGGTCGAATTTTTTAAGAATTTTCAAATTTTCAGATAGGAGGTTCCATATAAGGTCAAAAACTACATACTCAGATCTTCACCAAACATTGCAGGAATACATTGGATGTCAAGACACGTGGAAAAAACGTACAAAACAAGAGATTGGGGTCATCAAGATTTTGCACGGATTTTTTAGGAATTTTCAAATTTTCAGATGGGAGGTTCCAGATAAGGTCAAAAACTACATACTCAGATCTTCACCAAACTTTGCAGGGATACATTGGATGTCAAGACACGTGGAAAAAACGTACAAAACAAGAGATTGGAGACATCAAGATTTTGGACGAATTTTTTAAGAATTTTCAAATTTTCAGATAGGAGGTTCCATATAAGGTCAAAAACTACATACTCAGATCTTCACCAAACTTTGCATGGATACATTATGTGTCAAGACACGTGGAAAAAACGTACAAAACAAAAGATTGGAGACATCAAGATTTTGGTCGAATTTTTTAAGAATTTTCAAATTTTCAGATGGGAGGTTCCAGATAAGGTCAAAAACTACATACTCAGATCTTCACCAAACTTTGCAGGGATACATTGGATGTCAAGACACGTGGAAAAAACGTACAAAACAAGAGATTGGGGTCATCAAGATTTTGGACGAATTTTTTAAGAATTTTCAAATTTTCAGATAGGAGGTTCCATATAAGGTCAAAAACTACATACTCAGATCTTCACCAAACTTTGCAGGGATACATTGGATGTCAAGACACGTGGAAAAAACGTACAAAACAAGAGATTGGAGACATCAAGATTTTCGACGAATTTTTTAAGAATTTTCAAATTTTCAGAAAGGATGTTCCAGATAAGGTCAAAAACGACATACTCAGATCTTCACCAAACTTTGCAGGGATCCATTGGAGGTCGAGACACGTGGAAAAAACGTACAAAACAAGAGATTGGAGACATCAAGATTTTGGACGAATTTTTGAAGAATTTTCAAATTTTCAGATAGGAGGTTCCAGATAAGGTCTAAAACTACATACTCAGATCTCCACCAAACATTGCAGGAATACATTGGATGTCAAGACACGTGGAAAAAACGTACAAAACAAGAGATTGGAGACATCAAGATTTTCGACGAATTTTTTAAGAATTTTCAAATTTTCAGATAGGAGGTTCCAGATAAGGTCAAAAACTACATACTCAGATCTTCACCAAACGTTGCAGGGATACTTTGCATGTCAAGACACGTGGAAAAAACGTACAAAACAAAAGATTGGAGACATCAAGATTTTCGACGAATTTTTTAAGAATTTTCAAATTTTCAGATGGGAGGTTCCAGATAAGGTCAAAAACGACATACTCAGATCTTCACCAAACTTTGCATGGATACATTGGATGTCAAGACACGTGGAAAAAACGTACAAAACAAGAGATTGGAGACATCAAGATTTTGGACGAATTTTTTAAGAATTTTCAAATTTTCAGATGGGAGGTTCAATATAAGGTCAAAAACTACATACTCAGATCTTCACCAAACTTTGCAGGGATACTTTGGATGTCAAGACACGTGGAAAAAACGTACAAAACAAGAGATTGGGGTCATCAAGATTTTGGACGAATTTTTTAAGAATTTTCAAATTTTCAGATGGGAGGTTCAATATAAGGTCAAAAACTACATACTCAGATCTTCACCAAACTTTGCATGGATACATTGGATGTCAAGACACGTGGAAAAAACATACAAAACATAGGATTCGGAACATCAAGATTTTGGTCGAATTTTTTAAGAATTTTCAAATTTTCAGATAGGAGGTTCCATATAAGGTCAAAAACTACATACTCAGATCTTCACCAAACATTGCAGGAATACATTGGATGTCAAGACACGTGGAAAAAACGTACAAAACAAGAGATTGGGGTCATCAAGATTTTGCACGGATTTTTTAGGAATTTTCAAATTTTCAGATGGGAGGTTCCAGATAAGGTCAAAAACTACATACTCAGATCTTCACCAAACTTTGCAGGGATACATTGGATGTCAAGACACGTGGAAAAAACGTACAAAACAAGAGATTGGAGACATCAAGATTTTGGACGAATTTTTTAAGAATTTTCAAATTTTCAGATAGGAGGTTCCATATAAGGTCAAAAACTACATACTCAGATCTTCACCAAACTTTGCATGGATACATTATGTGTCAAGACACGTGGAAAAAACGTACAAAACAAAAGATTGGAGACATCAAGATTTTGGTCGAATTTTTTAAGAATTTTCAAATTTTCTGATGGGAGGTTCCAGATAAGGTCAAAAACTACATACTCAGATCTTCACCAAACTTTGCAGGGATACATTGGATGTCAAGACACGTGGAAAAAACGTACAAAAAAGAGATTGGAGACATCAAGATTTTGGACGAATTTTTTAACAATTTTCAAATTTTCAGAAAGGATGTTCCAGATAAGGTCAAAAACGACATACTCAGATCTTCACCAAACTTTGCATGGATACATTGGATGTCAAGACACGTGGAAAAAACGTACAAAACAAGAGATTGGAGACATCAAGATTTTGGACGAATTTTTTAAGAATTCTCAAATTTTCAGAAAGGAGGTTCCATATAAGGTCAAAAACTACATACTCAGATCTTCACCAAACTTTGCAGGGATACTTTGGATGTCAAGACACGTGGAAAAAACGTACAAAACAAGAGATTGGGGTCATCAAGATTTTGGACGAATTTTTTAAGAATTTTCCAATTTTCAGATGGGAGGTTCAATATAAGGTCAAAAACTACATACTCAGATCTTCACCAAACTTTGCATGGATACATTGGATGTCAAGACACGTGGAAAAAACATACAAAACATAGGATTCGGAACATCAAGATTTTTGTCGAATTTTTTAAGAATTTTCAAATTTTCAGATAGGAGGTTCCATATAAGGTCAAAAACTACATACTCAGATCTTCACCAAACATTGCAGGAATACATTGGATGTCAAGACACGTGGAAAAAACGTACAAAACAAGAGATTGGGGTCATCAAGATTTTGCACGGATTTTTTAAGAATTTTCAAATTTTCAGATAGGAGGTTCCAGATGAGGTCAAAAACTACATACTCAGATCTTCACCAAACTTTGCAGGAATACTTTGCATGTCAAGACACGTGGAAAAAACGTACAAAACAAGAGATCGGAGACATCAAGATTTTCGACGAATTTTTTAAGAATTTTCAAATTTTCAGATGGGAGGTTCCAGATAAGGTCAAAAACGACATACTCAGATCTTCACCAAACTTTGCAGGGATCCATTGGAGGTCGAGACACGTGGAAAAACGTACAAAACAAGAGATTGGAGACATCAAGATTTTGGACGAATTTTTTAAGAATTTTCAAATTTTCAGATAGGAGGTTCCATATAAGGTCAAAAACTACATACTCAGATCTTCACCAAACTTTGCAGGGATACATTGGATGTCAAGACACGTGGAAAAAACGTACAAAACAAGAGATTGGAGACATCAAGATTTTCGACGAATTTTTTAAGAATTTTCAAATTTTCAGAAAGGATGTTCCAGATAAGGTCAAAAACGACATACTCAGATCTTCACCAAACTTTGCAGGGATCCATTGGAGGTCGAGACACGTGGAAAAAACGTACAAAACAAGAGATTGGAGACATCAAGATTTTGGACGAATTTTTGAAGAATTTTCAAATTTTCAGATAGGAGGTTCCAGATAAGGTCTAAAACTACATACTCAGATCTCCAACAAACATTGCAGGAATACATTGGATGTCAAGACACGTGGAAAAAACGTACAAAACAAGAGATTGGAGACATCAAGATTTTCGACGAATTTTTGAAGAATTTTCAAATTTTCAGATAGGAGGTTCCAGATAAGGTCAAAAACTACATACTCAGATCTTCACCAAACGTTGCAGGGATACTTTGCATGTCAAGACACGTGGAAAAAACGTACAAAACAAAAGATTGGAGACATCAAGATTTTCGACGAATTTTTTAAGAATTTTCAAATTTTCAGATGGGAGGTTCCAGATAAGGTCAAAAACGACATACTCAGATCTTCACCAAACTTTGCATGGATACATTGGATGTCAAGACACGTGGAAAAAACGTACAAAACAAGAGATTGGAGACATCAAGATTTTGGACGAATTTCTTAAGAATTTTCAAATTTTCAGATGGGAGGTTCAATATAAGGTCAAAAACTACATACTCAGATCTTCACCAAACTTTGCAGGGATACTTTGGATGTCAAGACACGTGGAAAAAACGTACAAAACAAGAGATTGGGGTCATCAAGATTTTGGACGAATTTTTTAAGAATTTTCAAATTTTCAGATGGGAGGTTCAATTTAAGGTCAAAAACTACATACTCAGATCTTCACCAAACTTTGCATGGATACATTGGATGTCAAGACACGTGGAAAAAACATACAAAACATAGGATTCGGAACATCAAGATTTTGGTCGAATTTTTTTAAGAATTTTCAAATTTTCAGATAGGAGGTTCCATATAAGGTCAAAAACTACATACTCAGATCTTCACCAAACATTGCAGGAATACATTGGATATCAAGACACGTGGAAAAAACGTACAAAACAAGAGATTGGGGTCATCAAGATTTTGCACGGATTTTTTAGGAATTTTCAAATTTTCAGATGGGAGGTTCCAGATAAGGTCAAAAACTACATACTCAGATCTTCACCAAACTTTGCAGGGATACATTGGATGTCAAGACACGTGGAAAAAACGTACAAAACAAGAGATTGGGGTCATCAAGATTTTGGACGAATTTTTTAAGAATTTTCAAATTTTCAGATGGGAGGTTCAATATAAGGTCAAAAACTACATACTCAGATCTTCACCAAACTTTGCATGGATACATTGGATGTCAAGACACGTGGAAAAAACGTACAAAACAAGAGATTGGGGTCATCAAGATTTTGCACGAATTTTTTAGGAATTTTCAAATTTTCAGATGGGAGGTTCCAGATAAGGTCAAAAACTACATACTCAGATCTTCACCAAACTTTGCATGGATACATTATGTGTCAAGACACGTGGAAAAAACGTACAAAACAAAAGATTGGAGACATCAAGATTTTGGTCGAATTTTTTAAGAATTTTCAAATTTTCAGATGGGAGGTTCCAGATAAGGTCAAAAACTACATACTCAGATCTTCACCAAACTTTGCAGGGATACATTGGATGTCAAGACACGTGGAAAAAACGTACAAAAAAGAGATTGGAGACATCAAGATTTTGGACGAATTTTTTAACAATTTTCAAATTTTCAGAAAGGATGTTCCAGATAAGGTCAAAAACGACATACTCAGATCTTCACCAAACTTTGCATGGATACATTGGATGTCAAGACACGTGGAAAAAACGTACAAAACAAGAGATTGGAGACATCAAGATTTTGGACGAATTTTTTAAGAATTCTCAAATTTTCAGAAAGGAGGTTCCATATAAGGTCAAAAACTACATACTCAGATCTTCACCAAACTTTGCAGGGATACTTTGGATGTCAAGACACGTGGAAAAAACGTACAAAACAAGAGATTGGGGTCATCAAGATTTTGGACGAATTTTTTAAGAATTTTCCAATTTTCAGATGGGAGGTTCAATATAAGGTCAAAAACTACATACTCAGATCTTCACCAAACTTTGCATGGATACATTGGATGTCAAGACACGTGGAAAAAACATACAAAACATAGGATTCGGAACATCAAGATTTTTGTCGAATTTTTTAAGAATTTTCAAATTTTCAGATAGGAGGTTCCATATAAGGTCAAAAACTACATACTCAGATCTTCACCAAACATTGCAGGAATACATTGGATGTCAAGACACGTGGAAAAAACGTACAAAACAAGAGATTGGGGTCATCAAGATTTTGCACGGATTTTTTAAGAATTTTCAAATTTTCAGATAGGAGGTTCCAGATGAGGTCAAAAACTACATACTCAGATCTTCACCAAACTTTGCAGGAATACTTTGCATGTCAAGACACGTGGAAAAAACGTACAAAACAAGAGATCGGAGACATCAAGATTTTCGACGAATTTTTTAAGAATTTTCAAATTTTCAGATGGGAGGTTCCAGATAAGGTCAAAAACGACATACTCAGATCTTCACCAAACTTTGCAGGGATCCATTGGAGGTCGAGACACGTGGAAAAAACGTACAAAACAAGAGATTGGAGACATCAAGATTTTGGACGAATTTTTTAAGAATTTTCAAATTTTCAGATAGGAGGTTCCATATAAGGTCAAAAACTACATACTCAGATCTTCACCAAACTTTGCAGGGATACATTGGATGTCAAGACACGTGGAAAAAACGTACAAAACAAGAGATTGGAGACATCAAGATTTTCGACGAATTTTTTAAGAATTTTCAAATTTTCAGAAAGGATGTTCCAGATAAGGTCAAAAACGACATACTCAGATCTTCACCAAACTTTGCAGGGATCCATTGGAGGTCGAGACACGTGGAAAAAACGTACAAAACAAGAGATTGGAGACATCAAGATTTTGGACGAATTTTTGAAGAATTTTCAAATTTTCAGATAGGAGGTTCCAGATAAGGTCTAAAACTACATACTCAGATCTCCAACAAACATTGCAGGAATACATTGGATGTCAAGACACGTGGAAAAAACGTACAAAACAAGAGATTGGAGACATCAAGATTTTCGACGAATTTTTGAAGAATTTTCAAATTTTCAGATAGGAGGTTCCAGATAAGGTCAAAAACTACATACTCAGATCTTCACCAAACGTTGCAGGGATACTTTGCATGTCAAGACACGTGGAAAAAACGTACAAAACAAAAGATTGGAGACATCAAGATTTTCGACGAATTTTTTAAGAATTTTCAAATTTTCAGATGGGAGGTTCCAGATAAGGTCAAAAACGACATACTCAGATCTTCACCAAACTTTGCATGGATACATTGGATGTCAAGACACGTGGAAAAAACGTACAAAACAAGAGATTGGAGACATCAAGATTTTGGACGAATTTTTTAAGAATTTTCAAATTTTCAGATGGGAGGTTCAATATAAGGTCAAAAACTACATACTCAGATCTTCACCAAACTTTGCAGGGATACTTTGGATGTCAAGACACGTGGAAAAAACGTACAAAACAAGAGATTGGGGTCATCAAGATTTTGGACGAATTTTTTAAGAATTTTCAAATTTTCAGATGGGAGGTTGAATTTAAGGTCAAAAACTACATACTCAGATCTTCACCAAACTTTGCATGGATACATTGGATGTCAAGACACGTGGAAAAAACATACAAAACATAGGATTCGGAACATCAAGATTTTGGTCGAATTTTTTTAAGAATTTTCAAATTTTCAGATAGGAGGTTCCATATAAGGTCAAAAACTACATACTCAGATCTTCACCAAACATTGCAGGAATACATTGGATATCAAGACACGTGGAAAAAACGTACAAAACAAGAGATTGGGGTCATCAAGATTTTGCACGGATTTTTTAGGAATTTTCAAATTTTCAGATGGGAGGTTCCAGATAAGGTCAAAAACTACATACTCAGATCTTCACCAAACTTTGCAGGGATACATTGGATGTCAAGACACGTGGAAAAAACGTACAAAACAAGAGATTGGAGACATCAAGATTTTGGACGAATTTTTTAAGAATTTTCAAATTTTCAGATAGGAGGTTCCATATAAGGTTAAAAACTACATACTCAGATCTTCACCAAACTTTGCATGGATACATTATGTGTCAAGACACGTGGAAAAAACGTACAAAACAAAAGATTGGAGACATCAAGATTTTGGTCGAATTTTTTAAGAATTTTCAAATTTTCAGATGGGAGGTTCCAGATAAGGTCAAAAACTACATACTCAGATCTTCACCAAACTTTGCAGGGATACATTGGATGTCAAGACACGTGGAAAAAACGTACAAAACAAGAGATTGGAGACATCAAGATTATGGACGAATTTTTTGAGAATTTTCAAATTTTCAGAAAGGAGGTTCCATATAAGGTCAAAAACTACATACTCAGATCTTCACCAAACTTTGCAGGGATACATTGGATGTCAAGACACGTGGAAAAAACGCACAAAACAAGAGATTGGAGACATCAAGATTTTCGACGAATTTTTTAAGAATTTTCAAATTTTCAGAAAGGATGTTCCAGATAAGGTCAAAAACGACATACTCAGATCTTCACCAAACTTTGCAGGGATACATTGGAGGTCGAGACACGTGGAAAAAACGTACAAAACAAGAGATTGGAGACATCAAGATTTTGGACGAATTTTTGAAGAATTTTCAAATTTTCTGATAGGAGGTCCCAGATAAGGTCAAAAACTACATACTCAGATCTCCACCAAACATTGCAGGGATACATTGGATGTCAAGACACGTGGAAAAAACGTACAAAACAAGAGATTGGAGACATCAAGATTTTCGACGAATTTTTGAAGAATTTTCAAATTTTCAGATAGGAGGTTCCAGATAAGGTCAAAAACTACATACTCAGATCTTCACCAAACGTTGCAGGGATACTTTGCATGTCAAGACACGTGGAAAAAACGTACAAAACAAGAGATTGGAGACATCAAGATTTTCGACGAATTTTTTAAGAATTTTCAAATTTTCAGATGGGAGGTTCCAGATAAGGTCAAAAACGACATACTCAGATCTTCACCAAACTTTGCATGGATACATTGGATGTCAAGACACGTGGAAAAAACGTACAAAACAAGAGATTGGGGTCATCAAGATTTTGCACGGATTTTTTAGGAATTTTCAAATTTTCAGATGGGAGGTTCCAGATAAGGTCAAAAACTACATACTCAGATCTTCACCAAACTTTGCAGGGATACATTGGATGTCAAGACACGTGGAAAAAACGTACAAAACAAGAGATTGGAGACATCAAGATTTTGGACGAATTTTTTAAGAATTTTCAAATTTTCAGATAGGAGGTTCCATATAAGGTCAAAAACTACATACTCAGATCTTCACCAAACTTTGCATGGATACATTATGTGTCAAGACACGTGGAAAAAACGTACAAAACAAAAGATTGGAGACATCAAGATTTTGGTCGAATTTTTTAAGAATTTTCAAATTTTCAGATGGGAGGTTCCAGATAAGGTCAAAAACTACATACTCAGATCTTCACCAAACTTTGCAGGGATACATTGGATGTCAAGACACGTGGAAAAACGTACAAAAAAGAGATTGGAGACATGAAGATTTTGGACGAATTTTTTAACAATTTTCAAATTTTCAGAAAGGATGTTCCAGATAAGGTCAAAAACGACATACTCAGATCTTCACCAAACTTTGCAGGGATACATTGGATATCAAGACACGTGGAAAAAACGTACAAAACAAGAGATTGGAGACATCAAGATTTTCGACGAATTTTTTAAGAATTTTCAAATTTTCAGATAGGAGGTTCCAGATAAGGTCAAAAACTACATACTCAGATCTTCACCAAACGTTGCAGGGATACTTTGCATGTCAAGACACGTGGAAAAAACGTACAAAACAAAAGATTGGAGACATCAAGATTTTCGACGAATTTTTTAAGAATTTTCAAATTTTCAGATGGGAGGTTCCAGATAAGGTCAAAAACGACATACTCAGATCTTCACCAAACTTTGCATGGATACATTGGATGTCAAGACACGTGGAAAAAACGTACAAAACAAGAGATTGGAGACATCAAGATTTTGGAAGAATTTTTTAAGAATTCTCAAATTTTCAGAAAGGAGGTTCCATATAAGGTCAAAAACTACATACTCAGATCTTCACCAAACTTTGCAGGGATACTTTGGATGTCAAGACACGTGGAAAAAACGTACAAAACAAGAGATTGGGGTCATCAAGATTTTGGACGAATTTTTTAAGAATTTTCAAATTTTCAGATGGGAGGTTCAATATAAGGTCAAAAACTACATACTCAGATCTTCACCAAACTTTGCATGGATACATTGGATGTCAAGACACGTGGAAAAAACATACAAAACATAGGATTCGGAACATCAAGATTTTGGTCGAATTTTTTAAGAATTTTCAAATTTTCAGATAGGAGGTTCCATATAAGGTCAAAAACTACATACTCAGATCTTCACCAAACATTGCAGGAATACATTGGATGTCAAGACACGTGGAAAAAACGTACAAAACAAGAGATTGGGGTCATCAAGATTTTGCACGGATTTTTTAGGAATTTTCAAATTTTCAGATGGGAGGTTCCAGATAAGGTCAAAAACTACATACTCAGATCTTCACCAAACTTTGCAGGGATACATTGGATGTCAAGACACGTGGAAAAAACGTACAAAACAAGAGATTGGAGACATCAAGATTTTGGACGAATTTTTTAAGAATTTTCAAATTTTCAGATAGGAGGTTCCATATAAGGTCAAAAACTACATACTCAGATCTTCACCAAACTTTGCATGGATACACTATGTGTCAAGACACGTGGAAAAACGTACAAAACAAAAGATTGGAGACATCAAGATTTTGGTCGAATTTTTTAAGAATTTTCAAATTTTCAGATGGGAGGTTCCAGATAAGGTCAAAAACTACATACTCAGATCTTCACCAAACTTTGCAGGGATACATTGGATGTCAAGACACGTGGAAAAAACGTACAAAAAAGAGATTGGAGACATCAAGATTTTGGACGAATTTTTTAAGAATTTTCAAATTTTCAGATAGGAGGTTCCATATAAGGTCAAAAACGACATACTCAGATCTTCACCAAACTTTGCAGGGATACATTGGATATCAAGACACGTGGAAATAACGTACAAAACAAGAGATTGGAGACATCAAGATTTTGGACGAATTTTTTAAGAATTTTCAAATTTTCAGAAAGGATGTTCCAGATAAGGTCAAAAACGACATACTCAGATCTTCACCAAACTTTGCAGGGATCCATTGGAGGTCGAGACACGTGGAAAAAACGTACAAAACAAGAGATTGGAGACATCAAAATTTTGGACGAATTTTTGAAGAATTTTCAAATTTTCAGATAGGAGGTTCCAGATAAGGTCTAAAACTACATACTCAGATCTCCACCAAACATTGCAGGAATACATTGGATGTCAAGACACGTGGAAAAAACGTACAAAACAAGAGATTGGAGACATCAAGATTTTCGACGAATTTTTGAAGAATTTTCAAATTTTCAGATAGGAGGTTCCAGATAAGGTCAAAAACTACATACTCAGATCTTCACCAAACGTTGCAGGGATACTTTGCATGTCAAGACACGTGGAAAAAACGTACAAAACAAGAGATTGGAGACATCAAGATTTTCGACGAATTTTTTAAGAATTTTCAAATTTTCAGATGGGATGTTCCAGATAAGGTCAAAAACGACATACTCAGATCTTCACCAAACTTTGCATGGATACATTGGATGTCAAGACACGTGGAAAAAACGTACAAAACAAGAGATTGGAGACATCAAGATTTTGGACGAATTTTTTAAGAATTCTCAAATTTTCAGAAAGGAGGTTCCATATAAGGTCAAAAACTACATACTCAGATCTTCACCAAACTTTGCAGGGATACTTTGGATGTCAAGACACGTGGAAAAAACGTACAAAACAAGAGATTGGGGTCATCAAGATTTTGGACGAATTTTTTAAGAATTTTCAAATTTTCAGATGGGAGGTTCAATATAAGGTCAAAAACTACATACTCAGATCTTCACCAAACTTTGCATGGATACATTGGATGTCAAGACACGTGGAAAAAACATACAAAACATAGGATTCGGAACATCAAGATTTTGGTCGAATTTTTTAAGAATTTTCAAATTTTCAGATAGGAGGTTCCATATAAGGTCAAAAACTACATACTCAGATCTTCACCAAACATTGCAGGAATACATTGGATGTCAAGACACGTGGAAAAAACGTACAAAACAAGAGATTGGGGTCATCAAGATTTTGCACGGATTTTTTAGGAATTTTCAAATTTTCAGATGGGAGGTTCCAGATAAGGTCAAAAACTACATACTCAGATCTTCACCAAACTTTGCAGGGATACATTGGATGTCAAGACACGTGGAAAAAACGTACAAAACAAGAGATTGGAGACATCAAGATTTTGGACGAATTTTTTAAGAATTTTCAAATTTTCAGATAGGAGGTTCCATATAAGGTCAAAAACTACATACTCAGATCTTCACCAAACTTTGCATGGATACATTATGTGTCAAGACACGTGGATAAAACGTACAAAACAAAAGATTGGAGACATCAAGATTTTGGTCGAATTTTTTAAGAATTTTCAAATTTTCAGATGGGAGGTTCCAGATAAGGTCAAAAACTACATACTCAGATCTTCACCAAACTTTGCAGGGATACATTGGATGTCAAGACACGTGGAAAAAACGTACAAAAAAGAGATTGGAGACATCAAGATTTTGGACGAATTTTTTAACAATTTTCAAATTTTCAGAAAGGATGTTCCAGATAAGGTCAAAAACGACATACTCAGATCTTCACCAAACTTTGCAGGGATACATTGGATATCAAGACACGTGGAAAAAACGTACAAAACAAGAGATTGGAGACATCAAGATTTTGGACGAATTTTTTAAGAATTTTCAAATTTTCAGATAGGAGGTTCCAGATAAGGTCAAAAACTACATACTCAGATCTTCACCAAACTTTGCAGGGATACATTGGATGTCAAGACACGTGGAAAAAACGTACAAAACAAGAGATTGGGGTCATCAAGATTTTGGACGGATTTTTTAGGAATTTTCAAATTTTCAAATGGGAGGTTCCAGATAAGGTCAAAAACTACATACTCAGATCTTCACCAAACATTGCAGGGATACATTGGATGTCAAGACACGTGGAAAAAACGTACAAAACAAGAGATTGGAGACATCAAAATTTTGGACGAATTTTTTAAGAATTTTCAAATTTTCAGATAGGAGGTTCCAGATGAGGTCAAAAACTACATACTCAGATCTTCACCAAACTTTGCAGGAATACTTTGCATGTCAAGACACGTGGAAAAAACGTACAAAACAAGAGATCGGAGACATCAAGATTTTCGACGAATTTTTTAAGAATTTTCAAATTTTCAGATGGGAGGTTCCAGATAAGGTCAAAAACGACATACTCAGATCTTCACCAAACTTTGCATGGATACATTGGATGTCAAGACACGTGGAAAAAACATACAAAACATAGGATTGGTGACATCAAGATTTTGGACGAATTTTTTAAGAATTTTCAAATTTTCAGATGGGAGGTTCCATATAAGGTCAAAAACTACATACTCAGATCTTCACCAAACTTTGCAGGAATACTTTGCATGTCAAGACACGTGGAAAAAACGTACAAAACAAGAGATCGGAGACATCAAGATTTTCGACGAATTTTTTAAGAATTTTCAAATTTTCAGATGGGAGGTTCCAGATAAGGTCAAAAACGACATACTCAGATCTTCACCAAACTTTGCAGGGATCCATTGGAGGTCGAGACACGTGGAAAAAACGTACAAAACAAGAGATTGGAGACATCAAGATTTTGGACGAATTTTTTAAGAATTTTCAAATTTTCAGATAGGAGGTTCCATATAAGGTCAAAAACTACATACTCAGATCTTCACCAAACTTTGCAGGGATACATTGGATGTCAAGACACGTGGAAAAAACGTACAAAACAAGAGATTGGAGACATCAAGATTTTCGACGAATTTTTTAAGAATTTTCAAATTTTCAGAAAGGATGTTCCAGATAAGGTCAAAAACGACATACTCAGATCTTCACCAAACTTTGCAGGGATCCATTGGAGGTCGAGACACGTGGAAAAAACGTACAAAACAAGAGATTGGAGACATCAAGATTTTGGACGAATTTTTGAAGAATTTTCAAATTTTCAGATAGGAGGTTCCAGATAAGGTCAAAAACGACATACTCAGATCTTCACCAAACTTTGCATGGATACATTGGATGTCAAGACACGTGGAAAAAACGTACAAAACAAGAGATTGGGGTCATCAAGATTTTGCACGGATTTTTTAGGAATTTTCAAATTTTCAGATGGGAGGTTCCAGATAAGGTCAAAAACTACATACTCAGATCTTCACCAAACTTTGCAGGGATACATTGGATGTCAAGACACGTGGAAAAAACGTACAAAACAAGAGATTGGAGACATCAAGATTTTGGACGAATTTTTTAAGAATTTTCAAATTTTCAGATAGGAGGTTCCATATAAGGTCAAAAACTACATACTCAGATCTTCACCAAACTTTGCATGGATACATTATGTGTCAAGACACGTGGAAAAAACGTACAAAACAAGAGATTGTGGTCATCAAGATTTTGGACGGATTTTTTAGGAATTTTCAAATTTTCAGATGGGAGGTTCCAGATAAGGTCAAAAACTACATACTCAGATCTTCACCAAACTTTGCAGGGATACATTGGATGTCAAGACACGTGGAAAAAACGTACAAAAAAGAGATTGGAGACATCAAGATTTTGGACGAATTTTTTAACAATTTTCAAATTTTCAGAAAGGATGTTCCAGATAAGGTCAAAAACGACATACTCAGATCTTCACCAAACTTTGCAGGGATACATTGGATATCAAGACACGTGGAAAAAACGTACAAAACAAGAGATTGGAGACATCAAGATTTTGGACGAATTTTTTAAGAATTTTCAAATTTTCAGATAGGAGGTTCCAGATAAGGTCAAAAACTACATACTCAGATCTTCACCAAACTTTGCAGGGATACATTGGATGTCAAGACACGTGGAAAAAACGTACAAAACAAGAGATTGGGGTCATCAAGATTTTGGACGGATTTTTTAGGAATTTTCAAATTTTCAAATGGGAGGTTCCAGATAAGGTCAAAAACTACATACTCAGATCTTCACCAAACATTGCAGGGATACATTGGATGTCAAGACACGTGGAAAAAACGTACAAAACAAGAGATTGGAGACATCAAAATTTTGGACGAATTTTTTAAGAATTTTCAAATTTTCAGATAGGAGGTTCCAGATGAGGTCAAAAACTACATACTCAGATCTTCACCAAACTTTGCAGGAATACTTTGCATGTCAAGACACGTGGAAAAAACGTACAAAACAAGAGATCGGAGACATCAAGATTTTCGACGAATTTTTTAAGAATTTTCAAATTTTCAGATGGGAGGTTCCAGATAAGGTCAAAAACGACATACTCAGATCTTCACCAAACTTTGCATGGATACATTGGATGTCAAGACACGTGGAAAAAACATACAAAACATAGGATTGGTGACATCAAGATTTTGGACGAATTTTTTAAGAATTTTCAAATTTTCAGATGGGAGGTTCCATATAAGGTCAAAAACTACATACTCAGATCTTCACCAAACTTTGCAGGAATACTTTGCATGTCAAGACACGTGGAAAAAACGTACAAAACAAGAGATCGGAGACATCAAGATTTTCGACGAATTTTTTAAGAATTTTCAAATTTTCAGATGGGAGGTTCCAGATAAGGTCAAAAACGACATACTCAGATCTTCACCAAACTTTGCAGGGATCCATTGGAGGTCGAGACACGTGGAAAAAACGTACAAAACAAGAGATTGGAGACATCAAGATTTTGGACGAATTTTTTAAGAATTTTCAAATTTTCAGATAGGAGGTTCCATATAAGGTCAAAAACTACATACTCAGATCTTCACCAAACTTTGCAGGGATACATTGGATGTCAAGACACGTGGAAAAAACGTACAAAACAAGAGATTGGAGACATCAAGATTTTCGACGAATTTTTTAAGAATTTTCAAATTTTCAGAAAGGATGTTCCAGATAAGGTCAAAAACGACATACTCAGATCTTCACCAAACTTTGCAGGGATCCATTGGAGGTCGAGACACGTGGAAAAAACGTACAAAACAAGAGATTGGAGACATCAAGATTTTGGACGAATTTTTGAAGAATTTTCAAATTTTCAGATAGGAGGTTCCAGATAAGGTCAAAAACGACATACTCAGATCTTCACCAAACTTTGCATGGATACATTGGATGTCAAGACACGTGGAAAAAACGTACAAAACAAGAGATTGGGGTCATCAAGATTTTGCACGGATTTTTTAGGAATTTTCAAATTTTCAGATGGGAGGTTCCAGATAAGGTCAAAAACTACATACTCAGATCTTCACCAAACTTTGCAGGGATACATTGGATGTCAAGACACGTGGAAAAAACGTACAAAACAAGAGATTGGAGACATCAAGATTTTGGACGAATTTTTTAAGAATTTTCAAATTTTCAGATAGGAGGTTCCATATAAGGTCAAAAACTACATACTCAGATCTTCACCAAACTTTGCATGGATACATTATGTGTCAAGACACGTGGAAAAAACGTACAAAACAAAATATTGGAGACATCAAGATTTTGGTCGAATTTTTTAAGAATTTTCAAATTTTCAGATGGGAGGTTCCAGATAAGGTCAAAAACTACATACTCAGATCTTCACCAAACTTTGCAGGGATACATTGGATGTCAAGACACGTGGAAAAAACGTACAAAAAAGAGATTGGAGACATCAAGATTTTGGTCGAATTTTTTAAGAATTTTCAAATTTTCAGATGGGATGTTCCAGATAAGGTCAAAAACTACATACTCAGATCTTCACCAAACGTTGCAGGGATACATTGGATGTCAAGACACGTGGAAAAAACGTACAAAACAAGAGATTGGAGACATCAAGATTTTCGACGAATTTTTGAAGAATTTTCAAATTTTCAGATAGGAGGTTCCAGATAAGGTCAAAAACTACATACTCAGATCTTCACCAAACGTTGCAGGGATACTTTGCATGTCAAGACACGTGGAAAAAACGTACAAAACAAAAGATTGGAGACATCAAGATTTTCGACGAATTTTTTAAGAATTTTCAAATTTTCAGATGGGAGGTTCCAGATAAGGTCAAAAACGACATACTCAGATCTTCACCAAACTTTGCATGGATACATTGGATGTCAAGACACGTGGAAAAAACGTACAAAACAAGAGATTGGAGACATCAAGATTTTGGACGAATTTTTTAAGAATTTTCAAATTTTCAGATGGGAGGTTCAATATAAGGTCAAAAACTACATACTCAGATCTTCACCAAACTTTGCAGGGATACTTTGGATGTCAAGACACGTGGAAAAAACGTACAAAACAAGAGATTGGGGTCATCAAGATTTTGGACGAATTTTTTAAGAATTTTCAAATTTTCAGATGGGAGGTTCAATATAAGGTCAAAAACTACATACTCAGATCTTCACCAAACTTTGCATGGATACATTGGATGTCAAGACACGTGGAAAAAACATACAAAACATAGGATTCGGAACATCAAGATTTTGGTCGAATTTTTTAAGAATTTTCAAATTTTCAGATAGGAGGTTCCATATAAGGTCAAAAACTACATACTCAGATCTTCACCAAACATTGCAGGAATACATTGGATATCAAGACACGTGGAAAAAACGTACAAAACAAGAGATTGGGGTCATCAAGATTTTGCACGGATTTTTTAGGAATTTTCAAATTTTCAGATGGGAGGTTCCAGATAAGGTCAAAAACTACATACTCAGATCTTCACCAAACTTTGCAGGGATACATTATATGTCAAGACACGTGGAAAAAACGTACAAAACAAGAGATTGGAGACATCAAGATTTTGGACGAATTTTTTAAGAATTTTCAAATTTTCAGATAGGAGGTTCCATATAAGGTCAAAAACTACATACTCAGATCTTCACCAAACTTTGCATGGATACATTATGTGTCAAGACACGTGGAAAAAACGTACAAAACAAAAGATTGGAGACATCAAGATTTTGGTCGAATTTTTTAAGAATTTTCAAATTTTCAGATGGGAGGTTCCAGATAAGGTCAAAAACTACATACTCAGATCTTCACCAAACTTTGCAGGGATACATTGGATGTCAAGACACGTGGAAAAAACGTACAAAACAAGAGATTGGAGACATCAAGATTTTCGACGAATTTTTTAAGAATTTTCAAATTTTCAGAAAGGATGTTCCAGATAAGGTCAAAAACGACATACTCAGATCTTCACCAAACTTTGCAGGGATACATTGGAGGTCGAGACACGTGGAAAAAACGTACAAAACAAGAGATTGGAGACATCAAGATTTTGGACGAATTTTTGAAGAATTTTCAAATTTTCTGATAGGAGGTCCCAGATAAGGTCAAAAACTACATACTCAGATCTCCACCAAACATTGCAGGGATACATTGGATGTCAAGACACGTGGAAAAAACGTACAAAACAAGAGATTGGAGACATCAAGATTTTCGACGAATTTTTGAAGAATTTTCAAATTTTCAGATAGGAGGTTCCAGATAAGGTCAAAAACTACATACTCAGATCTTCACCAAACGTTGCAGGGATACTTTGCATGTCAAGACACGTGGAAAAAACGTACAAAACAAGAGATTGGAGACATCAAGATTTTCGACGAATTTTTTAAGAATTTTCAAATTTTCAGATGGGAGGTTCCAGATAAGGTCAAAAACGACATACTCAGATCTTCACCAAACTTTGCATGGATACATTGGATGTCAAGACACGTGGAAAAAACGTACAAAACAAGAGATTGGGGTCATCAAGATTTTGCACGGATTTTTTAGGAATTTTCAAATTTTCAGATGGGAGGTTCCAGATAAGGTCAAAAACTACATACTCAGATCTTCACCAAACTTTGCAGGGATACATTGGATGTCAAGACACGTGGAAAAAACGTACAAAACAAGAGATTGGAGACATCAAGATTATGGACGAATTTTTTGAGAATTTTCAAATTTTCAGAAAGGAGGTTCCATATAAGGTCAAAAACTACATACTCAGATCTTCACCAAACTTTGCAGGGATACATTGGATGTCAAGACACGTGGAAAAAACGTACAAAACAAGAGATTGGAGACATCAAGATTTTGGTCGAATTTTTTAAGAATTTTCAAATTTTCAGATGGGAGGTTCCAGATAAGGTCAAAAACTACATACTCAGATCTTCACCAAACTTTGCAGGGATACATTGGATGTCAAGACACGTGGAAAAAACGTACAAAACAAGAGATTGGAGACATCAAGATTATGGACGAATTTTTTGAGAATTTTCAAATTTTCAGAAAGGAGGTTCCATATAAGGTCAAAAACTACATACTCAGATCTTCACCAAACTTTGCAGGGATACATTGGATGTCAAGACACGTGGAAAAAACGTACAAAACAAGAGATTGGAGACATCAAGATTTTCGACGAATTTTTTAAGAATTTTCAAATTTTCAGAAAGGATGTTCCAGATAAGGTCAAAAACGACATACTCAGATCTTCACCAAACTTTGCAGGGATACATTGAAGGTCGAGACACGTGGAAAAAGCGTACAAAACAAGAGATTGGAGACATCAAGATTTTGGACGAATTTTTGAAGAATTTTCAAATTTTCTGATAGGAGGTCCCAGATAAGGTCAAAAACTACATACTCAGATCTCCACCAAACATTGCAGGGATACATTGGATGTCAAGACACGTGGAAAAAACGTACAAAACAAGAGATTGGAGACATCAAGATTTTCGACGAATTTTTGAAGAATTTTCAAATTTTCAGATAGGAGGTTCCAGATAAGGTCAAAAACTACATACTCAGATCTTCACCAAACGTTGCAGGGATACTTTGCATGTCAAGACACGTGGAAAAAACGTACAAAACAAGAGATTGGAGACATCAAGATTTTCGACGAATTTTTTAAGAATTTTCAAATTTTCAGATGGGAGGTTCCAGATAAGGTCAAAAACGACATACTCAGATCTTCACCAAACTTTGCATGGATACATTGGATGTCAAGACACGTGGAAAAAACGTACAAAACAAGAGATTGGGGTCATCAAGATTTTGCACGGATTTTTTAGGAATTTTCAAATTTTCAGATGGGAGGTTCCAGATAAGGTCAAAAACTACATACTCAGATCTTCACCAAACTTTGCAGGGATACATTGGATGTCAAGACACGTGGAAAAAACGTACAAAACAAGAGATTGGAGACATCGAGATTTTGGACGAATTTTTTAAGAATTTTCAAATTTTCAGATAGGAGGTTCCATATAAGGTCAAAAACTACATACTCAGATCTTCACCAAACTTTGCATGGATACATTATGTGTCAAGACACGTGGAAAAAACGTACAAAACAAAAGATTGGAGACATCAAGATTTTGGTCGAATTTTTTAAGAATTTTCAAATTTTCAGATGGGAGGTTCCAGATAAGGTCAAAAACTACATACTCAGATCTTCACCAAACTTTGCAGGGATACATTGGATGTCAAGACACGTGGAAAAAACGTACAAAAAAGAGATTGGAGACATGAAGATTTTGGACGAATTTTTTAACAATTTTCAAATTTTCAGAAAGGATGTTCCAGATAAGGTCAAAAACGACATACTCAGATCTTCACCAAACTTTGCAGGGATACATTGGATATCAAGACACGTGGAAAAAACGTACAAAACAAGAGATTGGAGACATCAAGATTTTCGACGAATTTTTTAAGAATTTTCAAATTTTCAGATAGGAGGTTCCAGATAAGGTCAAAAACTACATACTCAGATCTTCACCAAACGTTGCAGGGATACTTTGCATGTCAAGACACGTGGAAAAAACGTACAAAACAAAAGATTGGAGACATCAAGATTTTCGACGAATTTTTTAAGAATTTTCAAATTTTCAGATGGGAGGTTCCAGATAAGGTCAAAAACGACATACTCAGATCTTCACCAAACTTTGCATGGATACATTGGATGTCAAGACACGTGGAAAAAACGTACAAAACAAGAGATTGGAGACATCAAGATTTTGGACGAATTTTTTAAGAATTCTCAAATTTTCAGAAAGGAGGTTCCAAATAAGGTCAAAAACTACATACTCAGATCTTCACCAAACTTTGCAGGGATACTTTGGATGTCAAGACACGTGGAAAAAACGTACAAAACAAGAGATTGGGGTCATCAAGATTTTGGACGAATTTTTTAAGAATTTTCAAATTTTCAGATGGTAGGTTCAATATAAGGTCAAAAACTACATACTCAGATCTTCACCAAACTTTGCATGGATACATTGGATGTCAAGACACGTGGAAAAAACATACAAAACATAGGATTCGGAACATCAAGATTTTGGTCGAATTTTTTAAGAATTTTCAAATTTTCAGATAGGAGGTTCCATATAAGGTCAAAAACTACATACTCAGATCTTCACCAAACATTGCAGGAATACATTGGATGTCAAGACACGTGGAAAAAACGTACAAAACAAGAGATTGGGGTCATCAAGATTTTGCACGGATTTTTTAGGAATTTTCAAATTTTCAGATGGGAGGTTCCAGATAAGGTCAAAAACTACATACTCAGAACTTCACCAAACTTTGCAGGGATACATTGGATGTCAAGACACGTGGAAAAAACGTACAAAACAAGAGATTGGAGACATCAAGATTTTGGACGAATTTTTTAAGAATTTTCAAATTTTCAGATAGGAGGTTCCATATAAGGTCAAAAACTACATACCCAGATCTTCACCAAACTTTGCATGGATACACTATGTGTCAAGACACGTGGAAAAAACGTACAAAACAAAAGATTGGAGACATCAAGATTTTGGTCGAATTTTTTAAGAATTTTCAAATTTTCAGATGGGAGGTTCCAGATAAGGTCAAAAACTACATACTCAGATCTTCACCAAACTTTGCAGGGATACATTGGATGTCAAGACACGTGGAAAAAACGTACAAAAAAGAGATTGGAGACATCAAGATTTTGGACGAATTTTTTAAGAATTTTCAAATTTTCAGATAGGAGGTTCCATATAAGGTCAAAAACGACATACTCAGATCTTCACCAAACTTTGCAGGGATACATTGGATATCAAGACACGTGGAAAAAACGTACAAAACAAGAGATTGGAGACATCAAGATTTTGGACGAATTTTTTAAGAATTTTCAAATTTTCAGAAAGGATGTTCCAGATAAGGTCAAAAACGACATACTCAGATCTTCACCAAACTTTGCAGGGATCCATTGGAGGTCGAGACACGTGGAAAAAACGTACAAAACAAGAGATTGGAGACATCAAGATTTTGGACGAATTTTTGAAGAATTTTCAAATTTTCAGATAGGAGGTTCCAGATAAGGTCTAAAACTACATACTCAGATCTCCACCAAACATTGCAGGAATACATTGGATGTCAAGACACGTGGAAAAAACGTACAAAACAAGAGATTGGAGACATCAAGATTTTCGACGAATTTTTGAAGAATTTTCAAATTTTCAGATAGGAGGTTCCAGATAAGGTCAAAAACTACATACTCAGATCTTCACCAAACGTTGCAGGGATACTTTGCATGTCAAGACACGTGGAAAAAACGTACAAAACAAGAGATTGGAGACATCAAGATTTTCGACGAATTTTTTAAGAATTTTCAAATTTTCAGATGGGAGGTTCCAGATAAGGTCAAAAACGACATACTCAGATCTTCACCAAACTTTGCATGGATACATTGGATGTCAAGACACGTGGAAAAAACGTACAAAACAAGAGATTGGAGACATCAAGATTTTGGACGAATTTTTTAAGAATTCTCAAATTTTCAGAAAGGAGGTTCCATATAAGGTCAAAAACTACATACTCAGATCTTCACCAAACTTTGCAGGGATACTTTGGATGTCAAGACACGTGGAAAAAACGTACAAAACAAGAGATTGGGGTCATCAAGATTTTGGACGAATTTTTTAAGAATTTTCAAATTTTCAGATGGGAGGTTCAATATAAGGTCAAAAACTACATACTCAGATCTTCACCAAACTTTGCATGGATACATTGGATGTCAAGACACGTGGAAAAAACATACAAAACATAGGATTCGGAACATCAAGATTTTGGTCGTATTTTTTAAGAATTTTCAAATTTTCAGATAGGAGGTTCCATATAAGGTCAAAAACTACATACTCAGATCTTCACCAAACATTGCAGGAATACATTGGATGTCAAGACACGTGGAAAAAACGTACAAAACAAGAGATTGGGGTCATCAAGATTTTGCACGGATTTTTTAGGAATTTTCAAATTTTCAGATGGGAGGTTCCAGATAAGGTCAAAAACTACATACTCAGATCTTCACCAAACTTTGCAGGGATACATTGGATGTCAAGACACGTGGAAAAAACGTACAAAACAAGAGATTGGAGACATCAAGATTTTGGACGAATTTTTAAGAATTTTCAAATTTTCAGATAGGAGGTTCCATATAAGGTCAAAAACTACATACTCAGATCTTCACCAAACTTTGCATGGATACATTATGTGTCAAGACACGTGGATAAAACGTACAAAACAAAAGATTGGAGACATCAAGATTTTGGTCGAATTTTTTAAGAATTTTCAAATTTTCAGATGGGAGGTTCCAGATAAGGTCAAAAACTACATACTCAGATCTTCACCAAACTTTGCAGGGATACATTGGATGTCAAGACACGTGGAAAAAACGTACAAAAAAGAGATTGGAGACATCAAGATTTTGGACGAATTTTTTAACAATTTTCAAATTTTCAGAAAGGATGTTCCGGATAAGGTCAAAAACGACATACTCAGATCTTCACCAAACTTTGCAGGGATACATTGGATATCAAGACACGTGGAAAAAACGTACAAAACAAGAGATTGGAGACATCAAGATTTTGGACGAATTTTTTAAGAATTTTCAAATTTTCAGATAGGAGGTTCCAGATAAGGTCAAAAACTACATACTCAGATCTTCACCAAACTTTGCAGGGATACATTGGATGTCAAGACACGTGGAAAAAACGTACAAAACAAGAGATTGGGGTCATCAAGATTTTGGACGGATTTTTTAGGAATTTTCAAATTTTCAGATGGGAGGTTCCAGATAAGGTCAAAAACTACATACTCAGATCTTCACCAAACATTGCAGGGATACATTGGATGTCAAGACACGTGGAAAAAACGTACAAAACAAGAGATTGGAGACATCAAAATTTTGGACGAATTTTTTAAGAATTTTCAAATTTTCAGATAGGAGGTTCCAGATGAGGTCAAAAACTACATACTCAGATCTTCACCAAACTTTGCAGGAATACTTTGCATGTCAAGACACGTGGAAAAAACGTACAAAACAAGAGATCGGAGACATCAAGATTTTCGACGAATTTTTTAAGAATTTTCAAATTTTCAGATGGGAGGTTCCAGATAAGGTCAAAAACGACATACTCAGATCTTCACCAAACTTTGCATGGATACATTGGATGTCAAGACACGTGGAAAAAACATACAAAACATAGGATTGGTGACATCAAGATTTTGGAAGAATTTTTTAAGAATTTTCAAATTTTCAGATAGGAGGTTCCATATAAGGTCAAAAACTACATACTCAGATCTTCACCAAACTTTGCAGGGATACATTGGATGTCAAGACACGTGGAAAAAACGTACAAAACAAGAGATTGGAGACATCAAGATTATGGACGAATTTTTTGAGAATTTTCAAATTTTCAGAAAGGAGGTTCCATATAAGGTCAAAAACTACATACTCAGATCTTCACCAAACTTTGCAGGGATACATTGGATGTCAAGAAACGTGGAAAAAACGTACAAAACAAGAGATTGGAGACATCAAGATTTTCGACGAATTTTTTAAGAATTTTCATATTTTCAGAAAGGATGTTCCAGATAAGGTCAAAAACGACATACTCAGATCTTCACTAACTTTGCAGGGATACATTGGAGGTCAAGACACGTGGAAAAAACGTACAAAACAAGAGATTGGAGACATCAAGATTTTGGACGAATTTTTGAAGAATTTTCAAATTTTCAGATAGGAGGTTCCAGATAAGGTCAAAAACTACATACTCAGATCTCCACCAAACATTGCAGGGATACATTGGATGTCAAGACACGTGGAAAAAACGTACAAAGCAAGAGATTGGAGACATCAAGATTTTCGACGAATTTTTGAAGAATTTTCAAATTTTCAGATAGGAGGTTCCAGATAAGGTCAAAAACTACATACTCAGATCTTTACCAAACGTTGCATGGATACATTATGTGTCAAGACACGTGGAAAAAACGTACAAAACAAAAGATTGGAGACATCAAGATTTTGGTCGAATTTTTTAAGAATTTTCAAATTTTCAGATGGGAGGTTCCAGATAAGGTCAAAAACTACATACTCAGATCTTCACCAAACTTTGCAAGGATACATTGGATGTCAAGACACGTGGAAAAAACGTACAAAACAAGAGATTGGAGACATCAAGATTATGTACGAATTTTTTGAGAATTTTCAAATTTTCAGAAAGGAGGTTCCATATAAGGTCAAAAACTACATACTCAGATCTTCACCAAACTTTGCAGGGATACATTGGATGTCAAGACACGTGGAAAAAACGTACAAAACAAGAGATTGGAGACATCAAGATTTTCGACGAATTTTTTAAGAATTTTCAAATTTTCAGAAAGGATGTTCCAGATAAGGTCAAAAACGACATACTCAGATCTTCACCAAACTTTGCAGGGATACATTGGAGGTCGAGACACGTGGAAAAAACGTACAAAACAAGAGATTGGAGACATCAAGATTTTGGACGAATTTTTGAAGAATTTTCAAATTTTCTGATAGGAGGTCCCAGATAAGGTCAAAAACTACATACTCAGATCTCCACCAAACATTGCAGGGATACATTGGATGTCAAGACACGTGGAAAAAACGTACAAAACAAGAGATTGGAGACATCAAGATTTTCGACGAATTTTTGAAGAATTTTCAAATTTTCAGATGGGAGGTTCCAGATAAGGTCAAAAACTACATACTCAGATCTTCACCAAACTTTGCAGGGATACATTGGATGTCAAGACACGTGGAAAAAACGTACAAAAAAGAGATTGGAGACATCAAGATTTTGGACGAATTTTTTAACAATTTTCAAATTTTCAGAAAGGATGTTCCAGATAAGGTCAAAAACGACATACTCAGATCTTCACCAAACTTTGCATGGATACATTGGATGTCAAGACACGTGGAAAAAACGTACAAAACAAGAGATTGGGGTCATCAAGATTTTGCACGGATTTTTTAGGAATTTTCAAATTTTCAGATGGGAGGTTCCAGATAAGGTCAAAAACTACATACTCAGATCTTCACCAAACTTTGCAGGGATACATTGGATGTCAAGACACGTGGAAAAAACGTACAAAACAAGAGATTGGAGACATCAAGATTTTGGACGAATTTTTTAAGAATTTTCAAATTTTCAGATAGGAGGTTCCATATAAGGTCAAAAAATACATACTCAGATCTTCACCAAACTTTGCATGGATACATTATGTGTCAAGACACGTGGAAAAAACGTACAAAACAAAAGATTGGAGACATCAAGATTTTGGTCGAATTTTTTAAGAATTTTCAAATTTTCAGATGGGAGGTTCCAGATAAGGTCAAAAACTACATACTCAGATCTTCACCAAACTTTGCAGGGATACATTGGATGTCAAGACACGTGGAAAAAACGTACAAAAAAGAGATTAGAGACATCAAGATATTGGACGAATTTTTTTAACAATTTTCAAATTTTCAGAAAGGATGTTCCAGATAAGGTCAAAAACGACATACTCAGATCTTCACCAAACTTTGCAGGGATACATTGGATATCAAGACACGTGGAAAAAACGTACAAAACAAGAGATTGGAGACATCAAGATTTTCGAAGAATTTTTTAAGAATTTTCAAATTTTCAGATAGGAGGTTCCAGATAAGGTCAAAAACTACATACTCAGATCTTCACCAAACGTTGCAGGGATACTTTGCATGTCAAGACACGTGGAAAAAACGTACAAAACAAAAGATTGGAGACATCAAGATTTTCGACGAATTTTTTAAGAATTTTCAAATTTTCAGATGGGAGGTTCCAGATAAGGTCAAAAACGACATACTCAGATCTTCACCAAACTTTGCATGGATACATTGGATGTCAAGACACGTGGAAAAAACGTACAAACCAAGAGATTGGAGACATCAAGATTTTGGACGAATTTTTTAAGAATTCTCAAATTTTCAGAAAGGAGGTTCCATATAAAGTCAAAAACTACATACTCAGATCTTCACCAAACTTTGCAGGGATACTTTGGATGTCAAGACACGTGGAAAAAACGTACAAAACAAGAGATTGGGGTCATCAAGATTTTGGACGAATTTTTTAAGAATTTTCAAATTTTCAGGTGGGAGGTTCAATATAAGGTCAAAAACTACATACTCAGATCTTCACCAAACTTTGCAGGGATACATTGGATGTCAAGACACGTGGAAAAAACATACAAAACATAGGATTCGGAACATCAAGATTTTGGTCGAATTTTTTAAGAATTTTCAAATTTTCAGATAGGAGGTTCCATATAAGGTCAAAAACTACATACTCAGATCTTCACCAAACATTGCAGGAATACATTGGATGTCAAGACACGTGGAAAAAACGTACAAAACAAGAGATTGGGGTCATCAAGATTTTGCACGGATTTTTTAGGAATTTTCAAATTTTCAGATGGGAGGTTCCAGATAAGGTCAAAAACTACATACTCAGATCTTCACCAAACTTTGCAGGGATACATTGGATGTCAAGACACGTGGAAAAAACGTACAAAACAAGAGATTGGAGACATCAAGATTTTGGACGAATTTTTTAAGAATTTTCAAATTTTCAGATAGGAGGTTCCATATAAGGTCAAAAACTACATACTCAGATCTTCACCAAACTTTGCATGGATACATTATGTGTCAAGACACGTGGAAAAAACGTACAAAACAAAAGATTGGAGACATCAAGATTTTGGTCGAATTTTTTAAGAATTTTCAAATTTTCAGATGGGAGGTTCCAGATAAGGTCAAAAACTACATACTCAGATCTTCACCAAACTTTGCAGGGATCCATTGGATGTCAAGACACGTGGAAAAAACTTACAAAAAAGAGATTGGAGACATCAAGATTTTGGACGAATTTTTTAACAATTTTCAAATTTTCAGAAAGGATGTTCCAGATAAGGTCAAAAACGACATACTCAGATCTTCACCAAACTTTGCAGGGATACATTGGATATCAAGACACGTGGAAAAAACGTACAAAACAAGAGATTGGAGACATCAAGATTTTGGACGAATTTTTTAAGAATTTTCAAATTTTCAGATAGGAGGTTCCAGATAAGGTCAAAAACTACATACTCAGATCTTCACCAAACTTTGCAGGGATACATTGGATGTCAAGACACGTGGAAAAAACGTACAAAACAAGAGATTGGAGACATCAAGATTTTGGACGAATTTTTTAAGAATTTTCAAATTTTCAGATAGGAGGTTCCAGATGAGGTCAAAAACTACATACTCAGATCTTCACCAAACTTTGCAGGAATACTTTGCATGTCAAGACACGTGGAAAAAACGTACAAAACAAGAGATCGGAGACATCAAGATTTTCGACGAATTTTTTAAGAATTTTCAAATTTTCAGATGGGAGGTTCCAGATAAGGTCAAAAACGACATACTCAGATCTTCACCAAACTTTGCAGGGATCCATTGGAGGTCGAGACACGTGGAAAAAACGTACAAAACAAGAGATTGGAGACATCAAGATTTTGGACGAATTTTTTAAGAATTTTCAAATTTTCAGATAGGAGGTTCCATATAAGGTCAAAAACTACATACTCAGATCTTCACCAAACTTTGCAGGGATACATTGGATGTCAAGACACGTGGAAAAAACGTACAAAACAAGAGATTGGAGACATCAAGATTTTGGACGATTTTTTTAAAAATTTTCAAATTTTCAGAAATGCGGTTCCAGATAAGGTCAAAAACTACATACTCAGATCTTCACCAAACTTTGCAGGGATACATTGGATGTCAAGACACGTGGAAAAAACGTACAAAACAAGAGATTCGGGTCAACAAGATTTTGGACGGATTTTTTAGGAATTTTCAAATTTTCAGATGGGAGGTTCCAGATAAGGTCAAAAACTACATACTCAGATCTTCACCAAACTCTGCAGGGATACATTGTATGTCAAGACACGTGGAAAAAACATACAAAACATAGGATTGGGGACATCAAGATTTTGTTAAATTCTTTTAAGAATTTTCAAATTTTCAGATAGGAGGTTCCATATAAGGTCAAAAACTACATACTCAGATCTTCACCAAACATTGCAGGGATACATTGGATGTCAAGACACGTGGAAAGAACGTACAAAACAAGAGATTGGAGACATCAAGATTTTGGACGAATTTTTTAAGAATTTTCAAATTTTCAGATGGGAGGTTCAATATAAGGTCAAAAACTACATACTCAGATCTTCACCAAACTTTGCAGGGATACATTGGATGTCAAGACACGTGGAAAAAACATACAAAACATAGGATTCGGAACATCAAGATTTTGGTCGAATTTTTTAAGAATTTTCAAATTTTCAGAAAGGAGGTTCCATATAAGGTCAAAAACTACATACTCAGATCTTCACCAAACATTGCAGGAATACATTGGATGTCAAGACACGTGGAAAAAACGTACAAAACAAGAGATTGGGGTCATCAAGATTTTGCACGGATTTTTTAGGAATTTTCAAATTTTCAGATGGGAGTTTCCAGATAAGGTCAAAAACTACATACTCAGATCTTCACCAAACTTTGCAGGGATACATTGGATGTCAAGACACGTGGAAAAAACGTACAAAACAAGAGATTGGAGACATCAAGATTTTGGACGAATTTTTTAAGAATTTTCAAATTTTCAGATAGGAGGTTCCATATAAGGTCAAAAACTACATACTCAGATCTTCACCAAACTTTGCATGGATACATTATGTGTCAAGACACGTGGAAAAAACGTACAAAAAAAAAAAAGATTGGAGACATCAAGATTTTGGTCGAATTTTTTAAGAATTTTCAAATTTTCAGATGGGAGGTTCCAGATAAGGTCAAAAACTACATACTCAGATCTTCACCAAACTTTGCAGGGATCCATTGGATGTCAAGACACGTGGAAAAAACGTACAAAAAAGAGATTGGAGACATCAAGATTTTGGACGAATTTTTTAACAATTTTCAAATTTTCAGAAAGGATGTTCCAGATAAGGTCAAAAACGACATACTCAGATCTTCACCAAACTTTGCAGGGATACATTGGATGTCAAGACACGTGGAAAAAACGTACAAAACAAGAGATTGGAGACATCAAGATTTTGGACGAATTTTTTAAGAATTTTCAAATTTTCAGATAGGAGGTTCCAGATGAGGTCAAAAACTACATACTCAGATCTTCACCAAACTTTGCAGGAATACTTTGCATGTCAAGACACGTGGAAAAAACGTACAAAACAAGAGATCGGAGACATCAAGATTTTCGACGAATTTTTTAAGAATTTTCAAATTTTCAGATGGGAGGTTCCAGATAAGGTCAAAAACGACATACTCAGATCTTCACCAAACTTTGCAGGGATCCATTGGAGGTCGAGACACGTGGAAAAAACGTACAAAACAAGAGATTGGAGACATCAAGATTTTGGACGAATTTTTTAAGAATTTTCAAATTTTCAGATAGGAGGTTCCATATAAGGTCAAAAACTACATACTCAGATCTTCACCAAACTTTGCAGGGATACATTGGATGTCAAGACACGTGGAAAAAACGTACAAAACAAGAGATTGGAGACATCAAGATTTTGGACGATTTTTTTAAAAATTTTCAAATTTTCAGAAATGCGGTTCCAGATAAGGTCAAAAACTACATACTCAGATCTTCACCAAACTTTGCAGGGATACATTGGATGTCAAGACACGTGGAAAAAACGTACAAAACAAGAGATTCGGGTCAACAAGATTTTGGACGGATTTTTTAGGAATTTTCAAATTTTCAGATGGGAGGTTCCAGATAAGGTCAAAAACTACATACTCAGATCTTCACCAAACTCTGCAGGGATACATTGTATGTCAAGACACGTGGAAAAAACATACAAAACATAGGATTGGGGACATCAAGATTTTGTTAAATTCTTTTAAGAATTTTCAAATTTTCAGATAGGAGGTTCCATATAAGGTCAAAAACTACATACTCAGATCTTCACCAAACATTGCAGGGATACATTGGATGTCAAGACACGTGGAAAGAACGTACAAAACAAGAGATTGGAGACATCAAGATTTTGGACGAATTTTTTAAGAATTTTCAAATTTTCAGATAGGAGGCTCCATATAAGGTCAAAAACTACATACTCAGATCTTCACCAAACATTGCAGGGATACATTGGATGTCGAGACACGTGGAAAAAACGTACAAAACAAGAGATTGGAGACATCAAGATTTTGGACGAATTTTTTAAGAATTTTCAAATTTTCAGATAGGAGGTTCCAGATAAGGTCAAAAACTACATACTCAGATCTTCACCAAACGTTGCAGGGATACTTTGCATGTCAAGACACGTGGAAAAAACGTACAAAACAAGAGATCGGAGACATCAAGATTTTCGACGAATTTTTTAAGAATTTTCAAATTTTCAGATGGGAGGTTCCAGATAAGGTCAAAAACGACATACTCAGATCTTCACCAAACTTTGGATGGATACATTGGATGTCAAGACACGTGGAAAAAACATACAAAACATAGGATTGGTGACATCAAGATTTTGGACGAATTTTTTAAGAATTTTCAAATTTTCAGATAGGAGGTTCCATATAAGGTCAAAAACTACATACTCAGATCTTCACCAAACTTTGCAGGGATATATTGGAGGTCGAGACACGTGGAAAAAAAGTACAAAACAAGAGATTGGGGTCATCAAGATTTTGGACGGATTTTTTAGGAATTTTCAAATTTTCAGATGGGAGGTTCCAGATAAGGTCAAAAACTACATACTCAGATCTTCACCAAACATTGCAGGGATACATTGGATGTCAAGACACGTGGAAAAAACGTACAAAACAAGAGATTGGAGACATCAAGATTTTGGACGAATTTTTTAAGAATTTTCAAATTTTCAGATAGGAGGTTCCAGATGAGGTCAAAAACTACATACTCAGATCTTCACCAAACTTTGCAGGAATACTTTGCATGTCAAGACACGTGGAAAAAAACGTACAAAACAAGAGATCGGAGACATCAAGATTTTCGACGAATTTTTTAAGAATTTTCAAATTTTCAGATGGGAGGTTCCAGATAAGGTCAAAAACGACATACTCAGATCTTCACCAAACTTTGCAGGGATCCATTGGAGGTCGAGACACGTGGAAAAAACGTACAAAACAAGAGATTGGAGACATCAAGATTTTGGACGAATTTTCTAAGAATTTTCAAATTTTCAGATGGGAGGTTCCAGATAAGGTCAAAAACGACATACTCAGATCTTCACCAAACTTTGCATGGATACATTGGATGTCAAGACACCTGGAAAAAACATACAAAACATAGGATTGGTGACATCAAGATTTTGGTCGAATTTTTTAAGAATTTTCAAATTTTCAGAAAGGAGGTTCCATATAAGGTCAAAAACTACATACTCAGATCTTCACCAAACTTTGCAGGCATACATTGGAGGTCGAGACACGTGGAAAAAAAGTACAAAACAAGAGATTGGGGTCATCAAGATTTTGGACGGATTTTTTAGGAATTTTCAAATTTTCAGATGGGAGGTTCCAGATAAGGTCAAAAACTACATACTCAGATCTTCACCAAACATTGCAGGGATACATTGGATGTCAAGACACGTGGAAAAAACGTACAAAACAAGAGATTGGAGACATCAAGATTTTGGACGAATTTTTTAAGAATTTTCAAATTTTCAGATAGGAGGTTCCAGATGAGGTCAAAAACTACATACTCAGATCTTCACCAAACTTTGCAGGAATACTTTGCATGTCAAGACACGTGGAAAAAACGTACAAAACAAGAGATCGGAGACATCAAGATTTTCGACGAATTTTTTAAGAATTTTCAAATTTTCAGATGGGAGGTTCCAGATAAGGTCAAAAACGACATACTCAGATCTTCACCAAACTTTGCAGGGATCCATTGGAGGTCGAGACACGTGGAAAAAACGTACAAAACAAGAGATTGGAGACATCAAGATTTTGGACGAATTTTTTAAGAATTTTCAAATTTTCAGATAGGAGGTTCCATATAAGGTCAAAAACTACATACTCAGATCTTCACCAAACTTTGCAGGGATACATTGGATGTCAAGACACGTGGAAAAAACGTACAAAACAAAAGATTGGAGACATCAAGATTTTCGACGAATTTTTTAAGAATTTTCAAATTTTCAGATAGGAGGTTCCAGATAAGGTCAAAAACTACATACTCAGATCTTCACCAAACTTTGCAGGGATACATTATGTGTCAAGACACGTGGAAAAAACGTACAAAACAAAAGATTGGAGACATCAAGATTTTGGTCGAATTTTTTAAGAATTTTCAAATTTTCAGATGGGAGGTTCCAGATAAGGTCAAAAACTACATACTCAGATCTTCACCAAACTTTGCAGGGATCCATTGGAGGTCGAGACACGTGGAAAAACGTACAAAACAAGAGATTGGAGACATCAAGATTTTGGACGGATTTTTTAGGAATTTTCAAATTTTCAGATGGGAGGTTCCAGATAAGGTCAAAAACTACATACTCAGATCTTCACCAAACATTGCAGGGATACATTGGATGTCAAGACACGTGGAAAAAACGTACAAAACAAGAGATTGGAGACATCAAGATTTTGGACGAATTTTTTAAGAATTTTCAAATTTTCAGATAGGAGGTTCCAGATGAGGTCAAAAACTACATACTCAGATCTTCACCAAACTTTGCAGGAATACTTTGCATGTCAAGACACGTGGAAAAAACGTACAAAACAAGAGATCGGAGACATCAAGATTTTCGACGAATTTTTTAAGAATTTTCAAATTTTCAGATGGGAGGTTCCAGATAAGGTCAAAAACGACATACTCAGATCTTCACCAAACTTTGCAGGGATCCATTGGAGGTCGAGACACGTGGAAAAAACGTACAAAACAAGAGATTGGAGACATCAAGATTTTGGACGAATTTTTTAAGAATTTTCAAATTTTCAGATAGGAGGTTCCATATAAGGTCAAAAACTACATACTCAGATCTTCACCAAACTTTGCAGGGATACATTGGATGTCAAGACACGTGGAAAAAACGTACAAAACAAGAGATTGGAGACATCAAGATTTTCGACGAATTTTTTAAGAATTTTCAAATTTTCAGAAAGGATGTTCCAGATAAGGTCAAAAACTACATACTCAGATCTTCACCAAACTTTGCAGGGATCCATTGGATGTCAAGACACGTGGAAAAAACGTACAAAAAAGAGATTGGAGACATCAAGATTTTGGACGAATTTTTTAACAATTTTCAAATTTTCAGAAAGGATGTTCCAGATAAGGTCAAAAACGACATACTCAGATCTTCACCAAACTTTGCAGGGATACATTGGATATCAAGACACGTGGAAAAAACGTACAAAACAAGAGATTGGAGACATCAAGATTTTGGACGAATTTTTTAAGAATTTTCAAATTTTCAGATAGGAGGTTCCAGATAAGGTCAAAAACTACATACTCAGATCTTCACCAAACTTTGCAGGGATACATTGGATGTCAAGACACGTGGAAAAAACGTACAAAACAAGAGATTGGAGACATCAAGATTTTGGACGAATTTTTTAAGAATTTTCAAATTTTCAGATAGGAGGTTCCAGATGAGGTCAAAAACTACATACTCAGATCTTCACCAAACTTTGCAGGAATACTTTGCATGTCAAGACACGTGGAAAAAACGTACAAAACAAGAGATCGGAGACATCAAGATTTTCGACGAATTTTTTAAGAATTTTCAAATTTTCAGATGGGAGGTTCCAGATAAGGTCAAAAACGACATACTCAGATCTTCACCAAACTTTGCAGGGATCCATTGGAGGTCGAGACACGTGGAAAAAACGTACAAAACAAGAGATTGGAGACATCAAGATTTTGGACGAATTTTTTAAGAATTTTCAAATTTTCAGATAGGAGGTTCCATATAAGGTCAAAAACTACATACTCAGATCTTCACCAAACTTTGCAGGGATACATTGGATGTCAAGACACGTGGAAAAAACGTACAAAACAAGAGATTGGAGACATCAAGATTTTGGACGATTTTTTTAAAAATTTTCAAATTTTCAGAAATGCGGTTCCAGATAAGGTCAAAAACTACATACTCAGATCTTCACCAAACTTTGCAGGGATACATTGGATGTCAAGACACGTGGAAAAAACGTACAAAACAAGAGATTCGGGTCAACAAGATTTTGGACGGATTTTTTAGGAATTTTCAAATTTTCAGAAGGGAGGTTCCAGATAAGGTCAAAAACTACATACTCAGATCTTCACCAAACTCTGCAGGGATACATTGTATGTCAAGACACGTGGAAAAAACATACAAAACATAGGATTGGGGACATCAAGATTTTGTTAAATTCTTTTAAGAATTTTCAAATTTTCAGATAGGAGGTTCCATATAAGGTCAAAAACTACATACTCAGATCTTCACCAAACATTGCAGGGATACATTGGATGTCAAGACACGTGGAAAGAACGTACAAAACAAGAGATTGGAGACATCAAGATTTTGGACGAATTTTTTAAGAATTTTCAAATTTTCAGATAGGAGGCTCCATATAAGGTCAAAAACTACATACTCAGATCTTCACCAAACATTGCAGGGATACATTGGATGTCAAGACACGTGGAAAAAACGTACAAAACAAGAGATTGGAGACATCAAGATTTTGGACGAATTTTTTAAGAATTTTCAAATTTTCAGATAGGAGGTTCCAGATAAGGTCAAAAACTACATATTCAGATCTTCACCAAACGTTGCAGGGATACTTTGCATGTCAAGACACGTGGAAAAAACGTACAAAACAAGAGATCGGAGACATCAAGATTTTCGACGAATTTTTTAAGAATTTTCAAATTTTCAGATGGGAGGTTCCAGATAAGGTCAAAAACGACATACTCAGATCTTCACCAAACTTTGCATGGATACATTGGATGTCAAGACACGTGGAAAAAACATACAAAACATAGGATTGGTGACATCAAGATTTTGGACGAATTTTTTAAGAATTTTCAAGTTTTCAGATAGGAGGTTCCATATAAGGTCAAAAACTACATACTCAGATCTTCACCAAACTTTGCAGGGATACATTGGAGGTCGAGACACGTGGAAAAAAAGTACAAAACAAGAGATTGGGGTCATCAAGATTTTGGACGGATTTTTTAGGAATTTTCAAATTTTCAGATGGGAGGTTCCAGATAAGGTCAAAAACTACATACTCAGATCTTCACCAAACATTGCAGGGATACATTGGATGTCAAGACACGTGGAAAAAACGTACAAAACAAGAGATTGGAGACATCAAGATTTTGGACGAATTTTTTAAGAATTTTCAAATTTTCAGATAGGAGGTTCCAGATGAGGTCAAAAACTACATACTCAGATCTTCACCAAACTTTGCAGGAATACTTTGCATGTCAAGACACGTGGAAAAAACGTACAAAACAAGAGATCGGAGACATCAAGATTTTCGACGAATTTTTTAAGAATTTTCAAATTTTCAGATGGGAGGTTCCAGATAAGGTCAAAAACGACATACTCAGATCTTCACCAAACTTTGCAGGGATCCATTGGAGGTCGAGACACGTGGAAAAAACGTACAAAACAAGAGATTGGAGACATCAAGATTTTGGACGAATTTTTTAAGAATTTTCAAATTTTCAGATGGGAGGTTCCAGATAAGGTCAAAAACGACATACTCAGATCTTCACCAAACTTTGCATGGATACATTGGATGTCAAGACACGTGGAAAAAACATACAAAACATAGGATTGGTGACATCAAGATTTTGGACGAATTTTTTAAGAATTTTCAAATTTTCAGATAGGAGGTTCCATATAAGGTCAAAAACTACATACTCAGATCTTCACCAAACTTTGCAGGGATACATTGGAGGTCGAGACACGTGGAAAAAAAGTACAAAACAAGAGATTGGGGTCATCAAGATTTTGGACGGATTTTTTAGGAATTTTCAAATTTTCAGATGGGAGGTTCCAGATAAGGTCAAAAACTACATACTCAGATCTTCACCAAACATTGCAGGGATACATTGGATGTCAAGACACGTGGAAAAAACGTACAAAACAAGAGATTGGAGACATCAAGATTTTGGACGAATTTTTTAAGAATTTTCAAATTTTCAGATAGGAGGTTCCAGATGAGGTCAAAAACTACATACTCAGATCTTCACCAAACTTTGCAGGAATACTTTGCATGTCAAGACACGTGGAAAAAACGTACAAAACAAGAGATCGGAGACATCAAGATTTTCGACGAATTTTTTAAGAATTTTCAAATTTTCAGATGGGAGGTTCCAGATAAGGTCAAAAACGACATACTCAGATCTTCACCAAACTTTGCAGGGATCCATTGGAGGTCGAGACACGTGGAAAAAACGTACAAAACAAGAGATTGGAGACATCAAGATTTTGGACGAATTTTTTAAGAATTTTCAAATTTTCAGATGGGAGGTTCCAGATAAGGTCAAAAACGACATACTCAGATCTTCACCAAACTTTGCATGGATACATTGGATGTCAAGACACGTGGAAAAAACATACAAAACATAGGATTGGTGACATCAAGATTTTGGACGAATTTTTTAAGAATTTTCAAATTTTCAGATGGGAGGTTCCATATAAGGTCAAAAACTACATACTCAGATCTTCACCAAACTTTGCAGGGATACATTTGAAGGTCGAGACACGTGGAAAAAAAGTACAAAACAAGAGATTGGGGTCATCAAGATTTTGGACGGATTTTTTAGGAATTTTCAAATTTTCAGATGGGAGGTTCCAGATAAGGTCAAAAACTACATACTCAGATCTTCACCAAACATTGCAGGGATACATTGGATGTCAAGACACGTGGAAAAAACGTACAAAACAAGAGATTGGAGACATCAAGATTTTGGACGAATTTTTTAAGAATTTTCAAATTTTCAGATAGGAGGTTCCAGATGAGGTCAAAAACTACATACTCAGATCTTCACCAAACTTTGCAGGAATACTTTGCATGTCAAGACACGTGGAAAAAACGTACAAAACAAGAGATCGGAGACATCAAGATTTTCGACGAATTTTTTAAGAATTTTCAAATTTTCAGATGGGAGGTTCCAGATAAGGTCAAAAACGACATACTCAGATCTTCACCAAACTTTGCAGGGATCCATTGGAGGTCGAGACACGTGGAAAAAACGTACAAAACAAGAGATTGGAGACATCAAGATTTTGGACGAATTTTTTAAGAATTTTCAAATTTTCAGATAGGAGGTTCCATATAAGGTCAAAAACTACATACTCAGATCTTCACCAAACTTTGCAGGGATACATTGGATGTCAAGACACGTGGAAAAAACGTACAAAACAAAAGATTGGAGACATCAAGATTTTCGACGAATTTTTTAAGAATTTTCAAATTTTCAGATAGGAGGTTCCAGATAAGGTCAAAAACTACATACTCAGATCTTCACCAAACTTTGCAGGGATACATTATGTGTCAAGACACGTGGAAAAAACGTACAAAACAAAAGATTGGAGACATCAAGATTTTGGTCGAATTTTTTAAGAATTTTCAAATTTTCAGATGGGAGGTTCCAGATAAGGTCAAAAACTACATACTCAGATCTTCACCAAACTTTGCAGGGATCCATTGGAGGTCGAGACACGTGGAAAAACGTACAAAACAAGAGATTGGAGACATCAAGATTTTGGACGAATTTTTTAAGAATTTTCAAATTTTCAGATAGGAGGTTCCATATAAGGTCAAAAACTACATACTCAGATCTTCACCAAACTTTGCAGGGATACATTTGATATCAAGACACGTGGAAAAAACGTACAAAACAAGAGATTGGAGACATCAAGATTTTGGACGAATTTTTTAAGAATTTTCAAATTTTCAGATGGGAGGTTCAATATAAGGTCAAAAACTACATACTCAGATCTTCACCAAACTTTGCAGGGATACATTGGATGTCAAGACACGTGGAAAAAACGTACAAAACAAGAGATTGGGGTCATCAAGATTTTGGACGGATTTTTTAGGAATTTTCAAATTTTCAGATGGGAGTTTCCAGATAAGGTCAAAAACTACATACTCAGATCTTCACCAAACATTGCAGGGATACATTGGATGTCAAGACACGTGGAAAAAACGTACAAAACAAGAGATTGGAGACATCAAAATTTTGGACGAATTTTTTAAGAATTTTCAAATTTTCAGATAGGAGGTTCCAGATGAGGTCAAAAACTACATACTCAGATCTTCACCAAACTTTGCAGGAATACTTTGCATGTCAAGACACGTGGAAAAAACGTACAAAACAAGAGATCGGAGACATCAAGATTTTCGACGAATTTTTTAAGAATTTTCAAATTTTCAGATGGGAGGTTCCAGATAAGGTCAAAAACGACATACTCAGATCTTCACCAAACTTTGCAGGGATACATTGGAGGTCGAGACACGTGGAAAAAACGTACAAAACAAGAGATTGGAGACATCAAGATTTTGGACGAATTTTTTAAGAATTTTCAAATTTTCAGATGGGAGGTTCCAGGTAAGGTCAAAAACGACATACTCAGATCTTCACCAAACTTTGCATGGATACATTGGATGTCAAGACACGTGGAAAAAACATACAAAACATAGGATTGGTGACATCAAGATTTTGGACGAATTTTTTAAGAATTTTCAAATTTTCAGATAGGAGGTTCCATATAAGGTCAAAAACTACATACTCAGATCTTCACCAAACTTTGCAGGGATACATTGGAGGTCGAGACACGTGGAAAAAATGTACAAAACAAGAGATTGGGGTCATCAAGATTTTGGACGGATTTTTTAGGAATTTTCAAATTTTCAGATGGGAGGTTCCAGATAAGGTCAAAAACTACATACTCAGATCTTCACCAAACATTGCAGGGATACATTGGATGTCAAGACACGTGGAAAAAACGTACAAAACAAGAGATTGGAGACATCAAGATTTTGGACGAATTTTTTATGAATTTTCAAATTTTCAGATAGGAGGTTCCAGATGAGGTCAAAAACTACATACTCAGATCTTCACCAAACTTTGCAGGAATACTTTGCATGTCAAGACACGTGGAAAAAACGTACAAAACAAGAGATCGGAGACATCAAGATTTTCGACGAATTTTTTAAGAATTTTCAAATTTTCAGATGGGAGGTTCCAGATAAGGTCAAAAACGACATACTCAGATCTTCACCAAACTTTGCAGGGATCCATTGGAGGTCGAGACACGTGGAAAAAACGTACAAAACAAGAGATTGGAGACATCAAGATTTTGGACGAATTTTTTAAGAATTTTCAAATTTTCAGATGGGAGGTTCCAGATAAGGTCAAAAACGACATACTCAGATCTTCACCAAACTTTGCATGGATACATTGGATGTCAAGACACGTGGAAAAAACATACAAAACATAGGATTGGTGACATCAAGATTTTGGACGAATTTTTTAAGAATTTTCAAATTTTCAGATGGGAGGTTCCATATAAGGTCAAAAACTACATACTCAGATCTTCACCAAACTTTGCAGGGATACATTTGAAGGTCGAGACACGTGGAAAAAAAGTACAAAACAAGAGATTGGGGTCATCAAGATTTTGGACGGATTTTTTAGGAATTTTCAAATTTTCAGATGGGAGGTTCCAGATAAGGTCAAAAACTACATACTCAGATCTTCACCAAACATTGCAGGGATACATTGGATGTCAAGACACGTGGAAAAAACGTACAAAACAAGAGATTGGAGACATCAAGATTTTGGACGAATTTTTTAAGAATTTTCAAATTTTCAGATAGGAGGTTCCAGATGAGGTCAAAAACTACATACTCAGATCTTCACCAAACTTTGCAGGAATACTTTGCATGTCAAGACACGTGGAAAAAACGTACAAAACAAGAGATCGGAGACATCAAGATTTTCGACGAATTTTTTAAGAATTTTCAAATTTTCAGATGGGAGGTTCCAGATAAGGTCAAAAACGACATACTCAGATCTTCACCAAACTTTGCAGGGATCCATTGGAGGTCGAGACACGTGGAAAAAACGTACAAAACAAGAGATTGGAGACATCAAGATTTTGGACGAATTTTTTAAGAATTTTCAAATTTTCAGATAGGAGGTTCCATATAAGGTCAAAAACTACATACTCAGATCTTCACCAAACTTTGCAGGGATACATTGGATGTCAAGACACGTGGAAAAAAAGTACAAAACAAAAGATTGGAGACATCAAGATTTTCGACGAATTTTTTAAGAATTTTCAAATTTTCAGATAGGAGGTTCCAGATAAGATCAAAAACTACATACTCAGATCTTCACCAAACTTTGCAGGGATACATTATGTGTCAAGACACGTGGAAAAAACGTACAAAACAAAAGATTGGAGACATCAAGATTTTGGTCGAATTTTTTAAGAATTTTCAAATTTTCAGATGGGAGGTTCCAGATAAGGTCAAAAACTACATACTCAGATCTTCACCAAACTTTGCAGGGATCCATTGGAGGTCGAGACACGTGGAAAAACGTACAAAACAAGAGATTGGAGACATCAAGATTTTGGACGAATTTTTTAAGAATTTTCAAATTTTCAGATAGGAGGTTCCATATAAGGTCAAAAACTACATACTCAGATCTTCACCAAACTTTGCAGGGATACATTTGATATCAAGACACGTGGAAAAAACGTACAAAACAAGAGATTGGAGACATCAAGATTTTGGACGAATTTTTTAAGAATTTTCAAATTTTCAGATGGGAGGTTCAATATAAGGTCAAAAACTACATACTCAGATCTTCACCAAACTTTGCAGGGATACATTGGATGTCAAGACACGTGGAAAAAACGTACAAAACAAGAGATTGGGGTCATCAAGATTTTGGACGGATTTTTTAGGAATTTTCAAATTTTCAGATGGGAGGTTCCAGATAAGGTCAAAAACTACATACTCAGATCTTCACCAAACATTGCAGGGATACATTGGATGTCAAGACACGTGGAAAAAACGTACAAAACAAGAGATTGGAGACATCAAAATTTTGGACGAATTTTTTAAGAATTTTCAAATTTTCAGATAGGAGGTTCCAGATGAGGTCAAAAACTACATACTCAGATCTTCACCAAACTTTGCAGGAATACTTTGCATGTCAAGACACGTGGAAAAAACGTACAAAACAAGAGATCGGAGACATCAAGATTTTCGACGAATTTTTTAAGAATTTTCAAATTTTCAGATGGGAGGTTCCAGATAAGGTCAAAAACGACATACTCAGATCTTCACCAAACTTTGCATGGATACATTGGATGTCAAGACACGTGGAAAAAACATACAAAACATAGGATTGGTGACATCAAGATTTTGGACGAATTTTTTAAGAATTTTCAAATTTTCAGATAGGAGGTTCCATATAAGGTCAAAAACTACATACTCAGATCTTCACCAAACTTTGCAGGGATACATTGGAGGTCGAGACACGTGGGAAAAAAGTACAAAACAAGAGATTGGGGTCATCAAGATTTTGGACGGATTTTTTAGGAATTTTCAAATTTTCAGATGGGAGGTTCCAGATAAGGTCAAAAACTACATACTCAGATCTTCACCAAACATTGCAGGGATACATTGGATGTCAAGACACGTGGAAAAAACGTACAAAACAAGAGATTGGAGACATCAAGATTTTGGACGAATTTTTTAAGAATTTTCAAATTTTCAGATAGGAGGTTCCAGATGAGGTCAAAAACTACATACTCAGATCTTCACCAAACTTTGCAGGAATACTTTGCATGTCAAGACACGTGGAAAAAACGTACAAAACAAGAGATCGGAGACATCAAGATTTTCGACGAATTTTTTAAGAATTTTCAAATTTTCAGATGGGAGGTTCCAGATAAGGTCAAAAACGACATACTCAGATCTTCACCAAACTTTGCAGGGATCCATTGGAGGTCGAGACACGTGGAAAAAACGTACAAAACAAGAGATTGGAGACATCAAGATTTTGGACGAATTTTTTAAGAATTTTCAAATTTTCAGATAGGAGGTTCCATATAAGGTCAAAAACTACATACTCAGATCTTCACCAAACTTTGCAGGGATACATTGGATGTCAAGACACGTGGAAAAAACGTACAAAACAAGAGATTGGAGACATCAAGATTTTCGACGAATTTTTTAAGAATTTTCAAATTTTCAGAAAGGATGTTCCAGATAAGGTCAAAAACGACATACTCAGATCTTCACCAAACTTTGCAGGGATCCATTGGAGGTCGAGACACGTGGAAAAAACGTACAAAACAAGAGATTGGAGACATCAAGATTTTGGACGAATTTTTGAAGAATTTTCAAATTTTCAGATAGGAGGTTCCAGATAAGGTCTAAAACTACATACTCAGATCTCCACCAAACATTGCAGGAATACATTGGATGTCAAGACACGTGGAAAAAACGTACAAAACAAGAGATTGGAGACATCAAGATTTTCGACGAATTTTTGAAGAATTTTCAAATTTTCAGATAGGAGGTTCCAGATAAGGTCAAAAACTACATACTCAGATCTTCAACAAACGTTGCAGGGATACTTTGCATGTCAAGACACGTGGAAAAAACGTACAAAACAAAAGATTGGAGACATCAAGATTTTCGACGAGTTTTTTAAGAATTTTCAAATTTTCAGATGGGAGGTTCCAGATAAGGTCAAAAACGACATACTCAGATCTTCACCAAACTTTGCATGGATACATTGGATGTCAAGACACGTGGAAAAAACGTACAAAACAAGAGATTGGAGACATCAAGATTTTGGACGAATTTTTTAAGAATTTTCAAATTTTCAGATGGGAGGTTCAATATAAGGTCAAAAACTACATACTCAGATCTTCACCAAACTTTGCAGGGATACTTTGGATGTCAAGACACGTGGAAAAAACGTACAAAACAAGAGATTGGGGTCATCAAGATTTTGGACGAATTTTTTAAGAATTTTCAAATTTTCAGATGGGAGGTTCAATATAAGGTCAAAAACTACATACTCAGATCTTCACCAAACTTTGCATGGATACATTGGATGTCAAGACACGTGGAAAAAACATACAAAACATAGGATTCGGAACATCAAGATTTTGGTCGAATTTTTTAAGAATTTTCAAATTTTCAGATAGGAGGTTCCATATAAGGTCAAAAACTACATACTCAGATCTTCACCAAACATTGCAGGAATACATTGGATGTCAAGACACGTGGAAAAAACGTACAAAACAAGAGATTGGGGTCATCAAGATTTTGCACGGATTTTTTAGGAATTTTCAAATTTTCAGATGGGAGGTTCCAGATAAGGTCAAAAACTACATACTCAGATCTTCACCAAACTTTGCAGGGATACATTGGATGTCAAGACACGTGGAAAAAACGTACAAAACAAGAGATTGGAGACATCAAGATTTTGGACGAATTTTTTAAGAATTTTCAAATTTTCAGATAGGAGGTTCCATATAAGGTCAAAAACTACATACTCAGATCTTCACCAAACTTTGCATGGATACATTATGTGTCAAGACACGTGGAAAAAACGTACAAAACAAAAGATTGGAGACATCAAGATTTTGGTCGAATTTTTTAAGAATTTTCAAATTTTCAGATGGGAGGTTCCAGATAAGGTCAAAAACTACATACTCAGATCTTCACCAAACTTTGCAGGGATACATTGGATGTCAAGACACGTGGAAAAAACGTACAAAAAAGAGATTGGAGACATCAAGATTTTGGACGAATTTTTTAACAATTTTCAAATTTTCAGAAAGGATGTTCCAGATAAGGTCAAAAACGACATACTCAGATCTTCACCAAACTTTGCAGGGATACATTGGATATCAAGACACGTGGAAAAAACGTACAAAACAAGAGATTGGAGACATCAAGATTTTCGACGAATTTTTTAAGAATTTTCAAATTTTCAGATAGGAGGTTCCAGATAAGGTCAAAAACTACATACTCAGATCTTCACCAAACGTTGCAGGGATACTTTGCATGTCATGACACGTGGAAAAAACGTACAAAACAAAAGATTGGAGACATCAAGATTTTCGACGAATTTTTTAAGAATTTTCAAATTTTCAGATGGGAGGTTCCAGATAAGGTCAAAAACGACATACTCAGATCTTCACCAAACTTTGCATGGATACATTGGATGTCAAGACACGTGGAAAAAACGTACAAAACAAGAGATTGGAGACATCAAGATTTTGGACGAATTTTTTAAGAATTCTCAAATTTTCAGAAAGGAGGTTCCATATAAGTTCAAAAACTACATACTCAGATCTTCACCAAACTTTGCAGGGATACTTTGGATGTCAAGACACGTGGAAAAAACGTACAAAACAAGAGATTGGGGTCATCAAGATTTTGGACGAATTTTTTAAGAATTTTCAAATTTTCAGATGGGAGGTTCAATATAAGGTCAAAAACGACATACTCAGATCTTCACCAAACTTTGCAGGGATACATTGGATGTCAAGACACGTGGAAAAAACATACAAAACATAGGATTCGGAACATCAAGATTTTGGTCGAATTTTTTAAGAATTTTCAAATTTTCAGATAGGAGGTTCCATATAAGGTCAAAAACTACATACTCAGATCTTCACCAAACATTGCAGGAATACATTGGATGTCAAGACACGTGGAAAAAACGTACAAAACAAGAGATTGGGGTCATCAAGATTTTGCACGGATTTTTTAGGAATTTTCAAATTTTCAGATGGGAGGTTCCAGATAAGGTCAAAAACTACATACTCAGATCTTCACCAAACTTTGCAGGGATACATTGGATGTCAAGACACGTGGAAAAAACGTACAAAACAAGAGATTGGAGACATCAAGATTTTGGACGAATTTTTTAAGAATTTTCAAATTTTCAGATAGGAGGTTCCATATAAGGTCAAAAACTACATACTCAGATCTTCACCAAACTTTGCATGGATACATTATGTGTCAAGACACGTGGAAAAAACGTACAAAACAAAAGATTGGAGACATCAAGATTTTGGTCGAATTTTTTAGGAATTTTCAAATTTTCAGATGGGAGGTTCCAGATAAGGTCAAAAACTACATACTCAGATCTTCACCAAACTTTGCAGGGATCCATTGGATGTCAAGATACGTGGAAAAAACGTACAAAAAAGAGATTGGAGACATCAAGATTTTGGACGAATTTTTTAACAATTTTCAAATTTTCAGAAAGGATGTTCCAGATAAGGTCAAAAACGACATACTCAGATCTTCACCAAACTTTGCATGGATACATTGGATGTCAAGACACGTGGAAAAAACGTACAAAACAAGAGATTGGGGTCATCAAGATTTTGCACGGATTTTTTAGGAATTTTCAAATTTTCAGATGGGAGGTTCCAGATAAGGTCAAAAACTACATACTCAGATCTTCACCAAACTTTGCAGGGATACATTGGATGTCAAGACACGTGGAAAAAACGTACAAAACAAGAGATTGGAGACATCAAGATTTTGGACGAATTTTTTAAGAATTTTCAAATTTTCAGATAGGAGGTTCCATATAAGGTCAAAAACTACATACTCAGATCTTCACCAAACTTTGCATGGATACATTATGTGTCAAGACACGTGGAAAAAACGTACAAAACAAAAGATTGGAGACATCAAGATTTTGGTCGAATTTTTTAAGAATTTTCAAATTTTCAGATGGGAGGTTCCAGATAAGGTCAAAAACTACATACTCAGATCTTCACCAAACTTTGCAGGGATACATTGGATGTCAAGACACGTGGAAAAAACGTACAAAAAAGAGATTGGAGACATCAAGATTTTGGACGAATTTTTTAACAATTTTCAAATTTTCAGAAAGGATGTTCCAGATAAGGTCAAAAACGACATACTCAGATCTTCACCAAACTTTGCAGGGATACATTGGATATCAAGACACGTGGAAAAAACGTACAAAACAAGAGATTGGAGACATCAAGATTTTCGACGAATTTTTTAAGAATTTTCAAATTTTCAGATAGGAGGTTCCAGATAAGGTCAAAAACTACATACTCAGATCTTCACCAAACGTTGCAGGGATACTTTGCATGTCAAGACACGTGGAAAAAACGTACAAAACAAAAGATTGGAGACATCAAGATTTTCGACGAATTTTTTAAGAATTTTCAAATTTTCAGATGGGAGGTTCCAGATAAGGTCAAAAACGACATACTCAGATCTTCACCAAACTTTGCATGGATACATTGGATGTCAAGACACGTGGAAAAAACGTACAAAACAAGAGATTGGAGACATCAAGATTTTGGACGAATTTTTTAAGAATTCTCAAATTTTCAGAAAGGAGGTTCCATATAAGGTCAAAAACTACATACTCAGATCTTCACCAAACTTTGCATGGATACATTATGTGTCAAGACACGTGGAAAAAACGTACAAAAAAAAAAAAAGATTGGAGACATCAAGATTTTGGTCGAATTTTTTAAGAATTTTCAAATTTTCAGATGGGAGGTTCCAGATAAGGTCAAAAACTACATACTCAGATCTTCACCAAACTTTGCAGGGATCCATTGGATGTCAAGACACGTGGAAAAAACGTACAAAAAAGAGATTGGAGACATCAAGATTTTGGACGAATTTTTTAACAATTTTCAAATTTTCAGAAAGGATGTTCCAGATAAGGTCAAAAACGACATACTCAGATCTTCACCAAACTTTGCAGGGATACATTGGATGTCAAGACACGTGGAAAAAACGTACAAAACAAGAGATTGGAGACATCAAGATTTTGGACGAATTTTTTAAGAATTTTCAAATTTTCAGATAGGAGGTTCCAGATGAGGTCAAAAACTACATACTCAGATCTTCACCAAACTTTGCAGGAATACTTTGCATGTCAAGACACGTGGAAAAAACGTACAAAACAAGAGATCGGAGACATCAAGATTTTCGACGAATTTTTTAAGAATTTTCAAATTTTCAGATGGGAGGTTCCAGATAAGGTCAAAAACGACATACTCAGATCTTCACCAAACTTTGCAGGGATCCATTGGAGGTCGAGACACGTGGAAAAAACGTACAAAACAAGAGATTGGAGACATCAAGATTTTGGACGAATTTTTTAAGAATTTTCAAATTTTCAGATAGGAGGTTCCATATAAGGTCAAAAACTACATACTCAGATCTTCACCAAACTTTGCAGGGATACATTGGATGTCAAGACACGTGGAAAAAACGTACAAAACAAGAGATTGGAGACATCAAGATTTTGGACGATTTTTTTAAAAATTTTCAAATTTTCAGAAATGCGGTTCCAGATAAGGTCAAAAACTACATACTCAGATCTTCACCAAACTTTGCAGGGATACATTGGATGTCAAGACACGTGGAAAAAACGTACAAAACAAGAGATTCGGGTCAACAAGATTTTGGACGGATTTTTTAGGAATTTTCAAATTTTCAGATGGGAGGTTCCAGATAAGGTCAAAAACTACATACTCAGATCTTCACCAAACTCTGCAGGGATACATTGTATGTCAAGACACGTGGAAAAAACATACAAAACATAGGATTGGGGACATCAAGATTTTGTTAAATTCTTTTAAGAATTTTCAAATTTTCAGATAGGAGGTTCCATATAAGGTCAAAAACTACATACTCAGATCTTCACCAAACATTGCAGGGATACATTGGATGTCAAGACACGTGGAAAGAACGTACAAAACAAGAGATTGGAGACATCAAGATTTTGGACGAATTTTTTAAGAATTTTCAAATTTTCAGATAGGAGGCTCCATATAAGGTCAAAAACTACATACTCAGATCTTCACCAAACATTGCAGGGATACATTGGATGTCAAGACACGTGGAAAAAACGTACAAAACAAGAGATTGGAGACATCAAGATTTTGGACGAATTTTTTAAGAATTTTCAAATTTTCAGATAGGAGGTTCCAGATAAGGTCAAAAACTACATACTCAGATCTTCACCAAACGTTGCAGGGATACTTTGCATGTCAAGACACGTGGAAAAAACGTACAAAACAAGAGATCGGAGACATCAAGATTTTCGACGAATTTTTTAAGAATTTTCAAATTTTCAGATGGGAGGTTCCAGATAAGGTCAAAAACGACATACTCAGATCTTCACCAAACTTTGCATGGATACATTGGATGTCAAGACACGTGGAAAAAACATACAAAACATAGGATTGGTGACATCAAGATTTTGGACGAATTTTTTAAGAATTTTCAAATTTTCAGATAGGAGGTTCCATATAAGGTCAAAAACTACATACTCAGATCTTCACCAAACTTTGCAGGGATATATTGGAGGTCGAGACACGTGGAAAAAAAGTACAAAACAAGAGATTGGGGTCATCAAGATTTTGGACGGATTTTTTAGGAATTTTCAAATTTTCAGATGGGAGGTTCCAGATAAGGTCAAAAACTACATACTCAGATCTTCACCAAACATTGCAGGGATACATTGGATGTCAAGACACGTGGAAAAAACGTACAAAACAAGAGATTGGAGACATCAAGATTTTGGACGAATTTTTTAAGAATTTTCAAATTTTCAGATAGGAGGTTCCAGATGAGGTCAAAAACTACATACTCAGATCTTCACCAAACTTTGCAGGAATACTTTGCATGTCAAGACACGTGGAAAAAACGTACAAAACAAGAGATCGGAGACATCAAGATTTTCGACGAATTTTTTAAGAATTTTCAAATTTTCAGATGGGAGGTTCCAGATAAGGTCAAAAACGACATACTCAGATCTTCACCAAACTTTGCAGGGATCCATTGGAGGTCGAGACACGTGGAAAAAACTTACAAAACAAGAGATTGGAGACATCAAGATTTTGGACGAATTTTCTAAGAATTTTCAAATTTTCAGATGGGAGGTTCCAGATAAGGTCAAAAACGACATACTCAGATCTTCACCAAACTTTGCATGGATACATTGGATGTCAAGACACGTGGAAAAAACATACAAAACATAGGATTGGTGACATCAAGATTTTGGTCGAATTTTTTAAGAATTTTCAAATTTTCAGAAAGGAGGTTCCATACAAGGTCAAAAACTACATACTCAGATCTTCACCAAACTTTGCAGGGATACATTGGAGGTCGAGACACGTGGAAAAAAAGTACAAAACAAGAGATTGGGGTCATCAAGATTTTGGACGGATTTTTTAGGAATTTTCAAATTTTCAGATGGGAGGTTCCAGATAAGGTCAAAAACTACATACTCAGATCTTCACCAAACATTGCAGGGATACATTGGATGTCAAGACACGTGGAAAAAACGTACAAAACAAGAGATTGGAGACATCAAGATTTTGGACGAATTTTTTAAGAATTTTCAAATTTTCAGATAGGAGGTTCCAGATGAGGTCAAAAACTACATACTCAGATCTTCACCAAACTTTGCAGGAATACTTTGCATGTCAAGACACGTGGAAAAAACGTACAAAACAAGAGATCGGAGACATCAAGATTTTCGACGAATTTTTTAAGAATTTTCAAATTTTCAGATGGGAGGTTCCAGATAAGGTCAAAAACGACATACTCAGATCTTCACCAAACTTTGCAGGGATCCATTGGAGGTCGAGACACGTGGAAAAAACGTACAAAACAAGAGATTGGAGACATCAAGATTTTGGACGAATTTTTTAAGAATTTTCAAATTTTCAGATAGGAGGTTCCATATAAGGTCAAAAACTACATACTCAGATCTTCACCAAACTTTGCAGGGATACATTGGATGTCAAGACACGTGGAAAAAACGTACAAAACAAAAGATTGGAGACATCAAGATTTTCGACGAATTTTTTAAGAATTTTCAAATTTTCAGATAGGAGGTTCCAGATAAGGTCAAAAACTACATACTCAGATCTTCACCAAACTTTGCAGGGATACATTATGTGTCAAGACACGTGGAAAAAACGTACAAAACAAAAGATTGGAGACATCAAGATTTTGGTCGAATTTTTTAAGAATTTTCAAATTTTCAGATGGGAGGTTCCAGATAAGGTCAAAAACTACATACTCAGATCTTCACCAAACTTTGCAGGGATCCATTGGAGGTCGAGACACGTGGAAAAACGTACAAAACAAGAGATTGGAGACATCAAGATTTTGGACGGATTTTTTAGGAATTTTCAAATTTTCAGATGGGAGGTTCCAGATAAGGTCAAAAACTACATACTCAGATCTTCACCAAACATTGCAGGGATACATTGGATGTCAAGACACGTGGAAAAAACGTACAAAACAAGAGATTGGAGACATCAAGATTTTGGACGAATTTTTTAAGAATTTTCAAATTTTCAGATAGGAGGTTCCAGATGAGGTCAAAAACTACATACTCAGATCTTCACCAAACTTTGCAGGAATACTTTGCATGTCAAGACACGTGGAAAAAACGTACAAAACAAGAGATCGGAGACATCAAGATTTTCGACGAATTTTTTAAGAATTTTCAAATTTTCAGATGGGAGGTTCCAGATAAAGTCAAAAACGACATACTCAGATCTTCACCAAACTTTGCAGGGATCCATTGGAGGTCGAGACACGTGGAAAAAACGTACAAAACAAGAGATTGGAGACATCAAGATTTTGGACGAATTTTTTAAGAATTTTCAAATTTTCAGATAGGAGGTTCCATATAAGGTCAAAAACTACATACTCAGATCTTCACCAAACTTTGCAGGGATACATTGGATGTCAAGACACGTGGAAAAAACGTACAAAACAAGAGATTGGAGACATCAAGATTTTCGACGAATTTTTTAAGAATTTTCAAATTTTCAGAAAGGATGTTCCAGATAAGGTCAAAAACTACATACTCAGATCTTCACCAAACTTTGCAGGGATCCATTGGATGTCAAGACACGTGGAAAAAACGTACAAAAAAGAGATTGGAGACATCAAGATTTTGGACGAATTTTTTAACAATTTTCAAATTTTCAGAAAGGATGTTCCAGATAAGGTCAAAAACGACATACTCAGATCTTCACCAAACTTTGCAGGGATACATTGGATATCAAGACACGTGGAAAAAACGTACAAAACAAGAGATTGGAGACATCAAGATTTTGGACGAATTTTTTAAGAATTTTCAAATTTTCAGATAGGAGGTTCCAGATAAGGTCAAAAACTACATACTCAGATCTTCACCAAACTTTGCAGGGATACATTGGATGTCAAGACACGTGGAAAAAACGTACAAAACAAGAGATTGGAGACATCAAGATTTTGGACGAATTTTTTAAGAATTTTCAAATTTTCAGATAGGAGGTTCCAGATGAGGTCAAAAACTACATACTCAGATCTTCACCAAACTTTGCATGAATACTTTGCATGTCAAGACACGTGGAAAAAACGTACAAAACAAGAGATCGGAGACATCAAGATTTTCGACGAATTTTTTAAGAATTTTCAAATTTTCAGATGGGAGGTTCCAGATAAGGTCAAAAACGACATACTCAGATCTTCACCAAACTTTGCAGGGATCCATTGGAGGTCGAGACACGTGGAAAAAACGTACAAAACAAGAGATTGGAGACATCAAGATTTTGGACGAATTTTTTAAGAATTTTCAAATTTTCAGATAGGAGGTTCCATATAAGGTCAAAAACTACATACTCAGATCTTCACCAAACTTTGCAGGGATACATTGGATGTCAAGACACGTGGAAAAAACGTACAAAACAAGAGATTGGAGACATCAAGATTTTGGACGATTTTTTTAAAAATTTTCAAATTTTCAGAAATGCGGTTCCAGATAAGGTCAAAAACTACATACTCAGATCTTCACCAAACTTTGCAGGGATACATTGGATGTCAAGACACGTGGAAAAAACGTACAAAACAAGAGATTCGGGTCAACAAGATTTTGGACGGATTTTTTAGGAATTTTCAAATTTTCAGAAGGGAGGTTCCAGATAAGGTCAAAAACTACATACTCAGATCTTCACCAAACTCTGCAGGGATACATTGTATGTCAAGACACGTGGAAAAAACATACAAAACATAGGATTGGGGACATCAAGATTTTGTTAAATTCTTTTAAGAATTTTCAAATTTTCAGATAGGAGGTTCCATATAAGGTCAAAAACTACATACTCAGATCTTCACCAAACATTGCAGGGATACATTGGATGTCAAGACACGTGGAAAGAACGTACAAAACAAGAGATTGGAGACATCAAGATTTTGGACGAATTTTTTAAGAATTTTCAAATTTTCAGATAGGAGGCTCCATATAAGGTCAAAAACTACATACTCAGATCTTCACCAAACATTGCAGGGATACATTGGATGTCAAGACACGTGGAAAAAACGTACAAAACAAGAGATTGGAGACATCAAGATTTTGGACGAATTTTTTAAGAATTTTCAAATTTTCAGATAGGAGGTTCCAGATAAGGTCAAAAACTACATATTCAGATCTTCACCAAACGTTGCAGGGATACTTTGCATGTCAAGACACGTGGAAAAAACGTACAAAACAAGAGATCGGAGACATCAAGATTTTCGACGAATTTTTTAAGAATTTTCAAATTTTCAGATGGGAGGTTCCAGATAAGGTCAAAAACGACATACTCAGATCTTCACCAAACTTTGCATGGATACATTGGATGTCAAGACACGTGGAAAAAACATACAAAACATAGGATTGGTGACATCAAGATTTTGGACGAATTTTTTAAGAATTTTCAAGTTTTCAGATAGGAGGTTCCATATAAGGTCAAAAACTACATACTCAGATCTTCACCAAACTTTGCAGGGATACATTGGAGGTCGAGACACGTGGAAAAAAAGTACAAAACAAGAGATTGGGGTCATCAAGATTTTGGACGGATTTTTTAGGAATTTTCAAATTTTCAGATGGGAGGTTCCAGATAAGGTCAAAAACTACATACTCAGATCTTCACCAAACATTGCAGGGATACATTGGATGTCAAGACACGTGGAAAAAACGTACGAAACAAGAGATTGGAGACATCAAGATTTTGGACGAATTTTTTAAGAATTTTCAAATTTTCAGATAGGAGGTTCCAGATGAGGTCAAAAACTACATACTCAGATCTTCACCAAACTTTGCAGGAATACTTTGCATGTCAAGACACGTGGAAAAAACGTACAAAACAAGAGATCGGAGACATCAAGATTTTCGACGAATTTTTTAAGAATTTTCAAATTTTCAGATGGGAGGTTCCAGATAAGGTCAAAAACGACATACTCAGATCTTCACCAAACTTTGCAGGGATCCATTGGAGGTCGAGACACGTGGAAAAAACGTACAAAACAAGAGATTGGAGACATCAAGATTTTGGACGAATTTTTTAAGAATTTTCAAATTTTCAGATGGGAGGTTCCAGATAAGGTCAAAAACGACATACTCAGATCTTCACCAAACTTTGCATGGATACATTGGATGTCAAGACACGTGGAAAAAACGTACAAAACAAGAGATTGGAGACATCAAGATTTTGGACGAATTTTTTAAGAATTTTCAAATTTTCAGATAGGAGGTTCCAGATAAGGTCAAAAACTACATACTCAGATCTTCACCAAACTTTGCAGGGATACATTGGAGGTCGAGACACGTGGAAAAAAAGTACAAAACAAGAGATTGGGGTCATCAAGATTTTGGACGGATTTTTTAGGAATTTTCAAATTTTCAGATGGGAGGTTCCAGATAAGGTCAAAAACTACATACTCAGATCTTCACCAAACATTGCAGGGATACATTGGATGTCAAGACACGTGGAAAAAACGTACAAAACAAGAGATTGGAGACATCAAGATTTTGGACGAATTTTTTAAGAATTTTCAAATTTTCAGATGGGAGGTTCCAGATGAGGTCAAAAACTACATACTCAGATCTTCACCAAACTTTGCAGGAATACTTTGCATGTCAAGACACGTGGAAAAAACGTACAAAACAAGAGATCGGAGACATCAAGATTTTCGACGAATTTTTTAAGAATTTTCAAATTTTCAGATGGGAGGTTCCAGATAAGGTCAAAAACGACATACTCAGATCTTCACCAAACTTTGCAGGGATCCATTGGAGGTCGAGACACGTGGAAAAAACGTACAAAACAAGAGATTGGAGACATCAAGATTTTGGACGAATTTTTTAAGAATTTTCAAATTTTCAGATGGGAGGTTCCAGATAAGGTCAAAAACGACATACTCAGATCTTCACCAAACTTTGCATGGATACATTGGATGTCAAGACACGTGGAAAAAACATACAAAACATAGGATTGGTGACATCAAGATTTTGGACGAATTTTTTAAGAATTTTCAAATTTTCAGATGGGAGGTTCCATATAAGGTCAAAAACTACATACTCAGATCTTCACCAAACTTTGCAGGGATACATTTGAAGGTCGAGACACGTGGAAAAAAAGTACAAAACAAGAGATTGGGGTCATCAAGATTTTGGACGGATTTTTTAGGAATTTTCAAATTTTCAGATGGGAGGTTCCAGATAAGGTCAAAAACTACATACTCAGATCTTCACCAAACATTGCAGGGATACATTGGATGTCAAGACACGTGGAAAAAACGTACAAAACAAGAGATTGGAGACATCAAGATTTTGGACGAATTTTTTAAGAATTTTCAAATTTTCAGATAGGAGGTTCCAGATGAGGTCAAAAACTACATACTCAGATCTTCACCAAACTTTGCAGGAATACTTTGCATGTCAAGACACGTGGAAAAAACGTACAAAACAAGAGATCGGAGACATCAAGATTTTCGACGAATTTTTTAAGAATTTTCAAATTTTCAGATGGGAGGTTCCAGATAAGGTCAAAAACGACATACTCAGATCTTCACCAAACTTTGCAGGGATCCATTGGAGGTCGAGACACGTGGAAAAAACGTACAAAACAAGAGATTGGAGACATCAAGATTTTGGACGAATTTTTTAAGAATTTTCAAATTTTCAGATAGGAGGTTCCATATAAGGTCAAAAGCTACATACTCAGATCTTCACCAAACTTTGCAGGGATACATTGGATGTCAAGACACGTGGAAAAAACGTACAAAACAAAAGATTGGAGACATCAAGATTTTCGACGAATTTTTTAAGAATTTTCAAATTTTCAGATAGGAGGTTCCAGATAAGGTCAAAAACTACATACTCAGATCTTCACCAAACTTTGCAGGGATACATTATGTGTCAAGACACGTGGAAAAAACGTACAAAACAAAAGATTGGAGACATCAAGATTTTGGTCGAATTTTTTAAGAATTTTCAAATTTTCAGATGGGAGGTTCCAGATAAGGTCAAAAACTACATACTCAGATCTTCACCAAACTTTGCAGGGATCCATTGGAGGTCGAGACACGTGGAAAAACGTACAAAACAAGAGATTGGAGACATCAAGATTTTGGACGAATTTTTTAAGAATTTTCAAATTTTCAGATAGGAGGTTCCATATAAGGTCAAAAACTACATACTCAGATCTTCACCAAACTTTGCAGGGATACATTTGATATCAAGACACGTGGAAAAAACGTACAAAACAAGAGATTGGAGACATCAAGATTTTGGACGAATTTTTTAAGAATTTTCAAATTTTCAGATGGGAGGTTCAATATAAGGTCAAAAACTACATACTCAGATCTTCACCAAACTTTGCAGGGATACATTGGATGTCAAGACACGTGGAAAAAACGTACAAAACAAGAGATTGGGGTCATCAAGATTTTGGACGGATTTTTTAGGAATTTTCAAATTTTCAGATGGGAGGTTCCAGATAAGGTCAAAAACTACATACTCAGATCTTCACCAAACATTGCAGGGATACATTGGATGTCAAGACACGTGGAAAAAACGTACAAAACAAGAGTTTGGAGACATCAAAATTTTGGACGAATTTTTTAAGAATTTTCAAATTTTCAGATAGGAGGTTCCAGATGAGGTCAAAAACTACATACTCAGATCTACACCAAACTTTGCAGGAATACTTTGCATGTCAAGACACGTGGAAAAAACGTACAAAACAAGAGATCGGAGACATCAAGATTTTCGACGAATTTTTTAAGAATTTTCAAATTTTCAGATGGGAGGTTCCAGATAAGGTCAAAAACGACATACTCAGATCTTCACCAAACTTTGCAGGGATACATTGGAGGTCGAGACACGTGGAAAAAACGTACAAAACAAGAGATTGGAGACATCAAGATTTTGGACGAATTTTTTAAGAATTTTCAAATTTTCAGATGGGAGGTTCCAGGTAAGGTCAAAAACGACATACTCAGATCTTCACCAAACTTTGCATGGATACATTGGATGTCAAGACACGTGGAAAAAACATACAAAACATAGGATTGGTGACATCAAGATTTTGGACGAATTTTTTAAGAATTTTCAAATTTTCAGATAGGAGGTTCCATATAAGGTCAAAAACTACATACTCAGATCTTCACCAAACTTTGCAGGGATACATTGGAGGTCGAGACACGTGGAAAAAATGTACAAAACAAGAGATTGGGGTCATCAAGATTTTGGACGGATTTTTTAGGAATTTTCAAATTTTCAGATGGGAGGTTCCAGATAAGGTCAAAAACTACATACTCAGATCTTCACCAAACATTGCAGGGATACATTGGATGTCAAGACACGTGGAAAAAACGTACAAAACAAGAGATTGGAGACATCAAGATTTTGGACGAATTTTTTATGAATTTTCAAATTTTCAGATAGGAGGTTCCAGATGAGGTCAAAAACTACATACTCAGATCTTCACCAAACTTTGCAGGAATACTTTGCATGTCAAGACACGTGGAAAAAACGTACAAAACAAGAGATCGGAGACATCAAGATTTTCGACGAATTTTTTAAGAATTTTCAAATTTTCAGATGGGAGGTTCCAGATAAGGTCAAAAACGACATACTCAGATCTTCACCAAACTTTGCAGGGATCCATTGGAGGTCGAGACACGTGGAAAAAACGTACAAAACAAGAGATTGGAGACATCAAGATTTTGGACGAATTTTTTAAGAATTTTCAAATTTTCAGATGGGAGGTTCCAGATAAGGTCAAAAACGACATACTCAGATCTTCACCAAACTTTGCATGGATACATTGGATGTCAAGACACGTGGAAAAAACATACAAAACATAGGATTGGTGACATCAAGATTTTGGACGAATTTTTTAAGAATTTTCAAATTTTCAGATGGGAGGTTCCATATAAGGTCAAAAACTACATACTCAGATCTTCACCAAACTTTGCAGGGATACATTTGAAGGTCGAGACACGTGGAAAAAAAGTACAAAACAAGAGATTGGGGTCATCAAGATTTTGGACGGATTTTTTAGGAATTTTCAAATTTTCAGATGGGAGGTTCCAGATAAGGTCAAAAACTACATACTCAGATCTTCACCAAACATTGCAGGGATACATTGGATGTCATGACACGTGGAAAAAACGTACAAAACAAGAGATTGGAGACATCAAGATTTTGGACGAATTTTTTAAGAATTTTCAAATTTTCAGATAGGAGGTTCCAGATGAGGTCAAAAACTACATACTCAGATCTTCACCAAACTTTGCAGGAATACTTTGCATGTCAAGACACGTGGAAAAAACGTACAAAACAAGAGATCGGAGACATCAAGATTTTCGACGAATTTTTTAAGAATTTTCAAATTTTCAGATGGGAGGTTCCAGATAAGGTCAAAAACGACATACTCAGATCTTCACCAAACTTTGCAGGGATCCATTGGAGGTCGAGACACGTGGAAAAAACGTACAAAACAAGAGATTGGAGACATCAAGATTTTGGACGAATTTTTTAAGAATTTTCAAATTTTCAGATAGGAGGTTCCATATAAGGTCAAAAACTACATACTCAGATCTTCACCAAACTTTGCAGGGATACATTGGATGTCAAGACACGTGGAAAAAACGTACAAAACAAAAGATTGGAGACATCAAGATTTTCGACGAATTTTTTAAGAATTTTCAAATTTTCAGATAGGAGGTTCCAGATAAGATCAAAAACTACATACTCAGATCTTCACCAAACTTTGCAGGGATACATTATGTATCAAGACACGTGGAAAAAACGTACAAAACAAAAGATTGGAGACATCAAGATTTTGGTCGAATTTTTTAAGAATTTTCAAATTTTCAGATGGGAGGTTCCAGATAAGGTCAAAAACTACATACTCAGATCTTCACCAAACTTTGCAGGGATCCATTGGAGGTCGAGACACGTGGAAAAACGTACAAAACAAGAGATTGGAGACATCAAGATTTTGGACGAATTTTTTAAGAATTTTCAAATTTTCAGATAGGAGGTTCCATATAAGGTCAAAAACTACTTACTCAGATCTTCACCAAACTTTGCAGGGATACATTTGATATCAAGACACGTGGAAAAAACGTACAAAACAAGAGATTGGAGACATCAAGATTTTGGACGAATTCTTTAAGAATTTTCAAATTTTCAGATGGGAGGTTCAATATAAGGTCAAAAACTACATACTCAGATCTTCACCAAACTTTGCAGGGATACATTGGATGTCAAGACACGTGGAAAAAACGTACAAAACAAGAGATTGGGGTCATCAAGATTTTGGACGGATTTTTTAGGAATTTTCAAATTTTCAGATGGGAGGTTCCAGATAAGGTCAAAAACTACATACTCAGATCTTCACCAAACATTGCAGGGATACATTGGATGTCAAGACACGTGGAAAAAACGTACAAAACAAGAGATTGGAGACATCAAAATTTTGGACGAATTTTTTAAGAATTTTCAAATTTTCAGATAGGAGGTTCCAGATGAGGTCAAAAACTACATACTCAGATCTTCACCAAACTTTGCAGGAATACTTTGCATGTCAAGACACGTGGAAAAAACGTACAAAACAAGAGATCGGAGACATCAAGATTTTCGACGAATTTTTTAAGAATTTTCAAATTTTCAGATGGGAGGTTCCAGATAAGGTCAAAAACGACATACTCAGATCTTCACCAAACTTTGCATGGATACATTGGATGTCAAGACACGTGGAAAAAACATACAAAACATAGGATTGGTGACATCAAGATTTTGGACGAATTTTTTAAGAATTTTCAAATTTTCAGATAGGAGGTTCCATATAAGGTCAAAAACTACATACTCAGATCTTCACCAAACTTTGCAGGGATACATTGGAGGTCGAGACACGTGGGAAAAAAGTACAAAACAAGAGATTGGGGTCATCAAGATTTTGGACGGATTTTTTAGGAATTTTCAAATTTTCAGATGGGAGGTTCCAGATAAGGTCAAAAACTACATACTCAGATCTTCACCAAACATTGCAGGGATACATTGGATGTCAAGACACGTGGAAAAAACGTACAAAACAAGAGATTGGAGACATCAAGATTTTGGACGAATTTTTTAAGAATTTTCAAATTTTCAGATAGGAGGTTCCAGATGAGGTCAAAAACTACATACTCAGACCTTCACCAAACTTTGCAGGAATACTTTGCATGTCAAGACACGTGGAAAAAACGTACAAAACAAGAGATCGGAGACATCAAGATTTTCGACGAATTTTTTAAGAATTTTCAAATTTTCAGATGGGAGGTTCCAGATAAGGTCAAAAACGACATACTCAGATCTTCACCAAACTTTGCAGGGATCCATTGGAGGTCGAGACACGTGGAAAAAACGTACAAAACAAGAGATTGGAGACATCAAGATTTTGGACGAATTTTTTAAGAATTTTCAAATTTTCAGATAGGAGGTTCCATATAAGGTCAAAAACTACATACTCAGATCTTCACCAAACTTTGCAGGGATACATTGGATGTCAAGACACGTGGAAAAAACGTACAAAACAAGAGATTGGAGACATCAAGATTTTCGACGAATTTTTTAAGAATTTTCAAATTTTCAGAAAGGATGTTCCAGATAAGGTCAAAAACGACATACTCAGATCTTCACCAAACTTTGCAGGGATCCATTGGAGGTCGAGACACGTGGAAAAAACGTACAAAACAAGAGATTGGAGACATCAAGATTTTGGACGAATTTTTGAAGAATTTTCAAATTTTCAGATAGGAGGTTCCAGATAAGGTCTAAAACTACATACTCAGATCTCCACCAAACATTGCAGGAATACATTGGATGTCAAGACACGTGGAAAAAACGTACAAAACAAGAGATTGGAGACATCAAGATTTTCGACGAATTTTTGAAGAATTTTCAAATTTTCAGATAGGAGGTTCCAGATAAGGTCAAAAACTACATACTCAGATCTTCAACAAACGTTGCAGGGATACTTTGCATGTCAAGACACGTGGAAAAAACGTACAAAACAAAAGATTGGAGACATCAAGATTTTCGACGAGTTTTTTAAGAATTTTCAAATTTTCAGATGGGAGGTTCCAGATAAGGTCAAAAACGACATACTCAGATCTTCACCAAACTTTGCATGGATACATTGGATGTCAAGACACGTGGAAAAAACGTACAAAACAAGAGATTGGAGACATCAAGATTTTGGACGAATTTTTTAAGAATTTTCAAATTTTCAGATGGGAGGTTCAATATAAGGTCAAAAACTACGTACTCAGATCTTCACCAAACTTTGCAGGGATACTTTGGATGTCAAGACACGTGGAAAAAACGTACAAAACAAGAGATTGGGGTCATCAAGATTTTGGACGAATTTTTTAAGAATTTTCAAATTTTCAGATGGGAGGTTCAATATAAGGTAAAAAACTACATACTCAGATCTTCACCAAACTTTGCATGGATACATTGGATGTCAAGACACGTGGAAAAAACATACAAAACATAGGATTCGGAACATCAAGATTTTGGTCGAATTTTTTAAGAATTTTCAAATTTTCAGATAGGAGGTTCCATATAAGGTCAAAAACTACATACTCAGATCTTCACCAAACATTGCAGGAATACATTGGATGTCAAGACACGTGGAAAAAACGTACAAAACAAGAGATTGGGGTCATCAAGATTTTGCACGGATTTTTTAGGAATTTTCAAATTTTCAGATGGGAGGTTCCAGATAAGGTCAAAAACTACATACTCAGATCTTCACCAAACTTTGCAGGGATACATTGGATGTCAAGACACGTGGAAAAAACGTACAAAACAAGAGATTGGAGACATCAAGATTTTGGACGAATTTTTTAAGAATTTTCAAATTTTCAGATAGGAGGTTCCATATAAGGTCAAAAACTACATACTCAGATCTTCACCAAACTTTGCATGGATACATTATGTGTCAAGACACGTGGAAAAAACGTACAAAACAAAAGATTGGAGACATCAAGATTTTGGTCGAATTTTTTAAGAATTTTCAAATTTTCAGATGGGAGGTTCCAGATAAGGTCAAAAACTACATACTCAGATCTTCACCAAACTTTGCAGGGATACATTGGATGTCAAGACACGTGGAAAAAACGTACAAAAAAGAGATTGGAGACATCAAGATTTTGGACGAATTTTTTAACAATTTTCAAATTTTCAGAAAGGATGTTCCAGATAAGGTCAAAAACGACATACTCAGATCTTCACCAAACTTTGCAGGGATACATTGGATATCAAGACACGTGGAAAAAACGTACAAAACAAGAGATTGGAGACATCAAGATTTTCGACGAATTTTTTAAGAATTTTCAAATTTTCAGATAGGAGGTTCCAGATAAGGTCAAAAACTACATACTCAGATCTTCACCAAACGTTGCAGGGATACTTTGCATGTCAAGACACGTGGAAAAAACGTACAAAACAAAAGATTGGAGACATCAAGATTTTCGACGAATTTTTTAAGAATTTTCAAATTTTCAGATGGGAGGTTCCAGATAAGGTCAAAAACGACATACTCAGATCTTCACCAAACTTTGCATGGATACATTGGATGTCAAGACACGTGGAAAAAACGTACAAAACAAGAGATTGGAGACATCAAGATTTTGGACGAATTTTTTAAGAATTCTCAAATTTTCAGAAAGGAGGTTCCATATAAGTTCAAAAACTACATACTCAGATCTTCACCAAACTTTGCAGGGATACTTTGGATGTCAAGACACGTGGAAAAAACGTACAAAACAAGAGATTGGGGTCATCAAGATTTTGGACGAATTTTTTAAGAATTTTCAAATTTTCAGATGGGAGGTTCAATATAAGGTCAAAAACGACATACTCAGATCTTCACCAAACTTTGCAGGGATACATTGGATGTCAAGACACGTGGAAAAAACATACAAAACATAGGATTCGGAACATCAAGATTTTGGTCGAATTTTTTAAGAATTTTCAAATTTTCAGATAGGAGGTTCCATATAAGGTCAAAAACTACATACTCAGATCTTCACCAAACATTGCAGGAATACATTGGATGTCAAGACACGTGGAAAAAACGTACAAAACAAGAGATTGGGGTCATCAAGATTTTGCACGGATTTTTTAGGAATTTTCAAATTTTCAGATGGGAGGTTCCAGATAAGGTCAAAAACTACATACTCAGATCTTCACCAAACTTTGCAGGGATACATTGGATGTCAAGACACGTGGAAAAAACGTACAAAACAAGAGATTGGAGACATCAAGATTTTGGACGAATTTTTTAAGAATTTTCAAATTTTCAGATAGGAGGTTCCATATAAGGTCAAAAACTACATACTCAGATCTTCACCAAACTTTGCATGGATACATTATGTGTCAAGACACGTGGAAAAAACGTACAAAACAAAAGATTGGAGACATCAAGATTTTGGTCGAATTTTTTAAGAATTTTCAAATTTTCAGATGGGAGGTTCCAGATAAGGTCAAAAACTACATACTCAGATCTTCACCAAACTTTGCAGGGATCCATTGGATGTCAAGACACGTGGAAAAAACGTACAAAAAAGAGATTGGAGACATCAAGATTTTGGACGAATTTTTTAACAATTTTCAAATTTTCAGAAAGGATGTTCCAGATAAGGTCAAAAACGACATACTCAGATCTTCACCAAACTTTGCATGGATACATTGGATGTCAAGACACGTGGAAAAAACGTACAAAACAAGAGATTGGGGTCATCAAGATTTTGCACGGATTTTTTAGGAATTTTCAAATTTTCAGATGGGAGGTTCCAGATAAGGTCAAAAACTACATACTCAGATCTTCACCAAACTTTGCAGGGATACATTGGATGTCAAGACACGTGGAAAAAACGTACAAAACAAGAGATTGGAGACATCAAGATTTTGGACGAATTTTTTAAGAATTTTCAAATTTTCAGATAGGAGGTTCCATATAAGGTCAAAAACTACATACTCAGATCTTCACCAAACTTTGCATGGATACATTATGTGTCAAGACACGTGGAAAAAACGTACAAAACAAAAGATTGGAGACATCAACATTTTGGTCGAATTTTTTAAGAATTTTCAAATTTTCAGATGGGAGGTTCCAGATAAGGTCAAAAACTACATACTCAGATCTTCACCAAACTTTGCAGGGATACATTGGATGTCAAGACACGTGGAAAAAACGTACAAAAAAGAGATTGGAGACATCAAGATTTTGGACGAATTTTTTAACAATTTTCAAATTTTCAGAAAGGATGTTCCAGATAAGGTCAAAAACGACATACTCAGATCTTCACCAAACTTTGCAGGGATACATTGGATATCAAGACACGTGGAAAAAACGTACAAAACAAGAGATTGGAGACATCAAGATTTTCGACGAATTTTTTAAGAATTTTCAAATTTTCAGATAGGAGGTTCCAGATAAGGTCAAAAACTACATACTCAGATCTTCACCAAACGTTGCAGGGATACTTTGCATGTCAAGACACGTGGAAAAAACGTACAAAACAAAAGATTGGAGACATCAAGATTTTCGACGAATTTTTTAAGAATTTTCAAATTTTCAGATGGGAGGTTCCAGATAAGGTCAAAAACGACATACTCAGATCTTCACCAAACTTTGCATGGATACATTGGATGTCAAGACACGTGGAAAAAACGTACAAAACAAGAGATTGGAGACATCAAGATTTTGGACGAATTTTTTAAGAATTCTCAAATTTTCAGAAAGGAGGTTCCATATAAGGTCAAAAACTACATACTCAGATCTTCACCAAACTTTGCAGGGATACTTTGGATGTCAAGACACGTGGAAAAAACGTACAAAACAAGAGATTGGGGTCATCAAGATTTTGGACGAATTTTTTAAGAATTTTCAAATTTTCAGATGGGAGGTTCAATATAAGGTCAAAAACTACATACTCAGATCTTCACCAAACTTTGCAGGGATACATTGGATGTCAAGACACGTGGAAAAAACATACAAAACATAGGATTCGGAACATCAAGATTTTGGTCGAATTTTTTAAGAATTTTCAAATTTTCAGATAGGAGGTTCCATATAAGGTCAAAAACTACATACTCAGATCTTCACCAAACATTGCAGGAATACATTGGATGTCAAGACACGTGGAAAAAACGTACAAAACAAGAGATTGGGGTCATCAAGATTTTGCACGGATTTTTTAGGAATTTTCAAATTTTCAGATGGGAGGTTCCAGATAAGGTCAAAAACTACATACTCAGATCTTCACCAAACTTTGCAGGGATACATTGGATGTCAAGACACGTGGAAAAAACGTACAAAACAAGAGATTGGAGACATCAAGATTTTGGACGAATTTTTTAAGAATTTTCAAATTTTCAGATAGGAGGTTCCATATAAGGTCAAAAACTACATACTCAGATCTTCACCAAACTTTGCATGGATACATTATGTGTCAAGACACGTGGAAAAAACGTACAAAACAAAAGATTGGAGACATCAAGATTTTGGTCGAATTTTTTAAGAATTTTCAAATTTTCAGATGGGAGGTTCCAGATAAGGTCAAAAACTACATACTCAGATCTTCACCAAACTTTGCAGGGATCCATTGGATGTCAAGACACGTGGAAAAAACGTACAAAAAAGAGATTGGAGACATCAAGATTTTGGACGAATTTTTTAACAATTTTCAAATTTTCAGAAAGGATGTTCCAGATAAGGTCAAAAACGACATACTCAGATCTTCACCAAACTTTGCAGGGATACATTGGATATCAAGACACGTGGAAAAAACGTACAAAACAAGAGATTGGAGACATCAAGATTTTGGACGAATTTTTTAAGAATTTTCAAATTTTCAGATAGGAGGTTCCAGATAAGGTCAAAAACTACATACTCAGATCTTCACCAAACTTTGCAGGGATACATTGGATGTCAAGACACGTGGAAAAAACGTACAAAACAAGAGATTGGAGACATCAAGATTTTGGACGAATTTTTTAAGAATTTTCAAATTTTCAGATAGGAGGTTCCATATAAGGTCAAAAACTACATACTCAGATCTTCACCAAACTTTGCAGGAATACTTTGCATGTCAAGACACGTGGAAAAAACGTACAAAACAAGAGATCGGAGACATCAAGATTTTCGACGAATTTTTTAAGAATTTTCAAATTTTCAGATGGGAGGTTCCAGATAAGGTCAAAAACGACATACTCAGATCTTCACCAAACTTTGCAGGGATCCATTGGAGGTCGAGACACGTGGAAAAAACGTACAAAACAAGAGATTGGAGACATCAAGATTTTGGACGAATTTTTTAAGAATTTTCAAATTTTCAGATAGGAGGTTCCATATAAGGTCAAAAACTACATACTCAGATCTTCACCAAACTTTGCAGGGATACATTGGATGTCAAGACACGTGGAAAAAACGTACAAAACAAGAGATTGGAGACATCAAGATTTTGGACGATTTTTTTAAAAATTTTCAAATTTTCAGAAATGCGGTTCCAGATAAGGTCAAAAACTACATACTCAGATCTTCACCAAACTTTGCAGGGATACATTGGATGTCAAGACACGTGGAAAAAACGTACAAAACAAGAGATTCGGGTCAACAAGATTTTGGACGGATTTTTTAGGAATTTTCAAATTTTCAGATGGGAGGTTCCAGATAAGGTCAAAAACTACATACTCAGATCTTCACCAAACATTGCAGGGATACATTGGATGTCAAGACACGTGGAAAAAACGTACAAAACAAGAGATTGGAGACATCAAGATTTTGGACGAATTTTTTATGAATTTTCAAATTTTCAGATAGGAGGTTCCAGATGAGGTCAAAAACTACATACTCAGATCTTCACCAAACTTTGCAGGAATACTTTGCATGTCAAGACACGTGGAAAAAACGTACAAAACAAGAGATCGGAGACATCAAGATTTTCGACGAATTTTTTAAGAATTTTCAAATTTTCAGATGGGAGGTTCCAGATAAGGTCAAAAACGACATACTCAGATCTTCACCAAACTTTGCAGGGATCCATTGGAGGTCGAGACACGTGGAAAAAACGTACAAAACAAGAGATTGGAGACATCAAGATTTTGGACGAATTTTTTAAGAATTTTCAAATTTTCAGATGGGAGGTTCCAGATAAGGTCAAAAACGACATACTCAGATCTTCACCAAACTTTGCATGGATACATTGGATGTCAAGACACGTGGAAAAAACATACAAAACATAGGATTGGTGACATCAAGATTTTGGACGAATTTTTTAAGAATTTTCAAATTTTCAGATGGGAGGTTCCATATAAGGTCAAAAACTACATACTCAGATCTTCACCAAACTTTGCAGGGATACATTTGAAGGTCGAGACACGTGGAAAAAAAGTACAAAACAAGAGATTGGGGTCATCAAGATTTTGGACGGATTTTTTAGGAATTTTCAAATTTTCAGATGGGAGGTTCCAGATAAGGTCAAAAACTACATACTCAGATCTTCACCAAACATTGCAGGGATACATTGGATGTCATGACACGTGGAAAAAACGTACAAAACAAGAGATTGGAGACATCAAGATTTTGGACGAATTTTTTAAGAATTTTCAAATTTTCAGATAGGAGGTTCCAGATGAGGTCAAAAACTACATACTCAGATCTTCACCAAACTTTGCAGGAATACTTTGCATGTCAAGACACGTGGAAAAAACGTACAAAACAAGAGATCGGAGACATCAAGATTTTCGACGAATTTTTTAAGAATTTTCAAATTTTCAGATGGGAGGTTCCAGATAAGGTCAAAAACGACATACTCAGATCTTCACCAAACTTTGCAGGGATCCATTGGAGGTCGAGACACGTGGAAAAAACGTACAAAACAAGAGATTGGAGACATCAAGATTTTGGACGAATTTTTTAAGAATTTTCAAATTTTCAGATAGGAGGTTCCATATAAGGTCAAAAACTACATACTCAGATCTTCACCAAACTTTGCAGGGATACATTGGATGTCAAGACACGTGGAAAAAACGTACAAAACAAAAGATTGGAGACATCAAGATTTTCGACGAATTTTTTAAGAATTTTCAAATTTTCAGATAGGAGGTTCCAGATAAGATCAAAAACTACATACTCAGATCTTCACCAAACTTTGCAGGGATACATTATGTATCAAGACACGTGGAAAAAACGTACAAAACAAAAGATTGGAGACATCAAGATTTTGGTCGAATTTTTTAAGAATTTTCAAATTTTCAGATGGGAGGTTCCAGATAAGGTCAAAAACTACATACTCAGATCTTCACCAAACTTTGCAGGGATCCATTGGAGGTCGAGACACGTGGAAAAACGTACAAAACAAGAGATTGGAGACATCAAGATTTTGGACGAATTTTTTAAGAATTTTCAAATTTTCAGATAGGAGGTTCCATATAAGGTCAAAAACTACTTACTCAGATCTTCACCAAACTTTGCAGGGATACATTTGATATCAAGACACGTGGAAAAAACGTACAAAACAAGAGATTGGAGACATCAAGATTTTGGACGAATTCTTTAAGAATTTTCAAATTTTCAGATGGGAGGTTCAATATAAGGTCAAAAACTACATACTCAGATCTTCACCAAACTTTGCAGGGATACATTGGATGTCAAGACACGTGGAAAAAACGTACAAAACAAGAGATTGGGGTCATCAAGATTTTGGACGGATTTTTTAGGAATTTTCAAATTTTCAGATGGGAGGTTCCAGATAAGGTCAAAAACTACATACTCAGATCTTCACCAAACATTGCAGGGATACATTGGATGTCAAGACACGTGGAAAAAACGTACAAAACAAGAGATTGGAGACATCAAAATTTTGGACGAATTTTTTAAGAATTTTCAAATTTTCAGATAGGAGGTTCCAGATGAGGTCAAAAACTACATACTCAGATCTTCACCAAACTTTGCAGGAATACTTTGCATGTCAAGACACGTGGAAAAAACGTACAAAACAAGAGATCGGAGACATCAAGATTTTCGACGAATTTTTTAAGAATTTTCAAATTTTCAGATGGGAGGTTCCAGATAAGGTCAAAAACGACATACTCAGATCTTCACCAAACTTTGCATGGATACATTGGATGTCAAGACACGTGGAAAAAACATACAAAACATAGGATTGGTGACATCAAGATTTTGGACGAATTTTTTAAGAATTTTCAAATTTTCAGATAGGAGGTTCCATATAAGGTCAAAAACTACATACTCAGATCTTCACCAAACTTTGCAGGGATACATTGGAGGTCGAGACACGTGGGAAAAAAGTACAAAACAAGAGATTGGGGTCATCAAGATTTTGGACGGATTTTTTAGGAATTTTCAAATTTTCAGATGGGAGGTTCCAGATAAGGTCAAAAACTACATACTCAGATCTTCACCAAACATTGCAGGGATACATTGGATGTCAAGACACGTGGAAAAAACGTACAAAACAAGAGATTGGAGACATCAAGATTTTGGACGAATTTTTTAAGAATTTTCAAATTTTCAGATAGGAGGTTCCAGATGAGGTCAAAAACTACATACTCAGACCTTCACCAAACTTTGCAGGAATACTTTGCATGTCAAGACACGTGGAAAAAACGTACAAAACAAGAGATCGGAGACATCAAGATTTTCGACGAATTTTTTAAGAATTTTCAAATTTTCAGATGGGAGGTTCCAGATAAGGTCAAAAACGACATACTCAGATCTTCACCAAACTTTGCAGGGATCCATTGGAGGTCGAGACACGTGGAAAAAACGTACAAAACAAGAGATTGGAGACATCAAGATTTTGGACGAATTTTTTAAGAATTTTCAAATTTTCAGATAGGAGGTTCCATATAAGGTCAAAAACTACATACTCAGATCTTCACCAAACTTTGCAGGGATACATTGGATGTCAAGACACGTGGAAAAAACGTACAAAACAAGAGATTGGAGACATCAAGATTTTCGACGAATTTTTTAAGAATTTTCAAATTTTCAGAAAGGATGTTCCAGATAAGGTCAAAAACGACATACTCAGATCTTCACCAAACTTTGCAGGGATCCATTGGAGGTCGAGACACGTGGAAAAAACGTACAAAACAAGAGATTGGAGACATCAAGATTTTGGACGAATTTTTGAAGAATTTTCAAATTTTCAGATAGGAGGTTCCAGATAAGGTCTAAAACTACATACTCAGATCTCCACCAAACATTGCAGGAATACATTGGATGTCAAGACACGTGGAAAAAACGTACAAAACAAGAGATTGGAGACATCAAGATTTTCGACGAATTTTTGAAGAATTTTCAAATTTTCAGATAGGAGGTTCCAGATAAGGTCAAAAACTACATACTCAGATCTTCAACAAACGTTGCAGGGATACTTTGCATGTCAAGACACGTGGAAAAAACGTACAAAACAAAAGATTGGAGACATCAAGATTTTCGACGAGTTTTTTAAGAATTTTCAAATTTTCAGATGGGAGGTTCCAGATAAGGTCAAAAACGACATACTCAGATCTTCACCAAACTTTGCATGGATACATTGGATGTCAAGACACGTGGAAAAAACGTACAAAACAAGAGATTGGAGACATCAAGATTTTGGACGAATTTTTTAAGAATTTTCAAATTTTCAGATGGGAGGTTCAATATAAGGTCAAAAACTACGTACTCAGATCTTCACCAAACTTTGCAGGGATACTTTGGATGTCAAGACACGTGGAAAAAACGTACAAAACAAGAGATTGGGGTCATCAAGATTTTGGACGAATTTTTTAAGAATTTTCAAATTTTCAGATGGGAGGTTCAATATAAGGTAAAAAACTACATACTCAGATCTTCACCAAACTTTGCATGGATACATTGGATGTCAAGACACGTGGAAAAAACATACAAAACATAGGATTCGGAACATCAAGATTTTGGTCGAATTTTTTAAGAATTTTCAAATTTTCAGATAGGAGGTTCCATATAAGGTCAAAAACTACATACTCAGATCTTCACCAAACATTGCAGGAATACATTGGATGTCAAGACACGTGGAAAAAACGTACAAAACAAGAGATTGGGGTCATCAAGATTTTGCACGGATTTTTTAGGAATTTTCAAATTTTCAGATGGGAGGTTCCAGATAAGGTCAAAAACTACATACTCAGATCTTCACCAAACTTTGCAGGGATACATTGGATGTCAAGACACGTGGAAAAAACGTACAAAACAAGAGATTGGAGACATCAAGATTTTGGACGAATTTTTTAAGAATTTTCAAATTTTCAGATAGGAGGTTCCATATAAGGTCAAAAACTACATACTCAGATCTTCACCAAACTTTGCATGGATACATTATGTGTCAAGACACGTGGAAAAAACGTACAAAACAAAAGATTGGAGACATCAAGATTTTGGTCGAATTTTTTAAGAATTTTCAAATTTTCAGATGGGAGGTTCCAGATAAGGTCAAAAACTACATACTCAGATCTTCACCAAACTTTGCAGGGATACATTGGATGTCAAGACACGTGGAAAAAACGTACAAAAAAGAGATTGGAGACATCAAGATTTTGGACGAATTTTTTAACAATTTTCAAATTTTCAGAAAGGATGTTCCAGATAAGGTCAAAAACGACATACTCAGATCTTCACCAAACTTTGCAGGGATACATTGGATATCAAGACACGTGGAAAAAACGTACAAAACAAGAGATTGGAGACATCAAGATTTTCGACGAATTTTTTAAGAATTTTCAAATTTTCAGATAGGAGGTTCCAGATAAGGTCAAAAACTACATACTCAGATCTTCACCAAACGTTGCAGGGATACTTTGCATGTCAAGACACGTGGAAAAAACGTACAAAACAAAAGATTGGAGACATCAAGATTTTCGACGAATTTTTTAAGAATTTTCAAATTTTCAGATGGGAGGTTCCAGATAAGGTCAAAAACGACATACTCAGATCTTCACCAAACTTTGCATGGATACATTGGATGTCAAGACACGTGGAAAAAACGTACAAAACAAGAGATTGGAGACATCAAGATTTTGGACGAATTTTTTAAGAATTCTCAAATTTTCAGAAAGGAGGTTCCATATAAGTTCAAAAACTACATACTCAGATCTTCACCAAACTTTGCAGGGATACTTTGGATGTCAAGACACGTGGAAAAAACGTACAAAACAAGAGATTGGGGTCATCAAGATTTTGGACGAATTTTTTAAGAATTTTCAAATTTTCAGATGGGAGGTTCAATATAAGGTCAAAAACGACATACTCAGATCTTCACCAAACTTTGCAGGGATACATTGGATGTCAAGACACGTGGAAAAAACATACAAAACATAGGATTCGGAACATCAAGATTTTGGTCGAATTTTTTAAGAATTTTCAAATTTTCAGATAGGAGGTTCCATATAAGGTCAAAAACTACATACTCAGATCTTCACCAAACATTGCAGGAATACATTGGATGTCAAGACACGTGGAAAAAACGTACAAAACAAGAGATTGGGGTCATCAAGATTTTGCACGGATTTTTTAGGAATTTTCAAATTTTCAGATGGGAGGTTCCAGATAAGGTCAAAAACTACATACTCAGATCTTCACCAAACTTTGCAGGGATACATTGGATGTCAAGACACGTGGAAAAAACGTACAAAACAAGAGATTGGAGACATCAAGATTTTGGACGAATTTTTTAAGAATTTTCAAATTTTCAGATAGGAGGTTCCATATAAGGTCAAAAACTACATACTCAGATCTTCACCAAACTTTGCATGGATACATTATGTGTCAAGACACGTGGAAAAAACGTACAAAACAAAAGATTGGAGACATCAAGATTTTGGTCGAATTTTTTAAGAATTTTCAAATTTTCAGATGGGAGGTTCCAGATAAGGTCAAAAACTACATACTCAGATCTTCACCAAACTTTGCAGGGATCCATTGGATGTCAAGACACGTGGAAAAAACGTACAAAAATGAGATTGGAGACATCAAGATTTTGGACGAATTTTTTAACAATTTTCAAATTTTCAGAAAGGATGTTCCAGATAAGGTCAAAAACGACATACTCAGATCTTCACCAAACTTTGCATGGATACATTGGATGTCAAGACACGTGGAAAAAACGTACAAAACAAGAGATTGGGGTCATCAAGATTTTGCACGGATTTTTTAGGAATTTTCAAATTTTCAGATGGGAGGTTCCAGATAAGGTCAAAAACTACATACTCAGATCTTCACCAAACTTTGCAGGGATACATTGGATGTCAAGACACGTGGAAAAAACGTACAAAACAAGAGATTGGAGACATCAAGATTTTGGACGAATTTTTTAAGAATTTTCAAATTTTCAGATAGGAGGTTCCATATAAGGTCAAAAACTACATACTCAGATCTTCACCAAACTTTGCATGGATACATTATGTGTCAAGACACGTGGAAAAAACGTACAAAACAAAAGATTGGAGACATCAACATTTTGGTCGAATTTTTTAAGAATTTTCAAATTTTCAGATGGGAGGTTCCAGATAAGGTCAAAAACTACATACTCAGATCTTCACCAAACTTTGCAGGGATACATTGGATGTCAAGACACGTGGAAAAAACGTACAAAAAAGAGATTGGAGACATCAAGATTTTGGACGAATTTTTTAACAATTTTCAAATTTTCAGAAAGGATGTTCCAGATAAGGTCAAAAACGACATACTCAGATCTTCACCAAACTTTGCAGGGATACATTGGATATCAAGACACGTGGAAAAAACGTACAAAACAAGAGATTGGAGACATCAAGATTTTCGACGAATTTTTTAAGAATTTTCAAATTTTCAGATAGGAGGTTCCAGATAAGGTCAAAAACTACATACTCAGATCTTCACCAAACGTTGCAGGGATACTTTGCATGTCAAGACACGTGGAAAAAACGTACAAAACAAAAGATTGGAGACATCAAGATTTTCGACGAATTTTTTAAGAATTTTCAAATTTTCAGATGGGAGGTTCCAGATAAGGTCAAAAACGACATACTCAGATCTTCACCAAACTTTGCATGGATACATTGGATGTCAAGACACGTGGAAAAAACGTACAAAACAAGAGATTGGAGACATCAAGATTTTGGACGAATTTTTTAAGAATTCTCAAATTTTCAGAAAGGAGGTTCCATATAAGGTCAAAAACTACATACTCAGATCTTCACCAAACTTTGCAGGGATACTTTGGATGTCAAGACACGTGGAAAAAACGTACAAAACAAGAGATTGGGGTCATCAAGATTTTGGACGAATTTTTTAAGAATTTTCAAATTTTCAGATGGGAGGTTCAATATAAGGTCAAAAACTACATACTCAGATCTTCACCAAACTTTGCAGGGATACATTGGATGTCAAGACACGTGGAAAAAACATACAAAACATAGGATTCGGAACATCAAGATTTTGGTCGAATTTTTTAAGAATTTTCAAATTTTCAGATAGGAGGTTCCATATAAGGTCAAAAACTACATACTCAGATCTTCACCAAACATTGCAGGAATACATTGGATGTCAAGACACGTGGAAAAAACGTACAAAACAAGAGATTGGGGTCATCAAGATTTTGCACGGATTTTTTAGGAATTTTCAAATTTTCAGATGGGAGGTTCCAGATAAGGTCAAAAACTACATACTCAGATCTTCACCAAACTTTGCAGGGATACATTGGATGTCAAGACACGTGGAAAAAACGTACAAAACAAGAGATTGGAGACATCAAGATTTTGGACGAATTTTTTAAGAATTTTCAAATTTTCAGATAGGAGGTTCCATATAAGGTCAAAAACTACATACTCAGATCTTCACCAAACTTTGCATGGATACATTATGTGTCAAGACACGTGGAAAAAACGTACAAAACAAAAGATTGGAGACATCAAGATTTTGGTCGAATTTTTTAAGAATTTTCAAATTTTCAGATGGGAGGTTCCAGATAAGGTCAAAAACTACATACTCAGATCTTCACCAAACTTTGCAGGGATCCATTGGATGTCAAGACACGTGGAAAAAACGTACAAAAAAGAGATTGGAGACATCAAGATTTTGGACGAATTTTTTAACAATTTTCAAATTTTCAGAAAGGATGTTCCAGATAAGGTCAAAAACGACATACTCAGATCTTCACCAAACTTTGCAGGGATACATTGGATATCAAGACACGTGGAAAAAACGTACAAAACAAGAGATTGGAGACATCAAGATTTTGGACGAATTTTTTAAGAATTTTCAAATTTTCAGATAGGAGGTTCCAGATAAGGTCAAAAACTACATACTCAGATCTTCACCAAACTTTGCAGGGATACATTGGATGTCAAGACACGTGGAAAAAACGTACAAAACAAGAGATTGGAGACATCAAGATTTTGGACGAATTTTTTAAGAATTTTCAAATTTTCAGATAGGAGGTTCCATATAAGGTCAAAAACTACATACTCAGATCTTCACCAAACTTTGCAGGAATACTTTGCATGTCAAGACACGTGGAAAAAACGTACAAAACAAGAGATCGGAGACATCAAGATTTTCGACGAATTTTTTAAGAATTTTCAAATTTTCAGATGGGAGGTTCCAGATAAGGTCAAAAACGACATACTCAGATCTTCACCAAACTTTGCAGGGATCCATTGGAGGTCGAGACACGTGGAAAAAACGTACAAAACAAGAGATTGGAGACATCAAGATTTTGGACGAATTTTTTAAGAATTTTCAAATTTTCAGATAGGAGGTTCCATATAAGGTCAAAAACTACATACTCAGATCTTCACCAAACTTTGCAGGGATACATTGGATGTCAAGACACGTGGAAAAAACGTACAAAACAAGAGATTGGAGACATCAAGATTTTGGACGATTTTTTTAAAAATTTTCAAATTTTCAGAAATGCGGTTCCAGATAAGGTCAAAAACTACATACTCAGATCTTCACCAAACTTTGCAGGGATACATTGGATGTCAAGACACGTGGAAAAAACGTACAAAACAAGAGATTCGGGTCAACAAGATTTTGGACGGATTTTTTAGGAATTTTCAAATTTTCAGATGGGAGGTTCCAGATAAGGTCAAAAACTACATACTCAGATCTTCACCAAACTCTGCAGGGATACATTGTATGTCAAGACACGTGGAAAAAACATACAAAACATAGGATTGGGGACATCAAGATTTTGTTAAATTCTTTTAAGAATTTTCAAATTTTCAGATAGGAGGTTCCATATAAGGTCAAAAACTACATACTCAGATCTTCACCAAACTTTGCAGGGATACATTGGGAGTCAAGACACGTGGAAAAAACGTACAAAACAAGAGATTCGGGTCAACAAGATTTTGGACGGATTTTTTAGGAATTTTCAAATTTTCAGATGGGAGGTTCCAGATAAGGTCAAAAACTACATACTCAGATCTTCACCAAACTCTGCAGGGATACATTGTATGTCAAGACACGTGGAAAAAACATACAAAACATAGGATTGGGGACATCAAGATTTTGTTAAATTCTTTTAAGAATTTTCAAATTTTCAGATAGGAGGTTCCATATAAGGTCAAAAACTACATACTCAGATCTTCACCAAACTTTGCAGGGATACATTGGAGGTCGAGACACGTGGAAAAAAAGTACAAAACAAGAGATTGGGGTCATCAAGATTTTGGACGGATTTTTTAGGAATTTTCAAATTTTCAGATGGGAGGTTCCAGATAAGGTCAAAAACTACATACTCAGATCTTCACCAAACATTGCAGGGATACATTGGATGTCAAGACACGTGGAAAAAACGTACAAAACAAGAGATTGGAGACATCAAGATTTTTGGACGAATTTTTTAAGAATTTTCAAATTTTCAGATAGGAGGTTCCAGATGAGGTCAAAAACTACATACTCAGATCTTCACCAAACTTTGCAGGAATACTTTGCATGTCAAGACACGTGGAAAAAACGTACAAAACAAGAGATCGGAGACATCAAGATTTTCGACGAATTTTTTAAGAATTTTCAAATTTTCAGATGGGAGGTTCCAGATAAGGTCAAAAACGACATACTCAGATCTTCACCAAACTTTGCAGGGATCCATTGGAGGTCGAGACACTTTAAAAAAACGTACAAAACAAGAGATTGGAGACATCAAGATTTTCGACGAATTTTTTAAGAATTTTCAAATTTTCAGATGGGAGGTTCCAGATAAGGTCAAAAACTACATACTCAGATCTTCACCAAACTTTGCATGGATACATTGGATGTCAAGACACGTGGAAAAAACATACAAAACATAGGATTGGTGACATCAAGATTTTGGACGAATTTTTTAAGAATTTTCAAATTTTCAGATAGGAGGTTCCATATAAGGTCAAAAACTACATACTCAGATTTTCACCAAACTTTGCAGGGATACATTGGAGGTCGAGACACGTGGAAAAAAAGTACAAAACAAGAGTTTGGGGTCATCAAGATTTTGGACGGATTTTTTAGGAATTTTCAAATTTTCAGATGGGAGGTTCCATATAAGGTCAAAAGCTACATACTCAGATCTTCACCAAACATTGCAGGGATACATTGGATGTCAAGACACGTGGAAAAAACGTACAAAACAAGAGATTGGAGACATCAAGATTTTGGACGAATTTTTTAAGAATTTTCAAATTTTCAGATAGGAGGTTCCAGATGAGGTCAAAAACTACATACTCAGATCTTCACCAAACTTTGCAGGAATACTTTGCATGTCAAGACACGTGGAAAAAACGTACAAAACAAGAGATCGGAGACATCAATATTTTCGACGAATTTTTTAAGAATTTTCAAATTTTCAGATGGGAGGTTCCAGATAAGGTCAAAAACGACATACTCAGATCTTCACCAAACTTTGCAGGGATCCATTGGAGGTCGAGACACGTGGAAAAAACGTACAAAACAAGAGATTGGAGACATCAAGATTTTCGACGAATTTTTTAAGAATTTTCAAATTTTCAGATGGGAGGTTCCAGATAAGGTCAAAAACGACATACTCAGATCTTCACCAAACTTTGCATGGATACATTGGATGTCAAGACACGTGGAAAAAACATACAAAACATAGGATTGGTGACATCAAGATTTTGGACGAATTTTTTAAGAATTTTCAAATTTTCAGATAGGAGGTTCCATATAAGGTCAAAAACTACATACTCAGATCTTCACCAAACTTTGCAGGGATACATTGGAGGTCGAGACACGTGGAAAAAAAGTACAAAACAAGAGATTGGGGTCATCAAGATTTTGGACGGATTTTTTAGGAATTTTCAAATTTTCAGATGGGAGGTTCCAGATAAGGTCAAAAACTACATACTCAGATCTTCACCAAACATTGCAGGGATACATTGGATGTCAAGACACGTGGAAAAAACGTACAAAACAAGAGATTGGAGACATCAAGATTTTGGACGAATTTTTTAAGAATTTTCAAATTTTCAGATAGGAGGTTCCAGATGAGGTCAAAAACTACAAACTCAGATCTTCACCAAACTTTGCAGGAATACTTTGCATGTCAAGACACGTGGAAAAAACGTACAAAACAAGAGATCGGAGACATCAAGATTTTCGACGAATTTTTTAAGAATTTTCAAATTTTCAGATGGGAGGTTCCAGATAAGGTCAAAAACGACATACTCAGATCTTCACCAAACTTTGCAGGGATCCATTGGAGGTCGAGACACGTGGAAAAAACGTACAAAACAAGAGATTGGAGACATCAAGATTTTGGACGAATTTTTTAAGAATTTTCAAATTTTCAGATAGGAGGTTCCATATAAGGTCAAAAACTACATACTCAGATCTTCACCAAACTTTGCAGGGATACATTGGATGTCAAGACACGTGGAAAAAACGTACAAAACAAAAGATTGGAGACATCAAGATTTTCGACGAATTTTTTAAGAATTTTCAAATTTTCAGATAGGAGGTTCCAGATAAGGTCAAAAACTACATACTCAGATCTTCACCAAACTTTGCAGGGATACATTATGTGTCAAGACACGTGGAAAAAACGTACAAAACAAAAGATTGGAGACATCAAGATTTTGGTCGAATTTTTTAAGAATTTTCAAATTTTCAGATGGGAGGTTCCAGATAAGGTCAAAAACTACATACTCAGATCTTCACCAAACTTTGCAGGGATCCATTGGAGGTCGAGACACGTGGAAAAAACGTACAAAACAAGAGATTGGAGACATCAAGATTTTGGACGAATTTTTTAAGAATTTTCAAATTTTCAGATAGGAGGTTCCAGATAAGGTCAAAAACTACATACTCAGATCTTCACCAAACTTTGCAGGGATACATTGGATATCAAGACACGTGGAAAAAACGTACAAAACAAGAGATTGGAGACATCAAGATTTTGGACGAATTTTTTAAGAATTTTCAAATTTTCAGATGGGAGGTTCAATATAAGGTCAAAAACTACATACTCAGATCTTCACCAAACTTTGCAGGGATACATTGAATGTCAAGACACGAGGAAAAAACGTACAAAACAAGAGATTGGGGTCATCAAGATTTTGGACGGATTTTTTAGGTATTTTCAAATTTTCAGATGGGAGGTTCCAGATAAGGTCAAAAACTACATACTCAGATCTTCACCAAACATTGCAGGGATACATTGGATGTCAAGACACGTGGAAAAAACGTACAAAACAAGAGATTGGAGACATCAAAATTTTGGACGAATTTTTTAAGAATTTTCAAATTTTCAGATAGGAGGTTCCATATAAGGTCAAAAACTACATACTCAGATCTTCAACAAACTTTGCAGGGATACATTGGATATCAAGACACGTGGAAAAAACGTACAAAACAAGAGATTGGAGACATCAAGATTTTGGACGAATTTTTTAAGAATTTTCAAATTTTCAGATGGGAGGTTCAATATAAGGTCAAAAACTACATACTCAGATCTTCACCAAACTTTGCAGGGATACATTGGATGTCAAGACACGTGGAAAAAACGTACAAAACAAGAGATTGGAGACATCAAGATTTTGGACGAATTTTTTAAGAATTTTCAAATTTTCAGATAGGAGGTTCCATATAAGGTCAAAAACTACATACTCAGATCTTCACCAAACTTTGCAGGGATACATTGGATATCAAGACACGTGGAAAAAACGTACAAAACAAGAGATTGGAGACATCAAGATTTTGGACGAATTTTTTAAGAATTTTCAAATTTTCAGATAGGAGGTTCCAGATAAGGTCAAAAACTACATACTCAGATCTTCACCAAACTTTGCAGGTATACATTGGATGTCAAGACACGTGGAAAAAACGTACAAAACAAGAGATTGGGGTCATCAAGATTTTGGACGGATTTTTTAGGAATTTTCAAATTTTCAGATGGGAGGTTCCAGATAAAGTCAAAAACTACATACTCAGATCTTCACCAAACATTGCAGGGATACATTGGATGTCAAGACACGTGGAAAAAACGTACAAAACAAGAGATTGGTGACATCAAGATTTTGGACGAATTTTTTAAGAATTTTCAAATTTTCAGATAGGAGGTTCCAGATGAGGTCAAAAACTACATACTCAGATCTTCACCAAACTTTGCAGGAATACTTTGCATGTCAAGACACGTGGAAAAAACGTACAAAACAAGAGATCGGAGACATCAAGATTTTCGACGAATTTTTTAAGAATTTTCAAATTTTCAGATGGGAGGTTCCAGATAAGGTCAAAAACGACATACTCAGATCTTCACCAAACTTTGCAGGGATCCATTGGAGGTCGAGACACGTGGAAAAAACGTACAAAACAAGAGATTGGAGACATCAAGATTTTGGACGAATTTTTTAAGAATTTTCAAATTTTCAGATAGGAGGTTCCATATAAGGTCAAAAACTACATACTCAGATCTTCACCAAACTTTGCAGGGATACATTGGATGTCAAGACACGTGGAAAAAACGTACAAAACAAAAGATTGGAGACATCAAGATTTTCGACGAATTTTTTAAGAATTTTCAAATTTTCAGATAGGAGGTTCCAGATAAGGTCAAAAACTACATACTCAGATCTTCACCAAACTTTGCAGGGATACATTATGTGTCAAGACACGTGGAAAAAACGTACAAAACAAAAGATTGGAGACTTCAAGATTTTGGTCGAATTTTTTAAGAATTTTCAAATTTTCAGATGGGAGGTTCCAGATAAGGTCAAAAACTACATACTCAGATCTTCACCAAACTTTGCAGGGATCCATTGGAGGTCGAGACACGTGGAAAAAACGTACAAAACAAGAGATTGGAGACATCAAGATTTTGGACGAATTTTTTAAGAATTTTCAAATTTTCAGATAGGAGGTTCCAGATAAGGTCAAAAACTACATACTCAGATCTTCACCAAACTTTGCAGGGATACATTGGATATCAAGACACGTGGAAAAAACGTACAAAACAAGAGATTGGAGACATCAAGATTTTGGACGAATTTTTTAAGAATTTTCAAATTTTCAGATGGGAGGTTCAATATAAGGTCAAAAACTACATACTCAGATCTTTACCAAACTTTGCAGGGATACATTGAATGTCAAGACACGAGGAAAAAACGTACAAAACAAGAGATTGGGGTCATCAAGATTTTGGACGGATTTTTTAGGTATTTTCAAATTTTCAGATGGGAGGTTCCAGATAAGGTCAAAAACTACATACTCAGATCTTCACCAAACATTGCAGGGATACATTGGATGTCAAGACACGTGGAAAAAACGTACAAAACAAGAGATTGGAGACATCAAAATTTTGGACGAATTTTTTAAGAATTTTCAAATTTTCAGATAGGAGGTTCCATATAAGGTCAAAAACTACATACTCAGATCTTCAACAAACTTTGCAGGGATACATTGGATATCAAGACACGTGGAAAAAACGTACAAAACAAGAGATTGGAGACATCAAGATTTTGGACGAATTTTTTAAGAATTTTCAAATTTTCAGATGGGAGGTTCAATATAAGGTCAAAAACTACATACTCAGATCTTCACCAAACTTTGCAGGGATACATTGGATATCAAGACACGTGGAAAAAACGTACAAAACAAGAGATTGGAGACATCAAGATTTTGGACGAATTTTTTAAGAATTTTCAAATTTTCAGATAGGAGGTTCCAGATAAGGTCAAAAACTACATACTCAGATATTCACCAAACTTTGCAGGTATACATTGGATGTCAAGACACGTGGAAAAAACGTACAAAACAAGAGATTGGGGTCATCAAGATTTTGGACGGATTTTTTAGGAATTTTCAAATTTTCAGATGGGAGGTTCCAGATAAAGTCAAAAACTACATACTCAGATCTTCACCAAACATTGCAGGGATACATTGGATGTCAAGACACGTGGAAAAAACGTACAAAACAAGAGATTGGAGACATCAAAATTTTGGACGAATTTTTTAAGAATTTTCAAATTTTCAGATAGGAGGTTCCAGATGAGGTCAAAAACTACATACTCAGATCTTCACCAAACTTTGCAGGAATACTTTGCATGTCAAGACACGTGGAAAAAACGTACAAAACAAGAGATCGGAGACATCAAGATTTTCGACGAATTTTTTAAGAATTTTCAAATTTTCAGATGGGAGGTTCCAGATAAAATCAAAAACGACATACTCAGATCTTCACCAAACTTTGCATGGATACATTGGATGTCAAGACACGTGGAAAAAACATACAAAACATAGGATTGGTGACATCAAGATTTTGGACGAATTTTTTAAGAATTTTCAAATTTTCAGATAGGAGGTTCCATATAAGGTCAAAAACTACATACTCAGATCTTCACCAAACTTTGCAGGGATACATTGGAGGTCGAGACACGTGGAAAAAAGTACAAAACAAGAGATTGGGGTCATCAAGATTTTGGACGGATTTTTTAGGAATTTTCAAATTTTCAGATGGGAGGTTCCAGATAAGGTCAAAAACTACATACTCAGATCTTCACCAAACATTGCAGGGATACATTGGATGTCAAGACACGTGGAAAAAACGTACAAAACAAGAGATTGGAGACATCAAGATTTTGGACGAATTTTTTAAGAATTTTCAAATTTTCAGATAGGAGGTTCCAGATGAGGTCAAAAACTACATACTCAGATCTTCACCAAACTTTGCAGGAATACTTTGCATGTCAAGACACGTGGAAAAAACGTACAAAACAAGAGATCGGAGACATCAATATTTTCGACGAATTTTTTAAGAATTTTCAAATTTTCAGATGGGAGGTTCCAGATAAGGTCAAAAACGACATACTCAGATCTTCACCAAACTTTGCAGGGATCCATTGGAGGTCGAGACACGTGGAAAAAACGTACAAAACAAGAGATTGGAGACATCAAGATTTTGGACGAATTTTTTAAGAATTTTCAAATTTTCAGATAGGAGGTTCCATATAAGGTCAAAAACTACATACTCAGATCTTCACCAAACTTTGCAGGGATACATTGGATGTCAAGACACGTGGAAAAAACGTACAAAACAAGAGATTGGAGACATCAAGATTTTCGACGAATTTTTTAAGAATTTTCAAATTTTCAGAAAGGATGTTCCAGATAAGGTCAAAAACGACATACTCAGATCTTCACCAAACTTTGCAGGGATCCATTGGAGGTCGAGACACGTGGAAAAAACGTACAAAACAAGAGATTGGAGACATCAAGATTTTGGACGAATTTTTGAAGAATTTTCAAATTTTCAGATAGGAGGTTCCAGATAAGGTCTAAAACTACATACTCAGATCTCCACCAAACATTGCAGGAATACATTGGATGTCAAGACACGTGGAAAAAACGTACAAAACAAGAGATTGGAGACATCAAGATTTTCGACGAATTTTTGAAGAATTTTCAAATTTTCAGATAGGAGGTTCCAGATAAGGTCAAAAACTACATACTCAGATCTTCACCAAACGTTGCAGGGATACTTTGCATGTCAAGACACGTGGAAAAAACGTACAAAACAAGAGATTGGAGACATCAAGATTTTCGACGAATTTTTTAAGAATTTTCAAATTTTCGGATGGGAGGTTCCAGATAAGGTCAAAAACGACATACTCAGATCTTCACCAAACTTTGCATGGATACATTGGATGTCAAGACACGTGGAAAAAACGTACAAAACAAGAGATTGGAGACATCAAGATTTTGGACGAATTTTTTAAGAATTCTCAAATTTTCAGAAAGGAGGTTCCATATAAGGTCAAAAACTACATACTCAGATCTTCACCAAACTTTGCAGGGATACATTGGATGTCAAGACACGTGGAAAAAACGTACAAAACAAGAGATTGGGGTCTTCAAGATTTTGGACGAATTTTTTAAGAATTTTCAAATTTTCAGATAGGAGGTTCCAGATAAGGTCAAAAACTACATACTCAGATCTTCACCAAACGTTGCAGGGATACTTTGCATGTCAAGACACGTGGAAAAAACGTACAAAACAAGAGATTGGAGACATCAAGATTTTCGACGAATTTTTTAAGAATTTTCAAATTTTCAGATAGGAGGTTCCATATAAGGTCAAAAACTACATACTCAGATCTTCACCAAACATTGCAGGAATACATTGGATGTCAAGACACGTGGAAAAAACGTACAAAACAAGAGATTGGAGACATCAAGATTTGGACGATTTTTGAAGAATTTTCAAATTTTCAGATAGGAGGTTCCAGATAAGGTCAAAAACTACATACTCAGATCTTCACCAAACGTTGCAGGGATACTTTGCATGTCAAGACACGTGGAAAAAACGTACAAAACAAGAGATTGGAGACATCAAGATTTTCGAGGAATTTTTTAAGAATTTTCAAATTTTCAGATAGGAGGTTCCATATAAGGTCAAAAACTACATACTCAGATCTTCACCAAACATTGCAGGAATACATTGGATGTCAAGACACGTGGAAAAAACGTACAAAACAAGAGATTGGGGTCATCAAGATTTTGCACGGATTTTTTAGGAATTTTCAAATTTTCAGATGGGAGGTTCCAGATAAGGTCAAAAACTACATACTCAGATCTTCACCAAACTTTGCAGGGATACATTGGATGTCAAGACACGTGGAAAAAACGTACAAAACAAGAGATTGGAGACATCAAGATTTTGGACGAATTTTTTAAGAATTTTCAAATTTTCAGATAGGAGGTTCCATATAAGGTCAAAAACTACATACTCAGATCTTCACCAAACTTTGCAGGAATACTTTGCATGTCAAGACACGTGGAAAAAACGTACAAAACAAGAGATCGGAGACATCAAGATTTTCGACGAATTTTTTAAGAATTTTCAAATTTTCAGATGGGAGGTTCCAGATAAGGTCAAAAACGACATACTCAGATCTTCACCAAACTTTGCAGGGATCCATTGGATGTCAAGACACGTGGAAAAAACATACAAAACATAGGATTGGTGACATCAAGATTTTGGACGAATTTTTTAAGAATTTTCAAATTTTCAGATAGGAGGTTCCATATAAGGTCAAAAACTACATACTCAGATCTTCACCAAACTTTGCAGGGATACATTGGAGGTCGAGACACGTGGAAAAAAAGTACAAAACAAGAGATTGGGGTCATCAAGATTTTGGACGGATTTTTTAGGAATTTTCAAATTTTCAGAAAGGATGTTCCAGATAAGGTCAAAAACGACATACTCAGATCTTCACCAAACTTTGCAGGGATACATTGGAGGTCGAGACACGTGGAAAAAACGTACAAAACAAGAGATTGGAGACATCAAGATTTTCGACGAATTTTTGAAGAATTTTCAAATTTTCAGATGGGAGGTTCCAGATAAGGTCAAAAACTACATACTCAGATCTTCACCAAACTTTGCAGGGATACATTGGATGTCAAGACACGTGGAAAAAACGTACAAAACAAGAGATTGGGGTCATCAAGATTTTGCACGGATTTTTTAGGAATTTTCAAATTTTCAGATGGGAGGTTCCAGATAAGGTCAAAAACTACATACTCAGATCTTCACCAAACTTTGCAGGGATACATTGGATGTCAAGACACGTGGAAAAAACGTACAAAACAAGAGATTGGAGACATCAAGATTTTGGACGAATTTTTTAAGAATTTTCAAATTTTCAGATAGGAGGTTCCATATAAGGTCAAAAACTACATACTCAGATCTTCACCAAACTTTGCATGGATACATTATGTGTCAAGACACGTGGAAAAAACGTACAAAACAAAAGATTGGAGACATCAAGATTTTGGTCGAATTTTTTAAGAATTTTCAAATTTTCAGATGGGAGGTTCCAGATAAGGTCAAAAACTACATACTCAGATCTTCACCAAACTTTGCAGGGATACATTGGATGTCAAGACACGTGGAAAAAACGTACAAAAAAGAGATTGGAGACATCAAGATTTTGGACGAATTTTTTAACAATTTTCAAATTTTCAGAAAGGATGTTCCAGATAAGGTCAAAAACGACATACTCAGATCTTCACCAAACTTTGCAGGGATACATTGGATATCAAGACACGTGGAAAAAACGTACAAAACAAGAGATTGGAGACATCAAGATTTTCGACGAATTTTTTAAGAATTTTCAAATTTTCAGATAGGAGGTTCCAGATAAGGTCAAAAACTACATACTCAGATCTTCACCAAACGTTGCAGGGATACTTTGCATGTCAAGACACGAGGAAGAAACGTACAAAACAAAAGATTGGAGACATCAAGATTTTCGACGAATTTTTTAAGAATTTTCAAATTTTCAGATGGGAGGTTCCAGATAAGGTCAAAAACGACATACTCAGATCTTCACCAAACTTTGCATGGATACATTGGATGTCAAGACACGTGGAAAAAACGTACAAAACAAGAGATTGGAGACATCAAGATTTTGGACGAATTTTTTAAGAATTCTCAAATTTTCAGAAAGGAGGTTCCATATAAGGTCAAAAACTACATACTCAGATCTTCACCAAACTTTGCAGGGATACTTTGGATGTCAAGACACGTGGAAAAAACGTACAAAACAAGAGATTGGGGTCATCAAGATTTTGGACGAATTTTTTAAGAATTTTCAAATTTTCAGATGGGAGGTTCAATATAAGGTCAAAAACTACATACTCAGATCTTCACCAAACTTTGCAGGGATACATTGGATGTCAAGACACGTGGAAAAAACATACAAAACATAGGATTCGGAACATCAAGATTTTGGTCGAATTTTTTAAGAATTTTCAAATTTTCAGATAGGAGGTTCCATATAAGGTCAAAAACTACATACTCAGATCTTCACCAAACATTGCAGGAATACATTGGATGTCAAGACACGTGGAAAAAACGTACAAAACAAGAGATTGGGGTCATCAAGATTTTGCACGGATTTTTTAGGAATTTTCAAATTTTCAGATGGGAGGTTCCAGATAAGGTCAAAAACTACATACTCAGATCTTCACCAAACTTTGCAGAGATACATTGGATGTCAAGACACGTGGAAAAAACGTACAAAACAAGAGATTGGAGACATCAAGATTTTGGAAGAATTTTTTAATAATTTTCAAATTTTCAGATAGGAGGTTCCATATAAGGTCAAAAACTACATACTCAGATCTTCACCAAACTTTGAATGGATACATTATGTGTCAAGACACGTGGAAAAAACGTACAAAACAAAAGATTGGAGACATCAAGATTTTGGTCGAATTTTTTAAGAATTTTCAAATTTTCAGATGGGAGGTTCCAGATAAGGTCAAAAACTACATACTCAGATCTTCACCAAACTTTGCAGGGATCCATTGGATGTCAAGACACGTGGAAAAAACGTACAAAAAAGAGATTGGAGACATCAAGATTTTGGACGAATTTTTTAACAATTTTCAAATTTTCAGAAAGGATGTTCCAGATAAGGTCAAAAACGACATACTCAGATCTTCACCAAACTTTGCAGGGATACATTGGATATCAAGACACGTGGAAAAAACGTACAAAACAAGAGATTGGAGACATCAAGATTTTGGACGAATTTTTTAAGAATTTTCAAATTTTCAGATAGGAGGTTCCAGATAAGGTCAAAAACTACATACTCAGATCTTCACCAAACTTTGCAGGGATACATTGGATGTCAAGACACGTGGAAAAAACGTACAAAACAAGAGATTGGAGACATCAAGATTTTGGACAAATTTTTTAAGAATTTTCAAATTTTCAGATAGGAGGTTCCAGATGAGGTCAAAAACTACATACGCAGATCTTCACCAAACTTTGCAGGAATACTTTGCATGTCAAGACACGTGGAAAAAACGTACAAAACAAGAGGTCGGAGACATCAAGATTTTCGACGAATTTTTTAAGAATTTTCAAATTTTCAGATGGGAGGTTCCAGATAAGGTCAAAAACGACATACTCAGATCTTCACCAAACTTTGCAGGGATCCATTGGAGGTCGAGACACGTGGAAAAAACGTACAAAACAAGAGATTGGAGACATCAAGATTTTGGACGAATTTTTTAAGAATTTTCAAATTTTCAGATAGGAGGTTCCATATAAGGTCAAAAACTACATACTCAGATCTTCACCAAACTTTGCAGGGATACATTGGATGTCAAGACACGTGGAAAAAACGTACAAAACAAGAGATTGGAGACATCAAGATTTTGGACGATTTTTTTAAAAATTTTCAAATTTTCAGAAATGCGGTTCCAGATAAGGTCGAAAACTACATACTCAGATCTTCACCAAACTTTGCAGGGATACATTGGATGTCAAGACACGTGGAAAAAACGTACAAAACAAGAGATTCGGGTCAACAAGATTTTGGACGGATTTTTTAGGAATTTTCAAATTTTCAGATGGGAGGTTCCAGATAAGGTCAAAAACTACATACTCAGATCTTCACCAAACTCTGCAGGGATACATTGTATGTCAAGACACGTGGAAAAAACATACAAAACATAGGATTGGGGACATCAAGATTTTGTTAAATTCTTTTAAGAATTTTCAAATTTTCAGATAGGAGGTTCCATATAAGGTCAAAAACTACATACTCAGATCTTCACCAAACATTGCAGGGATACATTGGATGTCAAGACACGTGGAAAGAACGTACAAAACAAGAGATTGGAGACATCATGATTTTGGACGAATTTTTTAAGAATTTTCAAATTTTCAGATAGGAGGCTCCATATAAGGTCAAAAACTACATACTCAGATCTTCACCAAACATTGCAGGGATACATTGGATGTCAAGACACGTGGAAAAAACGTACAAAACAAGAGATTGGAGACATCAAGATTTTGGACGAATTTTTTAAGAATTTTCAAATTTTCAGATAGGAGGTTCCAGATAAGGTCAAAAACTACATACTCAGATCTTCACCAAACGTTGCAGGGATACTTTGCATGTCAAGACACGTGGAAAAAACGTACAAAACAAGAGATCGGAGACATCAAGATTTTCGACGAATTTTTTAAGAATTTTCAAATTTTCAGATAGGAGGTTCCAGATAAGGTCAAAAACGACATACTCAGATCTTCACCAAACTTTGCATGGATACATTGGATGTCAAGACACGTGGAAAAAACATACAAAACATAGGATTGGGGTCATCAAGATTTTGCAAGGATTTTTTAAGAATTTTCAAATTTTCAGATGGGAGGTTCCAGATAAGGTCAAAAACTACATACTCAGATCTTCACCAAACTTTGCAGGGATCCATTGGAGGTCGAGACACGTGGAAAAAACGTACAAAACAAGAGATTGGAGACATCAAGATTTTGGACGAATTTTTTAAGAATTTTCAAATTTTCAGATAGGAGGTTCCATATAAGGTCAAAAACTACATACTCAGATCTTCACCAAACTTTGCAGGGATACATTGGATATCAAGACACGTGGAAAAAACGTACAAAACAAGAGATTGGAGACATCAAGATTTTGGACGAATTTTTTAAGAATTTTCAAATTTTCAGATGGGAGGTTCAATATAAGATCAAAAACTACATACTCAGATCTTCACCAAACTTTGCAGGGATACATTGGATGTCAAGACACGTGGAAAAAACGTACAAAACAAGAGATTGGGGTCATCAAGATTTTGGACGGATTTTTTAGGAATTTTCAAATTTTCAGATGGGAGGTTCCAGATAAAGTCAAAAACTACATACTCAGATCTTCACCAAACATTGCAGGGATACATTGGATGTCAAGACACGTGGAAAAAACGTACAAAACAAGAGATTGGAGACATCAAAATTTTGGACGAATTTTTTAAGAATTTTCAAATTTTCAGATAGGAGGTTCCATATAAGGTCAAAAACTACATACTCAGATCTTCACCAAACTTTGCAGGGATACATTGGATATCAAGACACGTGGAAAAAACGTACAAAACAAGAGATTGGAGACATCAAGATTTTGGACGAATTTTTTAAGAATTTTCAAATTTTCAGATGGGAGGTTTAATATAAGGTCAAAAACTACATACTCAGATCTTCACCAAACTTTGCAGGGATACATTGGATGTCAAGACACGTGGAAAAAACGTACAAAACAAGAGATTGGAGACATCAAGATTTTGGACGAATTTTTTAAGAATTTTCAAATTTTCAGATAGGAGGTTCCATATAAGGTCAAAAACTACATACTCAGATCTTCACCAAACTTTGCAGGGATACATTGGATATCAAGACACGTGGAAAAAACGTACAAAACAAGAGATTGGAGACATCAAGATTTTGGACGAATTTTTTAAGAATTTTCAAATTTTCAGATAGGAGGTTCCAGATAAGGTCAAAAACTACATACTCAGATCTTCACCAAACTTTGCAGGGATACATTGGATGTCAAGACACGTGGAAAAAACGTACAAAACAAGAGATTGGGGTCATCAAGATTTTGGACGGATTTTTTAGGAATTTTCAAATTTTCAGATGGGAGGTTCCAGATAAGGTCAAAAACTACATACTCAGATCTTCACCAAACATTGCAGGTATACATTGGATGTCAAGACACGTGGAAAAAACGTACAAAACAAGAGATTGGAGACATCAAAATTTTGGACGAATTTTTTAAGAATTTTCAAATTTTCAGATAGGAGGTTCCAGATGAGGTCAAAAACTACATACTCAGATCTTCACCAAACTTTGCAGGAATACTTTGCATGTCAAGACACGTGGAAAAAACGTACAAAACAAGAGATCGGAGACATCAAGATTTTCGACGAATTTTTTAAGAATTTTCAAATTTTCAGATGGGAGGTTCCAGATAAGGTCAAAAACGACATACTCAGATCTTCACCAAACTTTGCATGGATACATTGGATGTCAAGACACGTGGAAAAAACATACAAAACATAGGATTGGTGACATCAAGATTTTGGACGAATTTTTTAAGAATTTTCAAATTTTCAGATAGGAGGTTCCATATAAGGTCAAAAACTACATACTCAGATCTTCACCAAACTTTGCAGGGATACATTGGAGGTCGAGACACGTGGAAAAAAAGTACAAAACAAGAGATTGGGGTCATCAAGATTTTGGACGGATTTTTTAGGAATTTTCAAATTTTCAGATGGGAGGTTCCAGATAAGGTCAAAAACTACATACTCAGATCTTCACCAAACATTGCAGGGATACATTGGATGTCAAGACACGTGGAAAAAACGTACAAAACAAGAGATTGGAGACATCAAGATTTTGGACGAATTTTTTAAGAATTTTCAAATTTTCAGATAGGAGGTTCCAGATGAGGTCAAAAACTACATACTCAGATCTTCACCAAACTTTGCAGGAATACTTTGCATGTCAAGACACGTGGAAAAAACGTACAAAACAAGAGATCGGAGACATCAAGATTTTCGACGAATTTTTTAAGAATTTTCAAATTTTCAGATGGGAGGTTCCAGATAAGGTCAAAAACGACATACTCAGATCTTCACCAAACTTTGCAGGGATCCATTGGAGGTCGAGACACGTGGAAAAAACGTACAAAACAAGAGATTGGAGACATCAAGATTTTGGACGAATTTTTTAAGAATTTTCAAATTTTCAGATAGGAGGTTCCATATAAGGTCAAAAACTACATACTCAGATCTTCACCAAACTTTGCAGGGATACATTGGATGTCAAGACACGTGGAAAAAACGTACAAACAAGAGATTGGAGACATCAAGATTTTCGACGAATTTTTTAAGAATTTTCAAATTTTCAGAAAGGATGTTCCAGATAAGGTCAAAAACGACATACTCAGATCTTCACTAACTTTGCAGGGATACATTGGAGGTCGAGACACGTGGAAAAAACGTACAAAACAAGAGATTGGAGACATCAAGATTTTGGACGAATTTTTGAAGAATTTTCAAATTTTCAGATAGGAGGTTCCAGATAAGGTCTAAAACTACATACTCAGATCTCCACCAAACATTGCAGGAATACATTGGATGTCAAGACACGTGGAAAAAACGTACAAACAAGAGATTGGAGACATCAAGATTTTCGACGAATTTTTGAAGAATTTTCAAATTTTCAGATGGGAGGTTCCAGATAAGGTCAAAAACTACATACTCAGATCTTCACCAAACGTTGCAGGGATACTTTGCATGTCAAGACACGTGGAAAAAACGTACAAAACAAGAGATTGGAGACATCAAGATTTTCGACGAATTTTTTAAGAATTTTCAAATTTTCGGATGGGAGGTTCCAGATAAGGTCAAAAATGACATACTCAGATCTTCACCAAACTTTGCATGGATACATTGGATGTCAAGACACGTGGAAAAAACGTACAAAACAAGAGATTGGAGACATCAAGATTTTGGACGAATTTTTTAAGAATTCTCAAATTTTCAGAAAGGAGGTTCCATATAAGGTCAAAAACTACATTCTCAGATCTTCACCAAACTTTGCAGGGATACATTGGATGTCAAGACACGTGGAAAAAACGTACAAAACAAGAGATTGGGGTCTTCAAGATTTTAGACGAATTTTTTAAGAATTTTCAAATTTTCAGATAGGAGGTTCCAGATAAGGTCAAAAACTACATACTCAGATCTTCACCAAACGTTGCAGGGATACTTTGCATGTCAAGACACGTGGAAAAAACGTACAAAACAAGAGATTGGAGACATCAAGATTTTCGACGAATTTTTTAAGAATTTTCAAATTTTCAGATAGGAGGTTCCAGATAAGGTCAAAAACTACATACTCAGATCTTCACCAAACATTGCAGGAATACATTGGATGTCAAGACACGTGGAAAAAACGTACAAAACAAGAGATTGGAGACATCAAGATTTTCGACGAATTTTTGAAGAATTTTCAAATTTTCAGATAGGAGGTTCCAGATAAGGTCAAAAACTACATACTCAGATCTTCACCAAACATTGCAGGGATACTTTGCATGTCAAGACACGTGGAAAAAACGTACAAAACAAGAGATTGGAGACATCAAGATTTTCGACGAATTTTTTAAGAATTTTCAAATTTTCAGATAGGAGGTTCCATATAAGGTCAAAAACTACATACTCAGATCTTCACCAAACATTGCAGGAATACATTGGATGTCAAGACACGTGGAAAAAACGTACAAAACAAGAGATTGGGGTCATCAAGATTTTGCACGGATTTTTTAGGAATTTTCAAATTTTCAGATGGGAGGTTCCAGATAAGGTCAAAAACTACATACTCAGATCTTCACCAAACTTTGCAGGGATACATTGGATGTCAAGACACGTGGAAAAAACGTACAAAACAAGAGATTGGAGACATCAAGATTTTGGACGAATTTTTTAAGAATTTTCAAATTTTCAGATAGGAGGTTCCATATAAGGTCAAAAACTACATACTCAGATCTTCACCAAACTTTGCATGGATACATTATGTGTCAAGACACGTGGAAAAAACGTACAAAACAAAAGATTGGAGACATCAAGATTTTGGTCGAATTTTTTAAGAATTTTCAAATTTTCAGATGGGAGGTTCCAGATAAGGTCAGAAACTACATACTCAGATCTTCACCAAACTTTGCAGGGATACATTGGATGTCAAGACACGTGGAAAAAACGTACAAAACAAGAGATTGGAGACATCAAGATTATGGACGAATTTTTTGAGAATTTTCAAATTTTCAGAAAGGAGGTTCCATATAAGGTCAAAAACTACATACTCAGATCTCCACCAAACATTGCAGGGATACATTGGATGTCAAGACACGTGGAAAAAACGTACAAAACAAGAGATTGGAGACATCAAGATTTTCGACGAATTTTTGAAGAATTTTCAAATTTTCAGATGGGAGGTTCCAGATAAGGTCAAAAACTACATACTCAGATCTTCACCAAACTTTGCAGGGATACATTGGATGTCAAGACACGTGGAAATAACGTACAAAAAAGAGATTGGAGACATCAAGATTTTGGACGGATTTTTTAGGAATTTTCAAATTTTCAGATGGGAGGTTCCAGATAAGGTCAAAAACTACATACTCAGATCTTCACCAAACATTGCAGGGATACATTGGATGTCAAGACACGTGGAAAAAACGTACAAAACAAGAGATTGGAGACATCAAGATTTTGGACGAATTTTTTAAGAATTTTCAAATTTTCAGATAGGAGTTTCCAGATGAGGTCAAAAACTACATACTCAGATCTTCACCAAACTTTGCAGGAATACTTTGCATGTCAAGACACGTGGAAAAAACGTACAAAACAAGAGATCGGAGACATCAAGATTTTCGACGAATTTTTTAAGAATTTTCAAATTTTCAGATGGGAGGTTCCAGATAAGGTCAAAAACGACATACTCTGATCTTCACCAAACTTTGCAGGGATCCATTGGAGGTCGAGACACGTGGAAAAAACGTACAAAACAAGAGATTGGAGACATCAAGATTTTGGACGAATTTTTTAAGAATTTTCAAATTTTCAGATAGGAGGTTCCATATAAGGTCAAAAACTACATACTCAGATCTTCACCAAACTTTGCAGGGATACATTGGATGTCAAGACACGTGGAAAAAACGTACAAACAAGAGATTGGAGACATCAAGATTTTCGACGAATTTTTTAAGAATTTTCAAATTTTCAGAAAGGATGTTCCAGATAAGGTCAAAAACGACATACTCAGATCTTCACTAACTTTGCAGGGATACATTGGAGGTCGAGACACGTGGAAAAAACGTACAAAACAAGAGATTGGAGACATCAAGATTTTGGACGAATTTTTGAAGAATTTTCAAATTTTCAGATAGGAGGTTCCAGATAAGGTCTAAAACTACATACTCAGATCTCCACCAAACATTGCAGGAATACATTGGATGTCAAGACACGTGGAAAAAACGTACAAACAAGAGATTGGAGACATCAAGATTTTCGACGAATTTTTGAAGAATTTTCAAATTTTCAGATGGGAGGTTCCAGATAAGGTCAAAAACTACATACTCAGATCTTCACCAAACGTTGCAGGGATACTTTGCATGTCAAGACACGTGGAAAAAACGTACAAAACAAGAGATTGGAGACATCAAGGTTTTTCGACGAATTTTTTAAGAATTTTCAAATTTTCGGATGGGAGGTTCCAGATAAGGTCAAAAATGACATACTCAGATCTTCACCAAACTTTGCATGGATACATTGGATGTCAAGCCACGTGGAAAAAACGTACAAAACAAGAGATTGGAGACATCAAGATTTTGGACGAATTTTTTAAGAATTCTCAAATTTTCAGAAAGGAGGTTCCATATAAGGTCAAAAACTACATACTCAGATCTTCACCAAACTTTGCAGGGATACATTGGATGTCAAGACACGTGGAAAAAACGTACAAAACAAGAGATTGGGGTCTTCAAGATTTTAGACGAATTTTTTAAGAATTTTCAAATTTTCAGATAGGAGGTTCCAGATAAAGTCAAAAACTACATACTCAGATCTTCACCAAACGTTGCAGGGATACTTTGCATGTCAAGACACGTGGAAAAAACGTACAAAACAAGAGATTGGAGACATCAAGATTTTCGACGAATTTTTTAAGAATTTTCAAATTTTCAGATAGGAGGTTCCATATAAGGTCAAAAACTACATACTCAGATCTTCACCAAACATTGCAGGAATACATTGGATGTCAAGACACGTGGAAAAAACGTACAAAACAAGAGATTGGAGACATCAAGATTTTCGACGAATTTTTGAAGAATTTTCAAATTTTCAGATAGGAGGTTCCAGATAAGGTCAAAAACTACATACTCAGATCTTCACCAAACGTTGCAGGGATACTTTGCATGTCAAGACACGTGGAAAAAACGTACAAAACAAGAGATTGGAGACATCAAGATTTTCGACGAATTTTTTAAGAATTTTCAAATTTTCAGACAGGAGGTTCCATATAAGGTCAAAAACTACATACTCAGATCTTCACCAAACATTGCAGGGATACATTGGATGTCAAGACACGTGGAAAAAACGTACAAAACAAGAGATTGGAGACATCAAGATTTTGGACGAATTTTTTAAGAATTTTCAAATTTTCAGATAGGAGGTTCCATATAAGGTCAAAAACTACATACTCAGATCTTCACCAAACTTTGCATGGATACATTATGTGTCAAGACACGTGGAAAACGCGTACAAAACAAAAGATTGGAGACATCAAGATTTTGGTCGAATTTTTTAAGAATTTTCAAATTTTCAGATGGGAGGTTCCAGATAAGGTCAAAAACTACATACTCAGATCTTCACCAAACTTTGCAGGGATACATTGGATGTCAAGACACGTGGAAAAAACGTACAAAACAAGAGATTGGAGACATCAAGATTATGGACGAATTTTTTGAGAATTTTCAAATTTTCAGAAAGGAGGTTCCATATAAGGTCAAAAACTACATACTCAGATCTTCACCAAACTTTGCAGGGATACATTGGATGTCAAGACACGTGGAAAAATCGTACAAAACAAGAGATTGGAGACATCAAGATTTTCGACGAATTTTTTAAGAATTTTCAAATTTTCAGAAAGGATGTTCCAGATAAGGTCAAAAACGACATACTCAGATCTTCACCAAACTTTGCAGGGATACATTGGAGGTCGAGACACGTGGAAAAAACGTACAAAACAAGAGATTGGAGACATCAAGATTTTGGACGAATTTTTGAAGAATTTTCAAATTTTCTGATAGGAGGTCCCAGATAAGGTCAAAAACTACATACTCAGATCTCCAATAAACATTGCAGGGATACATTGGATGTCAAGACACGTGGAAAAAACGTACAAAACAAGAGATTGGAGACATCAAGATTTTCGACGAATTTTTGAAGAATTTTCAAATTTTCAGATGGGAGGTTCCAGATAAGGTCAAAAACTACATACTCAGATCTTCACCAAACTTTGCAGGGATACATTGGATGTCAAGACACGTGGAAAAAACGTACAAAAAAGAGATTGGAGACATCAAGATTTTGGACGAATTTTTTAACAATTTTCAAATTTTCAGAAAGGATGTTCCAGATAAGGTCAAAAACGACATACTCAGATCTTCACCAAACTTTGCATGGATACATTGGATGTCAAGACACGTGGAAAAAACGTACAAAACAAGAGATTGGGGTCATCAAGATTTTGCACGGATTTTTTAGGAATTTTCAAATTTTCAGATGGGAGGTTCCAGATAAGGTCAAAAACTACATACTCAGATCTTCACCAAACTTTGCAGGGATACATTGGATGTCAAGACACGTGGAAAAAACGTACAAAACAAGAGATTGGAGACATCAAGATTTTGGACGAATTTTTTAAGAATTTTCAAATTTTCAGATAGGAGGTTCCATATAAGGTCAAAAACTACATACTCAGATCTTCACCAAACTTTGCATGGATACATTATGTGTCAAGACACGTGGAAAAAACGTACAAAACAAAAGATTGGAGACATCAAGATTTTGGTCGAATTTTTTAAGAATTTTCAAATTTTCAGATGGGAGGTTCCAGATAAGGTCAAAAACTACATACTCAGATCTTCACCAAACTTTGCAGGGATACATTGGATGTCAAGACACGTGGAAAAAACGTACAAAAAAGAGATTGGAGACATCAAGATTTTGGACGAATTTTTTAACAATTTTCAAATTTTCAGAAAGGATGTTCCAGATAAGGTCAAAAACGACATACTCAGATCTTCACCAAACTTTGCAGGGATACATTGGATATCAAGACACGTGGAAAAAACGTACAAAACAAGAGATTGGAGACATCAAGATTTTCGACGAATTTTTTAAGAATTTTCAAATTTTCAGATAGGATGTTCCAGATAAGGTCAAAAACTACATACTCAGATCTTCACCAAACGTTGCAGGGATACTTTGCATGTCAAGACACGTGGAAAAAACGTACAAAACAAAAGATTGGAGACATCAAGATTTTCGACGAATTTTTTAAGAATTTTCAAATTTTCAGATGGGAGGTTCCAGATAAGGTCAAAGACGACATACTCAGATCTTCACCAAACTTTGCATGGATACATTGGATGTCAAGACACGTGGAAAAAACGTACAAAACAAGAGATTGGAGACATCAAGATTTTGGACGAATTTTTTAAGAATTCTCAAATTTTCAGAAAGGAGGTTCCATATAAGGTCAAAAACTACATACTCAGATCTTCACCAAACTTTGCAGGGATACTTTGGATGTCAAGACACGTGGAAAAAACGTACAAAACAAGAGATTGGGGTCATCAAGATTTTGGACGAATTTTTTAAGAATTTTCAAATTTTCAGATGGGAGGTTCAATATAAGGTCAAAAACTACATACTCAGATCTTCACCAAACTTTGCAGGGATACATTGGATGTCAAGACACGTGGAAAAAACATACAAAACATAGGATTCGGAACATCAAGATTTTGGTCGAATTTTTTAAGAATTTTCAAATTTTCAGATAGGAGGTTCCATATAAGGTCAAAAACTACATACTCAGATCTTCACCAAACATTGCAGGAATACATTGGATGTCAAGACACGTGGAAAAAACGTACAAAACAAGAGATTGGGGTCATCAAGATTTTGCACGGATTTTTTAGGAATTTTCAAATTTTCAGATGGGAGGTTCCAGATAAGGTCAAAAACTACATACTCAGATCTTCACCAAACTTTGCAGGGATACATTGGATGTCAAGACACGTGGAAAAAACGTACAAATCAAGAGATTGGAGACATCAAGATTTTGGACGAATTTTTTAAGAATTTTCAAATTTTCAGATAGGAGGTTCCATATAAGATCAAAAACTACATACTCAGATCTTCACCAAACTTTGCATGGATACATTATGTGTCAAGACACGTGGAAAAAACGTACAAAACAAAAGATTGGAGACATCAAGATTTTGGTCGAATTTTTTAAGAATTTTCAAATTTTCAGATGGGAGGTTCCAGATAAGGTCAAAAACTACATACTCAGATCTTCACCAAACTTTGCAGGGATCCATTGGATGTCAAGACACGTGGAAAAAACGTACAAAAAAGAGATTGGAGACATCAAGATTTTGGACGAATTTTTTAACAATTTTCAAATTTTCAGAAAGGATGTTCCAGATAAGGTCAAAAACGACATACTCAGATCTTCACCAAACTTTGCAGGGATACATTGGATATCAAGACACGTGGAAAAAACGTACAAAACAAGAGATTGGAGACATCAAGATTTTGGACGAATTTTTTAAGAATTTTCAAATTTTCAGATAGGAGGTTCCAGATAAGGTCAAAAACTACATACTCAGATCTTCACCAAACTTTGCAGGGATACATTGGATGTCAAGACACGTGGAAAAAACGTACAAAACAAGAGATTGGAGACATCAAGATTTTGGACGAATTTTTTAAGAATTTTCAAATTTTCAGATAGGAGGTTCCAGATGAGGTCAAAAACTACATACTCAGATCTTCACCAAACTTTGCAGGAATACTTTGCATGTCAAGACACGTGGAAAAAACGTACAAAACAAGAGATCGGAGACATCAAGATTTTCGACGAATTTTTTAAGAATTTTCAAATTTTCAGATGGGAGGTTCCAGATAAGGTCAAAAACGACATACTCAGATCTTCACCAAATTTTGCAGGGATCCATTGGAGGTCGAGACACGTGGAAAAAACGTACAAAACAAGAGATTGGAGACATCAAGATTTTGGACGAATTTTTTAAGAATTTTCAAATTTTCAGATAGGAGGTTCCATATAAGGTCAAAAACTACATACTCAGATCTTCACCAAACTTTGCAGGGATACATTGGATGTCAAGACACGTGGAAAAAACGTACAAAACAAGAGATTGGAGACATCAAGATTTTGGACGATATTTTTAAAAATTTTCAAATTTTCAGAAATGCGGTTCCAGATAAGGTCAAAAACTACATACTCAGATCTTCACCAAACTTTGCAGGGATACATTGGATGTCAAGACACGTGGAAAAAACGTACAAAACAAGAGATTCGGGTCAACAAGATTTTGGACGGATTTTTTAGGAATTTTCAAATTTTCAGATGGGAGGTTCCAGATAAGGTCAAAAACTACATACTCAGATCTTCACCAAACTCTGCAGGGATACATTGTATGTCAAGACACGTGGAAAAAACATACAAAACATAGGATTGGGGACATCAAGATTTTGTTAAATTCTTTTAAGAATTTTCAAATTTTCAGATAGGAGGTTCCATATAAGGTCAAAAACTACATACTCAGATCTTCACCAAACTTTGCAGGGATACATTGGATGTCAAGACACGTGGAAAAAACATACAAAACATAGGATTCGGAACATCAAGATTTTGGTCGAATTTTTTAAGAATTTTCAAATTTTCAGATAGGAGGTTCCATATAAGGTCAAAAACTACATACTCAGATCTTCACCAAACATTGCAGGAATACATTGGATGTCAAGACACGTGGAAAAAACGTACAAAACAAGAGATTGGGGTCATCAAGATTTTGCACGGATTTTTTAGGAATTTTCAAATTTTCAGATGGGAGGTTCCAGATAAGGTCAAAAACTACATACTCAGATCTTCACCAAACTTTGCAGGGATACATTGGATGTCAAGACACGTGGAAAAAACGTACAAAACAAGAGATTGGAGACATCAAGATTTTGGACGAATTTTTTAAGAATTTTCAAATTTTCAGATAGGAGGTTCCATATAAGGTCAAAAACTACATACTCAGATCTTCACCAAACTTTGCATGGATACATTATGTGTCAAGACACGTGGAAAAAACGTACAAAACAAAAGATTGGAGACATCAAGATTTTGGTCGAATTTTTTAAGAATTTTCAAATTTTCAGATGGGAGGTTCCAGATAAGGTCAAAAACTACATACTCAGATCTTCACCAAACTTTGCAGGGATCCATTGGATGTCAAGACACGTGGAAAAAACGTACAAAAAAGAGATTGGAGACATCAAGATTTTGGACGAATTTTTTAACAATTTTCAAATTTTCAGAAAGGATGTTCCAGATAAGGTCAAAAACGACATACTCAGATCTTCACCAAACTTTGCAGGGATACATTGGATATCAAGACACGTGGAAAAAACGTACAAAACAAGAGATTGGAGACATCAAGATTTTGGACGAATTTTTTAAGAATTTTCAAATTTTCAGATAGGAGGTTCCAGATAAGGTCAAAAACTACATACTCAGATCTTCACCAAACTTTGCAGGGATACATTGGATGTCAAGACACGTGGAAAAAACGTACAAAACAAGAGATTGGAGACATCAAGATTTTGGACGAATTTTTTAAGAATTTTCAAATTTTCAGATAGGAGGTTCCAGATGAGGTCAAAAACTACATACTCAGATCTTCACCAAACTTTGCAGGAATACTTTGCATGTCAAGACACGTGGAAAAAACGTACAAAACAAGAGATCGGAGACATCAAGATTTTCGACGAATTTTTTAAGAATTTTCAAATTTTCAGATGGGAGGTTCCAGATAAGGTCAAAAACGACATACTCAGATCTTCACCAAATTTTGCAGGGATCCATTGGAGGTCGAGACACGTGGAAAAAACGTACAAAACAAGAGATTGGAGACATCAAGATTTTGGACGAATTTTTTAAGAATTTTCAAATTTTCAGATAGGAGGTTCCATATAAGGTCAAAAACTACATACTCAGATCTTCACCAAACTTTGCAGGGATACATTGGATGTCAAGACACGTGGAAAAAACGTACAAAACAAGAGATTGGAGACATCAAGATTTTGGACGATATTTTTAAAAATTTTCAAATTTTCAGAAATGCGGTTCCAGATAAGGTCAAAAACTACATACTCAGATCTTCACCAAACTTTGCAGGGATACATTGGATGTCAAGACACGTGGAAAAAACGTACAAAACAAGAGATTCGGGTCAACAAGATTTTGGACGGATTTTTTAGGAATTTTCAAATTTTCAGATGGGAGGTTCCAGATAAGGTCAAAAACTACATACTCAGATCTTCACCAAACTCTGCAGGGATACATTGTATGTCAAGACACGTGGAAAAAACATACAAAACATAGGATTGGGGACATCAAGATTTTGTTAAATTCTTTTAAGAATTTTCAAATTTTCAGATAGGAGGTTCCATATAAGGTCAAAAACTACATACTCAGATCTTCACCAAACATTGCAGGGATACATTGGATGTCAAGACACGTGGAAAGAACGTACAAAACAAGAGATTGGAGACATCAAGATTTTGGACGAATTTTTTAAGAATTTTCAAATTTTCAGATAGGAGGCTCCATATAAGGTCAAAAACTACATACTCAGATCTTCACCAAACATTGCAGGGATACATTGGATGTCAAGACACGTGGAAAAAACGTACAAAACAAGAGATTGGAGACATCAAGATTTTGGACGAATTTTTCAAGAATTTTCAAATTTTCAGATAGGAGGTTCCAGATAAGGTCAAAAACTACATACTCAGATCTTCACCAAACGTTGCAGGGATACTTTGCATGTCAAGACACGTGGAAAAAACGTACAAAACAAGAGATCGGAGACATCAAGATTTTCGACGAATTTTTTAAGAATTTTCAAATTTTCAGATGGGAGGTTCCAGATAAGGTCAAAAACGACATACTCAGATCTTCACCAAACTTTGCATGGATACATTGGATGTCAAGACACGTGGAAAAAACATACAAAACATAGGATTGGTGACATCAAGATTTTGGACGAATTTTTTAAGAATTTTCAAATTTTCAGATAGGAGGTTCCATATAAGGTCAAAAACTACATACTCAGATCTTCACCAAACTTTGCAGGGATACATTGGAGGTCGAGACACGTGGAAAAAAAGTACAAAACAAGAGATTGGGGTCATCAAGATTTTGGACGGATTTTTTAGGAATTTTCAAATTTTCAGATGGGAGGTTCCAGATAAGGTCAAAAACTACATACTCAGATCTTCACCAAACATTGCAGGGATACATTGGATGTCAAGACACGTGGAAAAAACGTACAAAACAAGAGATTGGAGACATCAAGATTTTGGACGAATTTTTTAAGAATTTTCAAATTTTCAGATAGGAGGTTCCAGATGAGGTCAAAAACTACATACTCAGATCTTCACCAAACTTTGCAGGAATACTTTGCATGTCAAGACACGTGGAAAAAACGTACAAAACAAGAGATCGGAGACATCAAGATTTTCGACGAATTTTTTAAGAATTTTCAAATTTTCAGATGGGAGGTTCCAGATAAGGTCAAAAACTACATACTCAGATCTTCACCAAACTTTGCAGGGATACATTGGAGGTCGAGACACGTGGAAAAAAAGTACAAAACAAGAGATTGGGGTCATCAAGATTTTGGACGGATTTTTTAGGAATTTTCAAATTTTCAGATGGGAGGTTCCAGATAAGGTCAAAAACTACATACTCAGATCTTCACCAAACATTGCAGGGATACATTGGATGTCAAGACACGTGGAAAAAACGTACAAAACAAGAGATTGGAGACATCAAGATTTTGGACGAATTTTTTAAGAATTTTCAAATTTTCAGATAAGAGGTTCCAGATAAGGTCAAAAACTACATACTCAGATCTTCACCAAACTTTGCAGGAATACTTTGCATGTCAAGACACGTGGAAAAAACGTACAAAACAAGAGATCGGAGACATCAAGATTTTCGACGAATTTTTTAAGAATTTTCAAATTTTCAGATGGGAGGTTCCAGATAAGGTCAAAAACGACATACTCAGATCTTCACCAAACTTTGCAGGGATCCATTGGAGGTCGAGACACGTGGAAAAAACGTACAAAACAAGAGATTGGAGACATCAAGATTTTGGACGAATTTTTTAAGAATTTTCAAATTTTCAGATAGGAGGTTCCATATAAGGTCAAAAACTACATACTCAGATCTTCACCAAACTTTGCAGGGATACATTGGATGTCAAGACACGTGGAAAAAACGTACAAAAGAAAAGATTGGAGACATCAAGATTTTCGACGAATTTTTTAAGAATTTTCAAATTTTCAGATAGGAGGTTCCAGATAAGGTCAAAAACTACATACTCAGATCTTCACCAAACTTTGCAGGGATACATTATGTGTCAAGACACGTGGAAAAAACGTACAAAACAAAAGATTGGAGACATCAAGATTTTGGTCGAATTTTTTAAGAATTTTCAAATTTTCAGATGGGAGGTTCCAGATAAGGTCAAAAACTACATACTCAGATCTTCACCAAACTTTGCAGGGATCCATTGGAGGTCGAGACACGTGGAAAAAACGTACAAAACAAGAGATTGGAGACATCAAGATTTTGGACGAATTTTTTAAGAATTTTCAAATTTTCAGATAGGAGGTTCCATATAAGGTCAAAAACTACATACTCAGATCTTCACCAAACTTTGCAGGGATACATTGGATATCAAGACACGTGGAAAAAACGTACAAAACAAGAGATTGGAGACATCAAGATTTTGGACGAATTTTTTAAGAATTTTCAAATTTTCAGATGGGAGGTTCAATATAAGGTCAAAAACTACATACTCAGATCTTCACCAAACTTTGCAGGGATACATTGGATGTCAAGACACGTGGAAAAAACGTACAAAACAAGAGATCGGAGACATCAAGATTTTCGACGAATTTTTTAAGAATTTTCAAATTTTCAGATGGGAGGTTCCAGATAAGGTCAAAAACGACATACTCAGATCTTCACCAAACTTTGCAGGGATCCATTGGAGGTCGAGACACGTGGAAAAAACGTACAAAACAAGAGATTGGAGACATCAAGATTTTGGACGAATTTTTTAACAATTTTCAAATTTTCAGAAAGGATGTTCCAGATAAGGTCAAAAACGACATACTCAGATCTTCACCAAACTTTGCAGGGATACATTGGATATCAAGACACGTGGAAAAAACGTACAAAACAAGAGATTGGAGACATCAAGATTTTGGACGAATTTTTTAAGAATTTTCAAATTTTCAGATAGGAGGTTCCAGATAAGGTCAAAAACTACATACTCAGATCTTCACCAAACTTTGCAGGGATACATTGGATGTCAAGACACGTGGAAAAAACGTACAAAACAAGAGATTGGAGACATCAAGATTTTGGACGAATTTTTTAAGAATTCTCAAATTTTCAGAAAGGAGGTTCCATATAAGGTCAAAAACTACATACTCAGATCTTCACCAAACTTTGCAGGGATACTTTGGATGTCAAGACACGTGGAAAAAACGTACAAAACAAGAGATTGGGGTCATCAAGATTTTGGACGAATTTTTTAAGAATTTTCAAATTTTCAGATGGGAGGTTCAATATAAGGTCAAAAACTACATACTCAGATCTTCACCAAACTTTGCAGGGATACATTGGATGTCAAGACACGTGGAAAAAACATACAAAACATAGGATTCGGAACATCAAGATTTTGGTCGAATTTTTTAAGAATTTTCAAATTTTCAGATAGGAGGTTCCATATAAGGTCAAAAACTACATACTCAGATCTTCACCAAACTTTGCAGGGATACATTGGATGTCAAGACACGTGGAAAAAACGTACAAAACAAGAGATTGGAGACATCAAGGTTTTGGACGATATTTTTAAAAATTTTCAAATTTTCAGAAATGCGGTTCCAGATAAGGTCAAAAACTACATACTCAGATCTTCACCAAACTTTGCAGGGATACATTGGATGTCAAGACACGTGGAAAAAACGTACAAAACAAGAGATTCGGGTCAACAAGATTTTGGACGGATTTTTTAGGAATTTTCAAATTTTCAGATGGGAGGTCCCAGATAAGGTCAAAAACTACATACTCAGATCTCCACCAAACATTGCAGGGATACATTGGATGTCAAGACACGTGGAAAAAACGTACAAAACAAGAGATTGGAGACATCAAGATTTTCGACGAATTTTTGAAGAATTTTCAAATTTTCAGATGGGAGGTTCCAGATAAGGTCAAAAACTACATACTCAGATCTTCACCAAACTTTGCAGGGATACATTGGATGTCAAGACACGTGGAAAAAACGTACAAAAAAGAGATTGGAGACATCAAGATTTTGGACGAATTTTTTAACAATTTTCAAATTTTCAGAAAGGATGTTCCAGATAAGGTCAAAAACGACATACTCAGATCTTCACCAAACTTTGCATGGATACATTGGATGTCAAGACACGTGGAAAAAACGTACAAAACAAGAGATTGGGGTCATCAAGATTTTGCACTGATTTTTTAGGAATTTTCAAATTTTCAGATGGGAGGTTCCAGATAAGGTCAAAAACTACATACTCAGATCTTCACCAAACTTTGCAGGGATACATTGGATGTCAAGACACGTGGAAAAAACGTACAAAACAAGAGATTGGAGACATCAAGATTTTGGACGAATTTTTTAAGAATTTTCAAATTTTCAGATAGGAGGTTCCATATAAGGTCAAAAACTACATACTCAGATCTTCACCAAACTTTGCATGGATACATTATGTGTCAAGACACGTGGAAAAAACGTACAAAACAAAAGATTGGAGACATCAAGATTTTGGTCGAATTTTTTAAGAATTTTCAAATTTTCAGATGGGAGGTTCCAGATAAGGTCAAAAACTACATACTCAGATCTTCACCAAACTTTGCAGGGATACATTGGATGTCAAGACACGTGGAAAAAACGTACAAAAAAGAGATTGGAGACATCAAGATTTTGGACGAATTTTTTAACAATTTTCAAATTTTCAGAAAGGATGTTCCAGATAAGGTCAAAAACGACATACTCAGATCTTCACCAAACTTTGCAGGGATACATTGGATATCAAGACACGTGGAAAAAACGTACAAAACAAGAGATTGGAGACATCAAGATTTTCGACGAATTTTTTAAGAATTTTCAAATTTTCAGATAGGATGTTCCAGATAAGGTCAAAAACTACATACTCGGATCTTCACCAAACGTTGCAGGGATACTTTGCATGTCAAGACACGTGGAAAAAACGTACAAAACAAAAGATTGGAGACATCAAGATTTTCGACGAATTTTTTAAGAATTTTCAAATTTTCAGATGGGAGGTTCCAGATAAGGTCAAAGACGACATACTCAGATCTTCACCAAACTTTGCATGGATACATTGGATGTCAAGACACGTGGAAAAAACGTACAAAACAAGAGATTGGAGACATCAAGATTTTGGACGAATTTTTTAAGAATTCTCAAATTTTCAGAAAGGAGGTTCCATATAAGGTCAAAAACTACATACTCAGATCTTCACCAAACTTTGCAGGGATACTTTGGATGTCAAGACACGTGGAAAAAACGTACAAAACAAGAGATTGGGGTCATCAAGATTTTGGACGAATTTTTTAAGAATTTTCAAATTTTCAGATGGGAGGTTCAATATAAGGTCAAAAACTACATACTCAGATCTTCACCAAACTTTGCAGGGATACATTGGATGTCAAGACACGTGGAAAAAACATACAAAACATAGGATTCGGAACATCAAGATTTTGGTCGAATTTTTTAAGAATTTTCAAATTTTCAGATAGGAGGTTCCATATAAGGTCAAAAACTACATACTCAGATCTTCACCAAACATTGCAGGAATACATTGGATGTCAAGACACGTGGAAAAAACGTACAAAACAAGAGATTGGGGTCATCAAGATTTTGCACGGATTTTTTAGGAATTTTCAAATTTTCAGATGGGAGGTTCCAGATAAGGTCAAAAACTACATACTCAGATCTTCACCAAACTTTGCAGGGATACATTGGATGTCAAGACACGTGGAAAAAACGTACAAAACAAGAGATTGGAGACATCAAGATTTTGGACGAATTTTTTAAGAATTTTCAAATTTTCAGATAGGAGGTTCCATATAAGGTCAAAAACTACATACTCAGATCTTCACCAAACTTTGCATGGATACATTATGTGTCAAGACACGTGGAAAAAACGTACAAAACAAAAGATTGGAGACATCAAGATTTTGGTCGAATTTTTTAAGAATTTTCAAATTTTCAGATGGGAGGTTCCAGATAAGGTCAAAAACTACATACTCAGATCTTCACCAAACTTTGCAGGGATCCATTGGATGTCAAGACACGTGGAAAAAACGTACAAAAAAGAGATTGGAGACATCAAGATTTTGGACGAATTTTTTAACAATTTTCAAATTTTCAGAAAGGATGTTCCAGATAAGGTCAAAAACGACATACTCAGATCTTCACCAAACTTTGCAGGGATACATTGGATATCAAGACACGTGGAAAAAACGTACAAAACAAGAGATTGGAGACATCAAGATTTTGGACGAATTTTTTAAGAATTTTCAAATTTTCAGATAGGAGGTTCCAGATAAGGTCAAAAACTACATACTCAGATCTTCACCAAACTTTGCAGGGATACATTGGATGTCAAGACACGTGGAAAAAACGTACAAAACAAGAGATTGGAGACATCAAGATTTTGGACGAATTTTTTAACAATTTTCAAATTTTCAGAAAGGATGTTCCAGATAAGGTCAAAAACGACATACTCAGATCTTCACCAAACTTTGCAGGGATACATTGGATATCAAGACACGTGGAAAAAACGTACAAAACAAGAGATTGGAGACATCAAGATTTTGGACGAATTTTTTAAGAATTTTCAAATTTTCAGATAGGAGGTTCCAGATAAGGTCAAAAACTACATACTCAGATCTTCACCAAACTTTGCAGGGATACATTGGATGTCAAGACACGTGGAAAAAACGTACAAAACAAGAGATTGGAGACATCAAGATTTTGGACGAATTTTTTAAGAATTTTCAAATTTTCAGATAGGAGGTTCCATATAAGGTCAAAAACTACATACTCAGATCTTCACCAAACTTTGCATATATACATTATGTGTCAAGACACGTGGAAAAAACGTACAAAACAAAAGATTGGAGACATCAAGATTTTGGTCGAATTTTTTAAGAATTTTCAAATTTTCAGATGGGAGGTTCCAGATAAGGTCAAAAACTACATACTCAGATCTTCACCAAACTTTGCAGGGATACATTGGATGTCAAGACACGTGGAAAAAACGTACAAAAAAGAGATTGGAGACATCAAGATTTTGGACGAATTTTTTAACAATTTTCAAATTTTCAGAAAGGATGTTCCAGATAAGGTCAAAAACGACATACTCAGATCTTCACCAAACTTTGCAGGGATACATTGGATATCAAGACACGTGGAAAAAACGTACAAAACAAGAGATTGGAGACATCAAGATTTTCGACGAATTTTTTAAGAATTTTCAAATTTTCAGATAGGATGTTCCAGATAATGTCAAAAACTACATACTCAGATCTTCACCAAACGTTGCAGGGATACTTTGCATGTCAAGACACGTGGAAAAAACGTACAAAACAAAAGATTGGAGACATCAAGATTTTCGACGAATTTTTTAAGAATTTTCAAATTTTCAGATGGGAGGTTAAAGATAAGGTCAAAGACGACATACTCAGATCTTCACCAAACTTTGCATGGATACATTGGATGTCAAGACACGTGGAAAAAACGTACAAAACAAGAGATTGGAGACATCAAGATTTTGGACGAATTTTTTAAGAATTCTCAAATTTTCAGAAAGGAGGTTCCATATAAGGTCAAAAACTACATACTCAGATCTTCACCAAACTTTGCAGGGATACTTTGGATGTCAAGACACGTGGAAAAAACGTACAAAACAAGAGATTGGGGTCATCAAGATTTTGGACGAATTTTTTAAGAATTTTCAAATTTTCAGATGGGAGGTTCAATATAAGGTCAAAAACTACATACTCAGATCTTCACCAAACTTTGCAGGGATACATTGGATGTCAAGACACGTGGAAAAAACATACAAAACATAGGATTCGGAACATCAAGATTTTGGTCGAATTTTTTAAGAATTTTCAAATTTTCAGATAGGAGGTTCCATATAAGGTCAAAAACTACATACTCAGATCTTCACCAAACATTGCAGGAATACATTGGATGTCAAGACACGTGGAAAAAACGTACAAAACAAGAGATTGGGGTCATCAAGATTTTGCACGGATTTTTTAGGAATTTTCAAATTTTCAGATGGGAGGTTCCAGATAAGGTCAAAAACTACATACTCAGATCTTCACCAAACTTTGCAGGGATACATTGGATGTCAAGACACGTGGAAAAAACGTACAAAACAAGAGATTGGAGACATCAAGATTTTGGACGAATTTTTTAAGAATTTTCAAATTTTCAGATAGGAGGTTCCATATAAGGTCAAAAACTACATACTCAGATCTTCGCCAAACTTTGCATGGATACATTATGTGTCAAGACACGTGGAAAAAACGTACAAAACAAAAGATTGGAGACATCAAGATTTTGGTCGAATTTTTTAAGAATTTTCAAATTTTCAGATGGGAGGTTCCAGATAAGGTCAAAAACTACATACTCAGATCTTCACCAAACTTTGCAGGGATCCATTGGATGTCAAGACACGTGGAAAAAACGTACAAAAAAGAGATTGGAGACATCAAGATTTTGGACGAATTTTTTAACAATTTTCAAATTTTCAGAAAGGATGTTCCAGATAAGGTCAAAAACGACATACTCAGATCTTCACCAAACTTTGCAGGGATACATTGGATATCAAGACACGTGGAAAAAACGTACAAAACAAGAGATTGGAGACATCAAGATTTTGGACGAATTTTTTAAGAATTTTCAAATTTTCAGATAGGAGGTTCCAGATAAGGTCAAAAACTACATACTCAGATCTTCACCAAACTTTGCAGGGATACATTGGATGTCAAGACACGTGGAAAAAACGTACAAAACAAGAGATTGGAGACATCAAGATTTTGGACGAATTTTTTAAGAATTTTCAAATTTTCAGATAGGAGGTTCCAGATGAGGTCAAAAACTACATACTCAGATCTTCACCAAACTTTGCAGGAATACTTTGCATGTCAAGACACGTGGAAAAAACGTACAAAACAAGAGATCGGAGACATCAAGATTTTCGACGAATTTTTTAAGAATTTTCAAATTTTCAGATGGGAGGTTCCAGATAAGGTCAAAAACGACATACTCAGATCTTCACCAAACTTTGCAGGGATCCATTGGAGGTCGAGACACGTGGAAAAAACGTACAAAACAAGAGATTGGAGACATCAAGATTTTGGACGAATTTTTTAAGAATTTTCAAATTTTCAGATAGGAGGTTCCATATAAGGTCAAAAACTACATACTCAGATCTTCACCAAACTTTGCAGGGATACATTGGATGTCAAGACACGTGGAAAAAACGTACAAAACAAGAGATTGGAGACATCAAGATTTTGGACGATTTTTTTAAAAATTTTCAAATTTTCAGAAATGCGGTTCCAGATAAGGTCAAAAACTACATACTCAGATCTTCACCAAACTTTGCAGGGATACATTGGATGTCAAGACACGTGGAAAAAACGTACAAAACAAGAGATTCGGGTCAACAAGATTTTGGACGGATTTTTTAGGAATTTTCAAATTTTCAGATGGGAGGTTCCAGATAAGGTCAAAAACTACATACTCAGATCTTCACCAAACTCTGCAGGGATACATTGTATGTCAAGACACGTGGAAAAAACATACAAAACATAGGATTGGGGACATCAAGATTTTGTTAAATTCTTTTAAGAATTTTCAAATTTTCAGATAGGAGGTTAGATATAAGGTCAAAAACTACATACTCAGATCTTCACCAAACATTGCAGGGATACATTGGATGTCAAGACACGTGGAAAGAACGTACAAAACAAGAGATTGGAGACATCAAGATTTTGGACGAATTTTTTAAGAATTTTCAAATTTTCAGATAGGAGGCTCCATATAAGGTCAAAAACTACATACTCAGATCTTCACCAAACATTGCAGGGATAAATTGGATGTCAAGACACGTGGAAAAAACGTACAAAACAAGAGATTGGAGACATCAAGATTTTGGACGAATTTTTTAAGAATTTTCAAATTTTCAGATAGGAGGTTCCAGATAAGGTCAAAAACTACATACTCAGATCTTCACCAAACGTTGCAGGGATACTTTGCATGTCAAGACACGTGGAAAAAACGTACAAAACAAGAGATCGGAGACATCAAGATTTTCGACGAATTTTTTAAGAATTTTCAAATTTTCAGATGGGAGGTTCCAGATAAGGTCAAAAACGACATACTCAGATCTTCACCAAACTTTGCATGGATACATTGGAAGTCAAGACACGTGGAAAAAACATACAAAACATAGGATTGGTGACATCAAGATTTTGGACGAATTTTTTAAGAATTTTCAAATTTTCAGATAGGAGGTTCCATATAAGGTCAAAAACTACATACTCAGATCTTCACCAAACTTTGCAGGGATACATTGGAGGTCGAGACACGTGGAAAAAAAGTACAAAACAAGAGATTGGGGTCATCAAGATTTTGGACGGATTTTTTAGGAATTTTCAAATTTTCAGATGGGAGGTTCCAGATAAGGTCAAAAACTACATACTCAGATCTTCACCAAACATTGCAGGGATACATTGGATGTCAAGACACGTGGAAAAAACGTACAAAACAAGAGATTGGAGACATCAAGATTTTGGACGAATTTTTTAAGAATTCTCAAATTTTCAGAAAGGAGGTTCCATATAAGGTCAAAAACTACATACTCAGATCTTCACCAAACTTTGCAGGGATACTTTGGATGTCAAGACACGTGGAAAAAACGTACAAAACAAGAGATTGGGGTCATCAAGATTTTGGACGAATTTTTTAAGAATTTTCAAATTTTCAGATGGGAGGTTCAATATAAGGTCAAAAACTACATACTCAGATCTTCACCAAACTTTGCAGGGATACATTGGATGTCAAGACACGTGGAAAAAACATACAAAACATAGGATTCGGAACATCAAGATTTTGGTCGAATTTTTTAAGAATTTTCAAATTTTCAGATAGGAGGTTCCATATAAGGTCAAAAACTACATACTCAGATCTTCACCAAACATTGCAGGAATACATTGGATGTCAAGACACGTGGAAAAAACGTACAAAACAAGAGATTGGGGTCATCAAGATTTTGCACGGATTTTTTAGGAATTTTCAAATTTTCAGATGGGAGGTTCCAGATAAGGTCAAAAACTACATACTCAGATCTTCACCAAACTTTGCAGGGATACATTGGATGTCAAGACACGTGGAAAAAACGTACAAAACAAGAGATTGGAGACATCAAGATTTTGGACGAATTCTTTAAGAATTTTCAAATTTTCAGATAGGAGGTTCCATATAAGGTCAAAAACTACATACTCAGATCTTCACCAAACTTTGCATGGATACATTATGTGTCAAGACACGTGGAAAAAACGTACAAAACAAAAGATTGGAGACATCAAGATTTTGGTCGAATTTTTTAAGAATTTTCAAATTTTCAGATGGGAGGTTCCAGATAAGGTCAAAAACTACATACTCAGATCTTCACCAAACTTTGCAGGGATCCATTGGATGTCAAGACACGTGGAAAAAACGTACAAAAAAGAGATTGGAGACATCAAGATTTTGGACGAATTTTTTAACAATTTTCAAATTTTCAGAAAGGATGTTCCAGATAAGGTCAAAAACGACATACTCAGATCTTCACCAAACTTTGCAGGGATACATTGGATATCAAGACACGTGGAAAAAACGTACAAAACAAGAGATTGGAGACATCAAGATTTTGGACGAATTTTTTAAGAATTTTCAAATTTTCAGATAGGAGGTTCCAGATAAGGTCAAAAACTACATACTCAGATCTTCACCAAACTTTGCAGGGATACATTGGATGTCAAGACACGTGGAAAAAACGTACAAAACAAGAGATTGGAGACATCAAGATTTTGGACGAATTTTTTAAGAATTTTCAAATTTTCAGATAGGAGGTTCCAGATGAGGTCAAAAACTACATACTCAGATCTTCACCAAACTTTGCAGGAATACTTTGCATGTCAAGACACGTGGAAAAAACGTACAAAACAAGAGATCGGAGACATCAAGATTTTCGACGAATTTTTTAAGAATTTTCAAATTTTCAGATGGGAGGTTCCAGATAAGGTCAAAAACGACATACTCAGATCTTCACCAAATTTTGCAGGGATCCATTGGAGGTCGAGACACGTGGAAAAAACGTACAAAACAAGAGATTCGAGACATCAAGATTTTGGACGAATTTTTTAAGAATTTTCAAATTTTCAGATAGGAGGTTCCATATAAGGTCAAAAACTACATACTCAGATCTTCACCAAACTTTGCAGGGATACATTGGATGTCAAGACACGTGGAAAAAACGTACAAAACAAGAGATTGGAGACATCAAGATTTTGGACGATATTTTTAAAAATTTTCAAATTTTCAGAAATGCGGTTCCAGATAAGGTCAAAAACTACATACTCAGATCTTCACCAAACTTTGCAGGGATACATTGGATGTCAAGACACGTGGAAAAATCGTACAAAACAAGAGATTCGGGTCAACAAGATTTTGGACGGATTTTTTAGGAATTTTCAAATTTTCAGATGGGAGGTTCCAGATAAGGTCAAAAACTACATACTCAGATCTTCACCAAACTCTGCAGGGATACATTGTATGTCAAGACACGTGGAAAAAACATACAAAACATAGGATTGGGGACATCAAGATTTTGTTAAATTCTTTTAAGAATTTTCAAATTTTCAGATAGGAGGTTCCATATAAGGTCAAAAACTACATACTCAGGTCTTCACCAAACATTGCAGGGATACATTGGATGTCAAGACACGTGGAAAGAACGTACAAAACAAGAGATTGGAGACATCAAGATTTTGGACGAATTTTTTAAGAATTTTCAAATTTTCAGATAGGAGGCTCCATATAAGGTCAAAAACTACATACTCAGATCTTCACCAAACATTGCAGGGATAAATTGGATGTCAAGACACGTGGAAAAAACGTACAAAACAAGAGATTGGAGACATCAAGATTTTGGACGAATTTTTTAAGAATTTTCAAATTTTCAGATAGGAGGTTCCAGATAAGGTCAAAAACTACATACTCAGATCTTCACCAAACGTTGCAGGGATACTTTGCATGTCAAGACACGTGGAAAAAACGTACAAAACAAGAGATCGGAGACATCAAGATTTTCGACGAATTTTTTAAGAATTTTCAAATTTTCAGATGGGAGGTTCCAGATAAGGTCAAAAACGACATACTCAGATCTTCACCAAACTTTGCATGGATACATTGGATGTCAAGACACGTGGAAAAAACATACAAAACATAGGATTGGTGACATCAAGATTTTGGACGAATTTTTTAAGAATTTTCAAATTTTCAGATAGGAGGTTCCATATAAGGTCAAAAACTACATACTCAGATCTTCACCAAACTTTGCAGGGATACATTGGAGGTCGAGACACGTGGAAAAAAAGTACAAAACAAGAGATTGGAGACATCAAGATTTTGGACGAATTTTTTAAGAATTTTCAAATTTTCAGATAGGAGGTTCCATATAAGGTCAAAAACTACATACTCAGATCTTCACCAAACTTTGCAGGGATACATTGGATGTCAAGACACGTGGAAAAAACGTACAAAACAAGAGATTGGAGACATCAAGGTTTTGGACGATATTTTTAAAAATTTTCAAATTTTCAGAAATGCGGTTCCAGATAAGGTCAAAAACTACATACTCAGATCTTCACCAAACTTTGCAGGGATACATTGGATGTCAAGACACGTGGAAAAAACGTACAAAACAAGAGATTCGGGTCAACAAGATTTTGGACGGATTTTTTAGGAATTTTCAAATTTTCAGATGGGAGGTCCCAGATAAGGTCAAAAACTACATACTCAGATCTCCACCAAACATTGCAGGGATACATTGGATGTCAAGACACGTGGAAAAAACGTACAAAACAAGAGATTGGAGACATCAAGATTTTCGACGAATTTTTGAAGAATTTTCAAATTTTCAGATGGGAGGTTCCAGATAAGGTCAAAAACTACATACTCAGATCTTCACCAAACTTTGCAGGGATACATTGGATGTCAAGACACGTGGAAAAAACGTACAAAAAAGAGATTGGAGACATCAAGATTTTGGACGAATTTTTTAACAATTTTCAAATTTTCAGAAAGGATGTTCCAGATAAGGTCAAAAACGACATACTCAGATCTTCACCAAACTTTGCATGGATACATTGGATGTCAAGACACGTGGAAAAAACGTACAAAACAAGAGATTGGGGTCATCAAGATTTTGCACGGATTTTTTAGGAATTTTCAAATTTTCAGATGGGAGGTTCCAGATAAGGTCAAAAACTACATACTCAGATCTTCACCAAACTTTGCAGGGATACATTGGATGTCAAGACACGTGGAAAAAACGTACAAAACAAGAGATTGGAGACATCAAGATTTTGGACGAATTTTTTAAGAATTTTCAAATTTTCAGATAGGAGGTTCCATATAAGGTCAAAAACTACATACTCAGATCTTCACCAAACTTTGCATGGATACATTATGTGTCAAGACACGTGGAAAAAACGTACAAAACAAAAGATTGGAGACATCAAGATTTTGGTCGAATTTTTTAAGAATTTTCAAATTTTCAGATGGGAGGTTCCAGATAAGGTCAAAAACTACATACTCAGATCTTCACCAAACTTTGCAGGGATACATTGGATGTCAAGACACGTGGAAAAAACGTACAAAAAAGAGATTGGAGACATCAAGATTTTGGACGAATTTTTTAACAATTTTCAAATTTTCAGAAAGGATGTTCCAGATAAGGTCAAAAACGACATACTCAGATCTTCACCAAACTTTGCAGGGATACATTGGATATCAAGACACGTGGAAAAAACGTACAAAACAAGAGATTGGAGACATCAAGATTTTCGACGAATTTTTTAAGAATTTTCAAATTTTCAGATAGGATGTTCCAGATAAGGTCAAAAACTACATACTCAGATCTTCACCAAACGTTGCAGGGATACTTTGCATGTCAAGACACGTGGAAAAAACGTACAAAACAAAAGATTGGAGACATCAAGATTTTCGACGAATTTTTTAAGAATTTTCAAATTTTCAGATGGGAGGTTCCAGATAAGGTCAAAGACGACATACTCAGATCTTCACCAAACTTTGCATGGATACATTGGATGTCAAGACACGTGGAAAAAACGTACAAAACAAGAGATTGGAGACATCAAGATTTTGGACGAATTTTTTAAGAATTCTCAAATTTTCAGAAAGGAGGTTCCATATAAGGTCAAAAACTACATACTCAGATCTTCACCAAACTTTGCAGGGATACTTTGGATGTCAAGACACGTGGAAAAAACGTACAAAACAAGAGATTGGGGTCATCAAGATTTTAGACGAATTTTTTAAGAATTTTCAAATTTTCAGATGGGAGGTTCAATATAAGGTCAAAAACTACATACTCAGATCTTCACCAAACTTTGCAGGGATACATTGGATGTCAAGACACGTGGAAAAAACATACAAAACATAGGATTCGGAACATCAAGATTTTGGTCGAATTTTTTAAGAATTTTCAAATTTTCAGATAGGAGGTTCCATATAAGGTCAAAAACTACATACTCAGATCTTCACCAAACATTGCAGGAATACATTGGATGTCAAGACACGTGGAAAAAACGTACAAAACAAGAGATTGGGGTCATCAAGATTTTGCACGGATTTTTTAGGAATTTTCAAATTTTCAGATGGGAGGTTCCAGATAAGGTCAAAAACTACATACTCAGATCTTCACCAAACTTTGCAGGGATACATTGGATGTCAAGACACGTGGAAAAAACGTACAAAACAAGAGATTGGAGACATCAAGATTTTGGACGAATTTTTTAAGAATTTTCAAATTTTCAGATAGGAGGTTCCATATAAGGTCAAAAACTACATACTCAGATCTTCACCAAACTTTGCATGGATACATTATGTGTCAAGACACGTGGAAAAAACGTACAAAACAAAAGATTGGAGACATCAAGATTTTGGTCGAATTTTTTAAGAATTTTCAAATTTTCAGATGGGAGGTTCCAGATAAGGTCAAAAACTACATACTCAGATCTTCACCAAACTTTGCAGGGATCCATTGGATGTCAAGACACGTGGAAAAAACGTACAAAAAAGAGATTGGAGACATCAAGATTTTGGACGAATTTTTTAACAATTTTCAAATTTTCAGAAAGGATGTTCCAGATAAGGTCAAAAACGACATACTCAGATCTTCACCAAACTTTGCAGGGATACATTGGATATCAAGACACGTGGAAAAAACGTACAAAACAAGAGATTGGAGACATCAAGATTTTGGACGAATTTTTTAAGAATTTTCAAATTTTCAGATAGGAGGTTCCAGATAAGGTCAAAAACTACATACTCAGATCTTCACCAAACTTTGCAGGGATACATTGGATGTCAAGACACGTGGAAAAAACGTACAAAACAAGAGATTGGAGACATCAAGATTTTGGACGAATTTTTTAACAATTTTCAAATTTTCAGAAAGGATGTTCCAGATAAGGTCAAAAACGACATACTCAGATCTTCACCAAACTTTGCAGGGATACATTGGATATCAAGACACGTGGAAAAAACGTACAAAACAAGAGATTGGAGACATCAAGATTTTGGACGAATTTTTTAAGAATTTTCAAATTTTCAGATAGGAGGTTCCAGATAAGGTCAAAAACTACATACTCAGATCTTCACCAAACTTTGCAGGGATACATTGGATGTCAAGACACGTGGAAAAAACGTACAAAACAAGAGATTGGAGACATCAAGATTTTGGACGAATTTTTTAAGAATTTTCAAATTTTCAGATAGGAGGTTCCATATAAGGTCAAAAACTACATACTCAGATCTTCACCAAACTTTGCATATATACATTATGTGTCAAGACACGTGGAAAAAACGTACAAAACAAAAGATTGGAGACATCAAGATTTTGGTCGAATTTTTTAAGAATTTTCAAATTTTCAGATGGGAGGTTCCAGATAAGGTCAAAAACTACATACTCAGATCTTCACCAAACTTTGCAGGGATACATTGGATGTCAAGACACGTGGAAAAAACGTAGAAAAAAGAGATTGGAGACATCAAGATTTTGGACGAATTTTTTAACAATTTTCAAATTTTCAGAAAGGATGTTCCAGATAAGGTCAAAAACGACATACTCAGATCTTCACCAAACTTTGCAGGGATACATTGGATATCAAGACACGTGGAAAAAACGTACAAAACAAGAGATTGGAGACATCAAGATTTTCGACGAATTTTTTAAGAATTTTCAAATTTTCAGATAGGATGTTCCAGATAATGTCAAAAACTACATACTCAGATCTTCACCAAACGTTGCAGGGATACTTTGCATGTCAAGACACGTGGAAAAAACGTACAAAACAAAAGATTGGAGACATCAAGATTTTCGACGAATTTTTTAAGAATTTTCAAATTTTCAGATGGGAGGTTAAAGATAAGGTCAAAGACGACATACTCAGATCTTCACCAAACTTTGCATGGATACATTGGATGTCAAGACACGTGGAAAAAACGTACAAAACAAGAGATTGGAGACATCAAGATTTTGGACGAATTTTTTAAGAATTCTCAAATTTTCAGAAAGGAGGTTCCATATAAGGTCAAAAACTACATACTCAGATCTTCACCAAACTTTGCAGGGATACTTTGGATGTCAAGACACGTGGAAAAAACGTACAAAACAAGAGATTGGGGTCATCAAGATTTTGGACGAATTTTTTAAGAATTTTCAAATTTTCAGATGGGAGGTTCAATATAAGGTCAAAAACTACATACTCAGATCTTCACCAAACTTTGCAGGGATACATTGGATGTCAAGACACGTGGAAAAAACATACAAAACATAGGATTCGGAACATCAAGATTTTGGTCGAATTTTTTAAGAATTTTCAAATTTTCAGATAGGAGGTTCCATATAAGGTCAAAAACTACATACTCAGATCTTCACCAAACATTGCAGGAATACATTGGATGTCAAGACACGTGGAAAAAACGTACAAAACAAGAGATTGGGGTCATCAAGATTTTGCACGGATTTTTTAGGAATTTTCAAATTTTCAGATGGGAGGTTCCAGATAAGGTCAAAAACTACATACTCAGATCTTCACCAAACTTTGCAGGGATACATTGGATGTCAAGACACGTGGAAAAAACGTACAAAACAAGAGATTGGAGACATCAAGATTTTGGACGAATTTTTTAAGAATTTTCAAATTTTCAGATAGGAGGTTCCATATAAGGTCAAAAACTACATACTCAGATCTTCGCCAAACTTTGCATGGATACATTATGTGTCAAGACACGTGGAAAAAACGTACAAAACAAAAGATTGGAGACATCAAGATTTTGGTCGAATTTTTTAAGAATTTTCAAATTTTCAGATGGGAGGTTCCAGATAAGGTCAAAAACTACATACTCAGATCTTCACCAAACTTTGCAGGGATCCATTGGATGTCAAGACACGTGGAAAAAACGTACAAAAAAGAGATTGGAGACATCAAGATTTTGGACGAATTTTTTAACAATTTTCAAATTTTCAGAAAGGATGTTCCAGGTAAGGTCAAAAACGACATACTCAGATCTTCACCAAACTTTGCAGGGATACATTGGATATCAAGACACGTGGAAAAAACGTACAAAACAAGAGATTGGAGACATCAAGATTTTGGACGAATTTTTTAAGAATTTTCAAATTTTCAGATAGGAGGTTCCAGATAAGGTCAAAAACTACATACTCAGATCTTCACCAAACTTTGCAGGGATACATTGGATGTCAAGACACGTGGAAAAAACGTACAAAACAAGAGATTGGAGACATCAAGATTTTGGACGAATTTTTTAAGAATTTTCAAATTTTCAGATAGGAGGTTCCAGATGAGGTCAAAAACTACATACTCAGATCTTCACCAAACTTTGCAGGAATACTTTGCATGTCAAGACACGTGGAAAAAACGTACAAAACAAGAGATCGGAGACATCAAGATTTTCGACGAATTTTTTAAGAATTTTCAAATTTTCAGATGGGAGGTTCCAGATAAGGTCAAAAACGACATACTCAGATCTTCACCAAATTTTGCAGGGATCCATTGGAGGTCGAGACACGTGGAAAAAACGTACAAAACAAGAGATTGGAGACATCAAGATTTTGGACGAATTTTTTAAGAATTTTCAAATTTTCAGATAGGAGGTTCCATATAAGGTCAAAAACTACATACTCAGATCTTCACCAAACTTTGCAGGGATACATTGGATGTCAAGACACGTGGAAAAAACGTACAAAACAAGAGATTGGAGACATCAAGATTTTGGACGATATTTTTAAAAATTTTCAAATTTTCAGAAATGCGGTTCCAGATAAGGTCAAAAACTACATACTCAGATCTTCACCAAACTTTGCAGGGATACATTGGATGTCAAGACACGTGGAAAAAACGTACAAAACAAGAGATTCGGGTCAACAAGATTTTGGACGGATTTTTTAGGAATTTTCAAATTTTCAGATGGGAGGTTCCAGATAAGGTCAAAAACTACATACTCAGATCTTCACCAAACTCTGCAGGGATACATTGTATGTCAAGACACGTGGAAAAAACATACAAAACATAGGATTGGGGACATCAAGATTTTGTTAAATTCTTTTAAGAATTTTCAAATTTTCAGATAGGAGGTTAGATATAAGGTCAAAAACTACATACTCAGATCTTCACCAAACATTGCAGGGATACATTGGATGTCAAGACACGTGGAAAGAACGTACAAAACAAGAGATTGGAGACATCAAGATTTTGGACGAATTTTTTAAGAATTTTCAAATTTTCAGATAGGAGGCTCCATATAAGGTCAAAAACTACATACTCAGATCTTCACCAAACATTGCAGGGATAAATTGGATGTCAAGACACGTGGAAAAAACGTACAAAACAAGAGATTGGAGACATCAAGATTTTGGACGAATTTTTTAAGAATTTTCAAATTTTCAGATAGGAGGTTCCAGATAAGGTCAAAAACTACATACTCAGATCTTCACCAAACGTTGCAGGGATACTTTGCATGTCAAGACACGTGGAAAAAACGTACAAAACAAGAGATCGGAGACATCAAGATTTTCGACGAATTTTTTAAGAATTTTCAAATTTTCAGATGGGAGGTTCCAGATAAGGTCAAAAACGACATACTCAGATCTTCACCAAACTTTGCATGGATACATTGGAAGTCAAGACACGTGGAAAAAACATACAAAACATAGGATTGGTGACATCAAGATTTTGGACGAATTTTTTAAGAATTTTCAAATTTTCAGATAGGAGGTTCCATATAAGGTCAAAAACTACATACTCAGATCTTCACCAAACTTTGCAGGGATACATTGGAGGTCGAGACACGTGGAAAAAAAGTACAAAACAAGAGATTGGGGTCATCAAGATTTTGGACGGATTTTTTAGGAATTTTCAAATTTTCAGATGGGAGGTTCCAGATAAGGTCAAAAACTACATACTCAGATCTTCACCAAACATTGCAGGGATACATTGGATGTCAAGACACGTGGAAAAAACGTACAAAACAAGAGATTGGAGACATCAAGATTTTGGACGAATTTTTTAAGAATTCTCAAATTTTCAGAAAGGAGGTTCCATATAAGGTCAAAAACTACATACTCAGATCTTCACCAAACTTTGCAGGGATACTTTGGATGTCAAGACACGTGGAAAAAACGTACAAAACAAGAGATTGGGGTCATCAAGATTTTGGACGAATTTTTTAAGAATTTTCAAATTTTCAGATGGGAGGTTCAATATAAGGTCAAAAACTACATACTCAGATCTTCACCAAACTTTGCAGGGATACATTGGATGTCAAGACACGTGGAAAAAACATACAAAACATAGGATTCGGAACATCAAGATTTTGGTCGAATTTTTTAAGAATTTTCAAATTTTCAGATAGGAGGTTCCATATAAGGTCAAAAACTACATACTCAGATCTTCACCAAACATTGCAGGAATACATTGGATGTCAAGACACGTGGAAAAAACGTACAAAACAAGAGATTGGGGTCATCAAGATTTTGCACGGATTTTTTAGGAATTTTCAAATTTTCAGATGGGAGGTTCCAGATAAGGTCAAAAACTACATACTCAGATCTTCACCAAACTTTGCAGGGATACATTGGATGTCAAGACACGTGGAAAAAACGTACAAAACAAGAGATTGGAGACATCAAGATTTTGGACGAATTTTTTAAGAATTTTCAAATTTTCAGATAGGAGGTTCCATATAAGGTCAAAAACTACATACTCAGATCTTCACCAAACTTTGCATGGATACATTATGTGTCAAGACACGTGGAAAAAACGTACAAAACAAAAGATTGGAGACATCAAGATTTTGGTCGAATTTTTTAAGAATTTTCAAATTTTCAGATGGGAGGTTCCAGATAAGGTCAAAAACTACATACTCAGATCTTCACCAAACTTTGCAGGGATCCATTGGATGTCAAGACACGTGGAAAAAACGTACAAAAAAGAGATTGGAGACATCAAGATTTTGGACGAATTTTTTAACAATTTTCAAATTTTCAGAAAGGATGTTCCAGATAAGGTCAAAAACGACATACTCAGATCTTCACCAAACTTTGCAGGGATACATTGGATATCAAGACACGTGGAAAAAACGTACAAAACAAGAGATTGGAGACATCAAGATTTTGGACGAATTTTTTAAGAATTTTCAAATTTTCAGATAGGAGGTTCCAGATAAGGTCAAAAACTACATACTCAGATCTTCACCAAACTTTGCAGGGATACATTGGATGTCAAGACACGTGGAAAAAACGTACAAAACAAGAGATTGGAGACATCAAGATTTTGGACGAATTTTTTAAGAATTTTCAAATTTTCAGATAGGAGGTTCCAGATGAGGTCAAAAACTACATACTCAGATCTTCACCAAACTTTGCAGGAATACTTTGCATGTCAAGACACGTGGAAAAAACGTACAAAACAAGAGATCGGAGACATCAAGATTTTCGACGAATTTTTTAAGAATTTTCAAATTTTCAGATGGGAGGTTCCAGATAAGGTCAAAAACGACATACTCAGATCTTCACCAAATTTTGCAGGGATCCATTGGAGGTCGAGACACGTGGAAAAAACGTACAAAACAAGAGATTCGAGACATCAAGATTTTGGACGAATTTTTTAAGAATTTTCAAATTTTCAGATAGGAGGTTCCATATAAGGTCAAAAACTACATACTCAGATCTTCACCAAACTTTGCAGGGATACATTGGATGTCAAGACACGTGGAAAAAACGTACAAAACAAGAGATTGGAGACATCAAGATTTTGGACGATATTTTTAAAAATTTTCAAATTTTCAGAAATGCGGTTCCAGATAAGGTCAAAAACTACATACTCAGATCTTCACCAAACTTTGCAGGGATACATTGGATGTCAAGACACGTGGAAAAATCGTACAAAACAAGAGATTCGGGTCAACAAGATTTTGGACGGATTTTTTAGGAATTTTCAAATTTTCAGATGGGAGGTTCCAGATAAGGTCAAAAACTACATACTCAGATCTTCACCAAACTCTGCAGGGATACATTGTATGTCAAGACACGTGGAAAAAACATACAAAACATAGGATTGGGGACATCAAGATTTTGTTAAATTCTTTTAAGAATTTTCAAATTTTCAGATAGGAGGTTCCATATAAGGTCAAAAACTACATACTCAGGTCTTCACCAAACATTGCAGGGATACATTGGATGTCAAGACACGTGGAAAGAACGTACAAAACAAGAGATTGGAGACATCAAGATTTTGGACGAATTTTTTAAGAATTTTCAAATTTTCAGATAGGAGGCTCCATATAAGGTCAAAAACTACATACTCAGATCTTCACCAAACATTGCAGGGATAAATTGGATGTCAAGACACGTGGAAAAAACGTACAAAACAAGAGATTGGAGACATCAAGATTTTGGACGAATTTTTTAAGAATTTTCAAATTTTCAGATAGGAGGTTCCAGATAAGGTCAAAAACTACATACTCAGATCTTCACCAAACGTTGCAGGGATACTTTGCATGTCAAGACACGTGGAAAAAACGTACAAAACAAGAGATCGGAGACATCAAGATTTTCGACGAATTTTTTAAGAATTTTCAAATTTTCAGATGGGAGGTTCCAGATAAGGTCAAAAACGACATACTCAGATCTTCACCAAACTTTGCATGGATACATTGGATGTCAAGACACGTGGAAAAAACATACAAAACATAGGATTGGTGACATCAAGATTTTGGACGAATTTTTTAAGAATTTTCAAATTTTCAGATAGGAGGTTCCATATAAGGTCAAAAACTACATACTCAGATCTTCACCAAACTTTGCAGGGATACATTGGAGGTCGAGACACGTGGAAAAAAAGTACAAAACAAGAGATTGGGGTCATCAAGATTTTGGACGGATTTTTTAGGAATTTTCAAATTTTCAGATGGGAGGTTCCAGATAAGGTCAAAAACTACATACTCAGATCTTCACCAAACATTGCAGGGATACATTGGATGTCAAGACACGTGGATAAAACGTACAAAACAAGAGATTGGAGACATCAAGATTTTGGACGAATTTTTTAAGAATTTTCAAATTTTCAGATAGGAGGTTCCAGATGAGGTCAAAAACTACATACTCAGATCTTCACCAAAATTTGCAGGTATACTTTGCATGTCAAGACACGTGGAAAAAACGTACAAAACAAGAGATCGGAGACATCAAGATTTTCGACGAATTTTTTAAGAATTTTCAAATTTTCAGATGGGAGGTTCCAGATAAGGTCAAAAACGACATACTCAGATCTTCACCAAACTTTGCAGGGATCCATTGGAGGTCGAGACACGCGGAAAAAACGTACAAAACAAGAGATTGGAGACATCAAGATTTTGGACGAATTTTTTAAGAATTTTCAAATTTTCAGATGGGAGGTTCCAGATAATGTCAAAAACGACATACTCAGATCTTCACCAAACTTTGCATGGATACATTGGACGTCAAGACACGTGGAAAAAACATACAAAACATAGGATTGGTGACATCAAGATTTTGGACGAATTTTTTAAGAATTTTCAAATTTTCAGATAGGAGGTTCCATATAAGGTCAAAAACTACATACTCAGATCTTCACCAAACTTTGCAGGGATACATTGGAGGTCGAGACACGTGGAAAAAAAGTACAAAACAAGAGATTGGGGTCATCAAGATTTTGGACGGATTTTTTAGGAATTTTCAAATTTTCAGATGGGAGGTTCCAGATAAGGTCAAAAACTACATACTCAGATCTTCACCAAACATTGCAGGGATACATTGGATGTCAAGACACGTGGAAAAAACGTACAAAACAAGAGATTGGAGACATCAAGATTTTGGACGAATTTTTTAAGAATTTTCAAATTTTCAGATAGGAGGTTCCAGATAAGGTCAAAAACTACATACTCAGATCTTCACCAAACTTTGCAGGAATACTTTGCATGTCAAGACACGTGGAAAAAACGTACAAAACAAGAGATCGGAGACATCAAGATTTTCGACGAATTTTTTAAGAATTTTCAAATTTTCAGATGGGAGGTTCCAGATAAGGTCAAAAACGACATACTCAGATCTTCACCAAACTTTGCAGGGATCCATTGGAGGTCGAGACACGTGGAAAAAACGTACAAAACAAGAGATTGGAGACATCAAGATTTTGGACGAATTTTTTAAGAATTTTCAAATTTTCAGATAGGAGGTTCCATATAAGGTCAAAAACTACATACTCAGATCTTCACCAAACTTTGCAGGGATACATTGGATGTCAAGACACGTGGAAAAAACGTACAAAACAAAAGATTGGAGACATCAAGATTTTCGACGAATTTTTTAAGAATTTTCAAATTTTCAGATAGGAGGTTCCAGATAAGGTCAAAAACTACATACTCAGATCTTCACCAAACTTTGCAGGGATACATTATGTGTCAAGACACGTGGAAAAAACGTACAAAACAAAAGATTGGAGACATCAAGATTTTGGTCGAATTTTTTAAGAATTTTCAAATTTTCAGATGGGAGGTTCCAGATAAGGTCAAAAACTACATACTCAGATCTTCACCAAACTTTGCAGGGATCCATTGGAGGTCGAGACACGTGGAAAAAACGTACAAAACAAGAGATTGGAGTCATCAAGATTTTGGACGAATTTTTTAAGAATTTTCAAATTTTCAGATAGGAGGTTCCATATAAGGTCAAAAACTACATACTCAGATCTTCACCAAACTTTGCAGGGATACATTGGATATCAAGACACGTGGAAAAAACGTACAAAACAAGAGATTGGAGACATCAAGATTTTGGACGATTTTTTTAAGAATTTTCAAATTTTCAGATGGGAGGTTCAATATAAGGTCAAAAACTACATACTCAGATCTTCACCAAACTTTGCAGGGATACATTGGATGTCAAGACACGTGGAAAAAACGTACAAAAAAAGAGATTGGGGTCATCAAGATTTTGGACGGATTTTTTAGGAATTTTCAAATTTTCAGATGGGAGGTTCCAGATAAGGTCAAAAACTACATACTCAGATCATCACCAAACATTGCAGGGATACATTGGATGTCAAGACACGTGGAAAAAACGTACAAAACAAGAGATTGGAGACATCAAAATTTTGGACGAATTTTTTAAGAATTTTCAAATTTTCAGATAGGAGGTTCCAGATGAGGTCAAAAACTACATACTCAGATCTTCAACAAACTTTGCAGGAATACTTTGCATGTCAAGACACGTGGAAAAAACGTACAAAACAAGAGATCGGAGACATCAAGATTTTCGACGAATTTTTTAAGAATTTTCAAATTTTCAGATGGGAGGTTCCAGATAAGGTCAAAAACGACATACTCAGATCTTCACCAAACTTTGCATGGATACATTGGATGTCAAAACACGTGGAAAAAACATACAAAACATAGGATTGGTGACATCAAGATTTTGGACGAATTTTTTAAGAATTTTCAAATTTTCAGAAATGCGGTTCCATATAAGGTCAAAAACTACATACTCAGATCTTCACCAAACATTGCAGGGATACATTGGATGTCAAGACACGTGGAAAAAACGTACAAAACAAGAGATTGGAGACATCAAGATTTTGGACGAATTTTTTAAGAATTTTCAAATTTTCAGATAGGAGGTTCCAGATGAGGTCAAAAACTACATACTCAGATCTTCACCAAACTTTGCAGGGATACATTGGATGTCAAGACACGTGGAAAAAACGTACAAAACAAGAGATTGGAGACATCAAGATTTTGGACGAATTTTTTAAGAATTTTCAAATTTTCAGATAGGAGGTTCCAGATGAGGTCAAAAACTACATACTCAGATCTTCACCAAACTTTGCAGGAATACTTTGCATGTCAAGACACGTGGAAAAAACGTACAAAACAAGAGATCGGAGACATCAAGATTTTCGACGAATTTTTTAAGAATTTTCAAATTTTCAGATGGGAGGTTCCAGATAAGGTCAAAAACGACATACTCAGATCTTCACCAAACTTTGCAGGGATCCATTGGAGGTCGAGACACGTGGAAAAAACGTACAAAACAAGAGATTGGAGACATCAAGATTTTGGACGAATTTTTTAAGAATTTTCAAATTTTCAGATAGGAGGTTCCATATAAGGTCAAAAACTACATACTCAGATCTTCACCAAACTTTGCAGGGATACATTGGATGTCAAGACACGTGGAAAAAACGTACAAAACAAGAGATTGGAGACATCAAGATTTTCGACGAATTTTTTAAGAATTTTCAAATTTTCAGAAAGGATGTTCCAGATAAGGTCAAAAACGACATACTCAGATCTTCACCAAACTTTGCAGGGATCCATTGGAGGTCGAGACACGTGGAAAAAACGTACAAAACAAGAGATTGGAGACATCAAGATTTTGGACGAATTTTTGAAGAATTTTCAAATTTTCAGATAGGAGGTTCCAGATAAGGTCTAAAACTACATACTCAGATCTCCACCAAACATTGCAGGAATACATTGGATGTCAAGACACGTGGAAAAAACGTACAAAACAAGAGATTGGAGACATCAAGATTTTCGACGAATTTTTGAAGAATTTTCAAATTTTCAGATAGGAGGTTCCAGATAAGGTCAAAAACTACATACTCAGATCTTCACCAAACGTTGCAGGGATACTTTGCATGTCAAGACACGTGGAAAAAACGTTCAAAACAAAAGATTGGAGACATCAAGATTTTCGACGAATTTTTTAAGAATTTTCAAATTTTCAGATGGGAGGTTCCAGATAAGGTCAAAAACGACATACTCAGATCTTCACCAAACTTTGCATGGATACATTGGATGTCAAGGCACGTGGAAAAAACGTACAAAACAAGAGATTGGAGACATCAAGATTTTGGACGAATTTTTTAAGAATTTTCAAATTTTCAGATGGGAGGTTCAATATAAGGTCAAAAACTACATACTCAGATCTTCACCAAACTTTGCAGGGATACTTTGGATGTCAAGACACGTGGAAAAAACGTACAAAACAAGAGATTGGGGTCATCAAGATTTTGGACGATTTTTTTAAGAATTTTCAAATTTTCAGATGGGAGGTTCAATATAAGGTCAAAAACTACATACTCAGATCTTCACCAAACTTTGCATGGATACATTGGATGTCAAGACACGTGGAAAAAACATACAAAACATAGGATTCGGAACATCAAGATTTTGGTCGAATTTTTTAAGAATTTTCAAATTTTCAGATAGGAGGTTCCATATAAGGTCAAAAACTACATACTCAGATCTTCACCAAACATTGCAGGAATACATTGGATATCAAGACACGTGGAAAAAACGTACAAAACAAGAGATTGGGGTCATCAAGATTTTGCACGGATTTTTTAGGAATTTTCAAATTTTCAGATGGGAGGTTCCAGATAAGGTCAAAAACTACATACTCAGATCTTCACCAAACTTTGCAGGGATACATTGGATGTCAAGACACGTGGAAAAAACGTACAAAACAAGAGATTGGAGACATCAAGATTTTGGACGAATTTTTTAAGAATTTTCAAATTTTCAGATAGGATGTTCCATATAAGGTCAAAAACTACATACTCAGATCTTCACCAAACTTTGCATGGATACATTATGTGTCAAGACACGTGGAAAAAACGTACAAAACAAAAGATTGGAGACATCAAGATTTTGGTCGAATTTTTTAAGAATTTTCAAATTTTCAGATGGGAGGTTCCAGATAAGGTCAAAAACTACATACTCAGATCTTCACCAAACTTTGCAGGGATACATTGGATGTCAAGACACGTGGAAAAACGTACAAAAAAGAGATTGGAGACATCAAGATTTTGGACGAATTTTTTAACAATTTTCAAATTTTCAGAAAGGATGTTCCAGATAAGGTCAAAAACTACATACTCAGATCTTCACCAAACGTTGCAGGGATACTTTGCATGTCAAGACACGTGGAAAAAACGTACAAAACAAAAGATTGGAGACATCAAGATTTTCGACGAATTTTTTAAGAATTTTCAAATTTTCAGATGGGAGGTTCCAGATAAGGTCAAAAACGACATACTCAGATCTTCACCAAACTTTGCATGGATACATTGGATGTCAAGACACGTGGAAAAAACGTACAAAACAAGAGATTGGAGACATCAAGATTTTGGACGAATTTTTTAAGAATTCTCAAATTTTCAGAAAGGAGGTTCCATATAAGGTCAAAAACTACATACTCAGATCTTCACCAAACTTTGCAGGGATACTTTGGATGTCAAGACACGTGGAAAAAACGTACAAAACAAGAGATTGGGGTCATCAAGATTTTGGACGAATTTTTTAAGAATTTTCAAATTTTCAGATGGGAGGTTCAATATAAGGTCAAAAACTACATACTCAGATCTTCACCAAACTTTGCAGGGATACATTGGATGTCAAGACACGTGGAAAAAACATACAAAACATAGGATTCGGAACATCAAGATTTTGGTCGAATTTTTTAAGAATTTTCAAATTTTCAGATAGGAGGTTCCATATAAGGTCAAAAACTACATACTCAGATCTTCACCAAACTTTGCATGGATACATTATGTGTCAAGACACGTGGAAAAAACGTACAAAACAAGAGATCGGAGACATCAAGATTTTCGACGAATTTTTTAAGAATTTTCAAATTTTCAGATGGGAGGTTCCAGATAAGGTCAAAAACGACATACTCAGATCTTCACCAAACTTTGCAGGGATCCATTGGAGGTCGAGACACGTGGAAAAAACGTACAAAACAAGAGATTGGAGACATCAAGATTTTGGACGAATTTTTTAAGAATTTTCAAATTTTCAGATAGGAGGTTCCATATAAGGTCAAAAACTACATACTCAGATCTTCACCAAACTTTGCAGGGATACATTGGATGTCAAGACACGTGGAAAAAACGTACAAAACAAGAGATTGGAGACATCAAGATTTTCGACGAATTTTTTAAGAATTTTCAAATTTTCAGAAAGGATGTTCCAGATAAGGTCAAAAACGACATACTCAGATCTTCACCAAACTTTGCAGGGATCCATTGGAGGTCGAGACACGTGGAAAAAACGTACAAAACAAGAGATTGGAGACATCAAGATTTTGGACGAATTTTTGAAGAATTTTCAAATTTTCAGATAGGAGGTTCCAGATAAGGTCTAAAACTACATACTCAGATCTCCACCAAACATTGCAGGAATACATTGGATGTCAAGACACGTGGAAAAAACGTACAAAACAAGAGATTGGAGACATCAAGATTTTCGACGAATTTTTGAAGAATTTTCAAATTTTCAGATAGGAGGTTCCAGATAAGGTCAAAAACTACATACTCAGATCTTCACCAAACGTTGCAGGGATACTTTGCATGTCAAGACACGTGGAAAAAACCTTCAAAACAAAAGATTGGAGACATCAAGATTTTCGACGAATTTTTTAAGAATTTTCAAATTTTCAGATGGGAGGTTCCAGATAAGGTCAAAAACGACATACTCAGATCTTCACCAAACTTTGCATGGATACATTGGATGTCAAGGCACGTGGAAAAAACGTACAAAACAAGAGATTGGAGACATCAAGATTTTGGACGAATTTTTTAAGAATTTTCAAATTTTCAGATGGGAGGTTCAATATAAGGTCAAAAACTACATACTCAGATCTTCACCAAACTTTGCAGGGATACTTTGGATGTCAAGACACGTGGAAAAAACGTACAAAACAAGAGATTGGGGTCATCAAGATTTTGGACGATTTTTTTAAGAATTTTCAAATTTTCAGATGGGAGGTTCAATATAAGGTCAAAAACTACATACTCAGATCTTCACCAAACTTTGCATGGATACATTGGATGTCAAGACACGTGGAAAAAACATACAAATTATAGGATTCGGAACATCAAGATTTTGGTCGAATTTTTTAAGAATTTTCAAATTTTCAGATAGGAGGTTCCATATAAGGTCAAAAACTACATACTCAGATCTTCACCAAACATTGCAGGAATACATTGGATATCAAGACACGTGGAAAAAACGTACAAAACAAGAGATTGGGGTCATCAAGATTTTGCACGGATTTTTTAGGAATTTTCAAATTTTCAGATGGGAGGTTCCAGATAAGGTCAAAAACTACATACTCAGATCTTCACCAAACTTTGCAGGGATACATTGGATGTCAAGACACGTGGAAAAAACGTACAAAACAAGAGATTGGAGACATCAAGATTTTGGACGAATTTTTTAAGAATTTTCAAATTTTCAGATAGGATGTTCCATATAAGGTCAAAAACTACATACTCAGATCTTCACCAAACTTTGCAGGGATACATTGGATGTCAAGACACGTGGAAAAAACGTACAAAACAAGAGATTGGAGACATCAAGATTTTGGACGAATTTTTTAAGAATTTTCAAATTTTCAGATAGGATGTTCCATATAAGGTCAAAAACTACATACTCAGATCTTCACCAAACTTTGCATGGATACATTATGTGTCAAGACACGTGGAAAAAACGTACAAAACAAAAGATTGGAGACATCAAGATTTTGGTCGAATTTTTTAAGAATTTTCAAATTTTCAGATGGGAGGTTCCAGATAAGGTCAAAAACTACATACTCAGATCTTCACCAAACTTTGCATGGATACATTATGTGTCAAGACACGTGGAAAAAACGTACAAAACAAGAGATCGGAGACATCAAGATTTTGGACGAATTTTTTAAGAATTTTCAAATTTTCAGATAGGAGGTTCCATATAAGGTCAAAAACTACATACTCAGATCTTCACCAAACTTTGCATGGATACATTATGTGTCAAGACACGTGGAAAAAACGTACAAAACAAAAGATTGGAGACATCAAGATTTTGGTCGAATTTTTTAAGAATTTTCAAATTTTCAGATGGGAGGTTCCAGATAAGGTCAAAAACTACATACTCAGATCTTCACCAAACTTTGCATGGATACATTATGTGTCAAGACACGTGGAAAAAACGTACAAAACAAGAGATCGGAGACATCAAGATTTTCGACGAATTTTTTAAGAATTTTCAAATTTTCAGATGGGAGGTTCCAGATAAGGTCAAAAACGACATACTCAGATCTTCACCAAACTTTGCAGGGATCCATTGGAGGTCGAGACACGTGGAAAAAACGTACAAAACAAGAGATTGGAGACATCAAGATTTTGGACGAATTTTTTAAGAATTTTCAAATTTTCAGATAGGAGGTTCCATATAAGGTCAAAAACTACATACTCAGATCTTCACCAAACTTTGCAGGGATACATTGGATGTCAAGACACGTGGAAAAAACGTACAAAACAAGAGATTGGAGACATCAAGATTTTCGACGAATTTTTTAAGAATTTTCAAATTTTCAGAAAGGATGTTCCAGATAAGGTCAAAAACGACATACTCAGATCTTCACCAAACTTTGCAGGGATCCATTGGAGGTCGAGACACGTGGAAAAAACGTACAAAACAAGAGATTGGAGACATCAAGATTTTGGACGAATTTTTGAAGAATTTTCAAATTTTCAGATAGGAGGTTCCAGATAAGGTCTAAAACTACATACTCAGATCTCCACCAAACATTGCAGGAATACATTGGATGTCAAGACACGTGGAAAAAACGTACAAAACAAGAGATTGGAGACATCAAGATTTTCGACGAATTTTTGAAGAATTTTCAAATTTTCAGATAGGAGGTTCCAGATAAGGTCAAAAACTACATACTCAGATCTTCACCAAACGTTGCAGGGATACTTTGCATGTCAAGACACGTGGAAAAAACGTTCAAAACAAAAGATTGGAGACATCAAGATTTTCGACGAATTTTTTAAGAATTTTCAAATTTTCAGATGGGAGGTTCCAGATAAGGTCAAAAACGACATACTCAGATCTTCACCAAACTTTGCATGGATACATTGGATGTCAAGGCACGTGGAAAAAACGTACAAAACAAGAGATTGGAGACATCAAGATTTTGGACGAATTTTTTAAGAATTTTCAAATTTTCAGATGGGAGGTTCAATATAAGGTCAAAAACTACATACTCAGATCTTCACCAAACTTTGCAGGGATACTTTGGATGTCAAGACACGTGGAAAAAACGTACAAAACAAGAGATTGGGGTCATCAAGATTTTGGACGATTTTTTTAAGAATTTTCAAATTTTCAGATGGGAGGTTCAATATAAGGTCAAAAACTACATACTCAGATCTTCACCAAACTTTGCATGGATACATTGGATGTCAAGACACGTGGAAAAAACATACAAATTATAGGATTCGGAACATCAAGATTTTGGTCGAATTTTTTAAGAATTTTCAAATTTTCAGATAGGAGGTTCCATATAAGGTCAAAAACTACATACTCAGATCTTCACCAAACATTGCAGGAATACATTGGATATCAAGACACGTGGAAAAAACGTACAAAACAAGAGATTGGGGTCATCAAGATTTTGCACGGATTTTTTAGGAATTTTCAAATTTTCAGATGGGAGGTTCCAGATAAGGTCAAAAACTACATACTCAGATCTTCACCAAACTTTGCAGGGATACATTGGATGTCAAGACACGTGGAAAAAACGTACAAAACAAGAGATTGGAGACATCAAGATTTTGGACGAATTTTTTAAGAATTTTCAAATTTTCAGATAGGATGTTCCATATAAGGTCAAAAACTACATACTCAGATCTTCACCAAACTTTGCATGGATACATTATGTGTCAAGACACGTGGAAAAAACGTACAAAACAAAAGATTGGAGACATCAAGATTTTGGTCGAATTTTTTAAGAATTTTCAAATTTTCAGATGGGAGGTTCCAGATAAGGTCAAAAACTACATACTCAGATCTTCACCAAACTTTGCAGGGATACATTGGATGTCAAGACACGTGGAAAAACGTACAAAAAAGAGATTGGAGACATCAAGATTTTGGACGAATTTTTTAACAATTTTCAAATTTTCAGAAAGGATGTTCCAGATAAGGTCAAAAACGACATACTCAGATCTTCACCAAACTTTGCAGGGATACATTGGATATCAAGACACGTGGAAAAAACGTACAAAACAAGAGATTGGAGACATCAAGATTTTCGACGAATTTTTTAAGAATTTTCAAATTTTCAGATAGGAGGTTCCAGATAAGGTCAAAAACTACATACTCAGATCTTCACCAAACGTTGCAGGGATACTTTGCATGTCAAGACACGTGGAAAAAACGTACAAAACAAAAGATTGGAGACATCAAGATTTTGGACGAATTTTTTAACAATTTTCAAATTTTCAGAAAGGATGTTCCAAATAAGGTCAAAAACGACATACTCAGATCTTCACCAAACTTTGCAGGGATACATTGGATATCAAGACACGTGGAAAAAACGTACAAAACAATAGATTGGAGACATCAAGATTTTCGACGAATTTTTTAAGAATTCTCAAATTTTCAGAAAGGAGGTTCCATATAAGGTCAAAAACTACATACTCAGATCTTCACCAAACTTTGCAGGGATACTTTGGATGTCAAGACACGTGGAAAAAACGTACAAAACAAGAGATTGGGGTCATCAAGATTTTGGACGAATTTTTTAAGAATTTTCAAATTTTCAGATGGGAGGTTCAATATAAGGTCAAAAACTACATACTCAGATCTTCACCAAACTTTGCAGGGATACATTGGATGTCAAGACACGTGGAAAAAACATACAAAACATAGGATTCGGAACATCAAGATTTTGGTCGAATTTTTTAAGAATTTTCAAATTTTCAGATAGGAGGTTCCATATAAGGTCAAAAACTACATACTCAGATCTTCACCAAACATTGCAGGAATACATTGGATGTCAAGACACGTGGAAAAAACGTACAAAACAAGAGATTGGGGTCATCAAGATTTTGCACGGATTTTTTAGGAATTTTCAAATTTTCAGATGGGAGGTTCCAGATAAGGTCAAAAACTACATACTCAGATCTTCACCAAACTTTGCAGGGATACATTGGATGTCAAGACACGTGGAAAAAACGTACAAAACAAGAGATTGGAGACATCAAGATTTTGGACGAATTTTTTAAGAATTTTCAAATTTTCAGATAGGAGGTTCCATATAAGGTCAAAAACTACATACTCAGATCTTCACCAAACTTTGCATGGATACATTATGTGTCAAGACACGTGGAAAAAACGTACAAAACAAAAGATTGGAGACATCAAGATTTTGGTCGAATTTTTTAAGAATTTTCAAATTTTCAGATGGGAGGTTCCAGATAAGGTCAAAAACTACATACTCAGATCTTCACCAAACTTTGCAGGGATCCATTGGATGTCAAGACACGTGGAAAAAACGTACAAAAAAGAGATTGGAGACATCAAGATTTTGGACGAATTTTTTAACAATTTTCAAATTTTCAGAAAGGATGTTCCAGATAAGGTCAAAAACGACATACTCAGATCTTCACCAAACTTTGCATGGATACATTGGATGTCAAGACACGTGGAAAAAACGTACAAAACAAGAGATTGGGGTCATCAAGATTTTGCACGGATTTTTTAGGAATTTTCAAATTTTCAGATGGGAGGTTCCAGATAAGGTCAAAAACTACATACTCAGATCTTCACCAAACGTTGCAGGGATACTTTGCATGTCAAGACACGTGGAAAAAACGTTCAAAACAAAAGATTGGAGACATCAAGATTTTCGACGAATTTTTTAAGAATTTTCAAATTTTCAGATGGGAGGTTCCAGATAAGGTCAAAAACGACATACTCAGATCTTCACCAAACTTTGCATGGATACATTGGATGTCAAGGCACGTGGAAAAAACGTACAAAACAAGAGATTGGAGACATCAAGATTTTGGACGAATTTTTTAAGAATTTTCAAATTTTCAGATGGGAGGTTCAATATAAGGTCAAAAACTACATACTCAGATCTTCACCAAACTTTGCAGGGATACTTTGGATGTCAAGACACGTGGAAAAAACGTACAAAACAAGAGATTGGGGTCATCAAGATTTTGGACGATTTTTTTAAGAATTTTCAAATTTTCAGATGGGAGGTTCAATATAAGGTCAAAAACTACATACTCAGATCTTCACCAAACTTTGCATGGATACATTGGATGTCAAGACACGTGGAAAAAACATACAAAACATAGGATTCGGAACATCAAGATTTTGGTCGAATTTTTTAAGAATTTTCAAATTTTCAGATAGGAGGTTCCATATAAGGTCAAAAACTACATACTCAGATCTTCACCAAACATTGCAGGAATACATTGGATATCAAGACACGTGGAAAAAACGTACAAAACAAGAGATTGGGGTCATCAAGATTTTGCACGGATTTTTTAGGAATTTTCAAATTTTCGGATGGGAGGTTCCAGATAAGGTCAAAAACTACATACTCAGATCTTCACCAAGCTTTGCAGGGATACATTGGATGTCAAGACACGTGGAAAAAACGTACAAAACAAGAGATTGGAGACATCAAGATTTTGGACGAATTTTTTAAGAATTTTCAAATTTTCAGATAGGATGTTCCATATAAGGTCAAAAACTACATACTCAGATCTTCACCAAACTTTGCATGGATACATTATGTGTCAAGACACGTGGAAAAAACGTACAAAACAAAAGATTGGAGACATCAAGATTTTGGTCGAATTTTTTAAGAATTTTCAAATTTTCAGATGGGAGGTTCCAGATAAGGTCAAAAACTACATACTCAGATCTTCACCAAACTTTGCAGGGATACATTGGATGTCAAGACACGTGGAAAAACGTACAAAAAAGAGATTGGAGACATCAAGATTTTGGACGAATTTTTTAACAATTTTCAAATTTTCAGAAAGGATGTTCCAGATAAGGTCAAAAACGACATACTCAGATCTTCACCAAACTTTGCAGGGATACATTGGATATCAAGACACGTGGAAAAAACGTACAAAACAAGAGATTGGAGACATCAAGATTTTCGACGAATTTTTTAAGAATTTTCAAATTTTCAGATAGGAGGTTCCAGATAAGGTCAAAAACTACATACTCAGATCTTCACCAAACGTTGCAGGGATACTTTGCATGTCAAGACACGTGGAAAAAACGTACAAAACAAAAGATTGGAGACATCAAGATTTTCGACGAATTTTTTAAGAATTTTCAAATTTTCAGATGGGAGGTTCCAGATAAGGTCAAAAACGACATACTCAGATCTTCACCAAACTTTGCATGGATACATTGGATGTCAAGACACGTGAAAAAAACGTACAAAACAAGAGATTGGAGACATCAAGATTTTGGACGAATTTTTTAAGAATTCTCAAATTATCAGAAAGGAGGTTCCATATAAGGTCAAAAACTACATACTCAGATCTTCACCAAACTTTGCAGGGATACTTTGGATGTCAAGACACGTGGAAAAAACGTACAAAACAAGAGATTGGGGTCATCAAGATTTTGGACGAATTTTTTAAGAATTTTCAAATTTTCAGATGGGAGGTTCAATATAAGGTCAAAAACTACATACTCAGATCTTCACCAAACTTTGCAGGGATACATTGGATGTCAAGACACGTGGAAAAAACATACAAAACATAGGATTCGGAACATCAAGATTTTGGTCGAATTTTTTAAGAATTTTCAAATTTTCAGATAGGAGGTTCCATATAAAGTCAAAAACTACATACTCAGATCTTCACCAAACATTGCAGGAATACATTGGATGTCAAGACACGTGGAAAAAACGTACAAAACAAGAGATTGGGGTCATCAAGATTTTGCACGGATTTTTTAGGAATTTTCAAATTTTCAGATGGGAGGTTCCAGATAAGGTCAAAAACTACATACTCAGATCTTCACCAAACTTTGCAGGGATACATTGGATGTCAAGACACGTGGAAAAAACGTACAAAACAAGAGATTGGAGACATCAAGATTTTGGACGAATTTTTTAAGAATTTTCAAATTTTCAGATAGGAGGTTCCATATAAGGTCAAAAACTACATACTCAGATCTTCACCAAACTTTGCATGGATACATTATGTGTCAAGACACGTGGAAAAAACGTACAAAACAAAAGATTGGAGACATCAAGATTTTGGTCGAATTTTTTAAGAATTTTCAAATTTTCAGATGGGAGGTTCCAGATAAGGTCAAAAACTACATACTCAGATCTTCACCAAACTTTGCAGGGATCCATTGGATGTCAAGACACGTGGAAAAAACGTACAAAAAAGAGATTGGAGCCATCAAGATTTTGGACGAATTTTTTAACAATTTTCAAATTTTCAGAAAGGATGTTCCAGATAAGGTCAAAAACGACATACTCAGATCTTCACCAAACTTTGCATGGATACATTGGATGTCAAGACACGTGGAAAAAACGTACAAAACAAGAGATTGGGGTCATCAAGATTTTGCACGGATTTTTTAGGAATTTTCAAATTTTCAGATGGGAGGTTCCAGATAAGGTCAAAAACTACATACTCAGATCTTCACCAAACTTTGCAGGGATACATTGGATGTCAAGACACGTGGAAAAAACGTACAAAACAAGAGATTGGAGACATCAAGATTTTGGACGAATTTTTTAAGAATTTTCAAATTTTCAGATAGGAGGTTCCATATAAGGTCAAAAACTACATACTCAGATCTTCACCAAACTTTGCATGGATACATTATGTGTCAAGACACGTGGAAAAAACGTACAAAACAAAAGATTGGAGACATCAAGATTTTGGTCGAATTTTTTAAGAATTTTCAAATTTTCAGATGGGAGGTTCCAGATAAGGTCAAAAACTACATACTCAGATCTTCACCAAACTTTGCAGGGATACATTGGATGTCAAGACACGTGGAAAAAACGTACAAAAAAGAGATTGGAGACATCAAGATTTTGGACGAATTTTTTAACAATTTTCAAATTTTCAGAAAGGATGTTCCAGATAAGGTCAAAAACGACATACTCAGATCTTCACCAAACTTTGCAGGGATACATTGGATATCAAGACACGTGGAAAAAACGTACAAAACAAGAGATTGGAGACATCAAGATTTTCGACGAATTTTTTAAGAATTTTCAAATTTTCAGATAGGAGGTTCCAGATAAGGTCAAAAACTACATACTCAGATCTTCACCAAACGTTGCAGGGATACTTTGCATGTCAAGACACGTGGAAAAAACGTACAAAACAAAAGATTGGAGACATCAAGATTTTCGACGAATTTTTTAAGAATTTTCAAATTTTCAGATAGGAGGTTCCAGATAAGGTCAAAATCGACATACTCAGATCTTCACCAAACTTTGCATGGATACATTGGATGTCAAGACACGTGGAAAAAACGTACAAAACAAGAGATTGGAGACATCAAGATTTTGGACGAATTTTTTAAGAATTCTCAAATTTTCAGAAAGGAGGTTCCATATAAGGTCAAAAACTACATACTCAGATCTTCACCAAACTTTGCAGGGATACTTTGGATGTCAAGACACGTGGAAAAAACGTACAAAACAAGAGATTGGGGTCATCAAGATTTTGGACGAATTTTTTAAGAATTTTCAAATTTTCAGATGGGAGGTTCAATATAAGGTCAAAAACTACATACTCAGATCTTCACCAAACTTTGCAGGGATACATTGGATGTCAAGACACGTGGAAAAAACATACAAAACATAGGATTCGGAACATCAAGATTTTGGTCGAATTTTTTAAGAATTTTCAAATTTTCAGATAGGAGGTTCCATATAAGGTCAAAAACTACATACTCAGATCTTCACCAAACATTGCAGGAATACATTGGATGTCAAGACACGTGGAAAAAACGTACAAAACAAGAGATTGGGGTCATCAAGATTTTGGACGGATTTTTTAGGAATTTTCAAATTTTCAGATGGGAGGTTCCAGATAAGGTCAAAAACTACATACTCAGATCTTCACCAAACTTTGCAGGGATACATTGGATGTCAAGACACGTGGAAAAAACGTACAAAACAAGAGATTGGAGACATCAAGATTTTGGACGAATTTTTTAAGAATTTTCAAATTTTCAGATAGGAGGTTCCATATAAGGTCAAAAACTACATACTCAGATCTTCACCAAACTTTGCATGGATACATTATGTGTCAAGACACGTGGAAAAAACGTACAAAACAAAAGATTGGAGACATCAAGATTTTGGTCGAATTTTTTAAGAATTTTCAAATTTTCAGATGGGAGGTTCCAGATAAGGTCAAAAACTACATACTCAGATCTTCACCAAACTTTGCAGGGATCCATTGGATGTCAAGACACGTGGAAAAAACGTACAAAAAAGAGATTGGAGACATCAAGATTTTGGACGAATTTTTTAACAATTTTCAAATTTTCAGAAAGGATGTTCCAGATAAGGTCAAAAACGACATACTCAGATCTTCACCAAACTTTGCAGGGATACATTGGATATCAAGACACGTGGAAAAAACGTACAAAACAAGAGATTGGAGACATCAAGATTTTGGACGAATTTTTTAAGAATTTTCAAATTTTCAGATAGGAGGTTCCAGATAAGGTCAAAAACTACATACTCAGATCTTCACCAAACTTTGCAGGGATACATTGGATGTCAAGACACGTGGAAAAAACGTACAAAACAAGAGATTGGAGACATCAAGATTTTGGACGAATTTTTTAAGAATTTTCAAATTTTCAGATAGGAGGTTCCAGATGAGGTCAAAAAATACATACTCAGATCTTCACCAAACTTTGCAGGAATACTTTGCATGTCAAGACACGTGGAAAAAACGTACAAAACAAGAGATCGGAGACATCAAGATTTTCGACGAATTTTTTAAGAATTTTCAAATTTTCAGATGGGAGGTTCCAGATAAGGTCAAAAACGACATACTCAGATCTTCACCAAACTTTGCAGGGATCCATTGGAGGTCGAGACACGTGGAAAAAACGTACAAAACAAGAGATTGGAGACATCAAGATTTTGGACGCATTTTTTAAGAATTTTCAAATTTTCAGATAGGAGGTTCCATATAAGGTCAAAAACTACATACTCAGATCTTCACCAAACTTTGCAGGGATACATTGGATGTCAAGACACGTGGAAAAAACGTACAAAACAAGAGATTGGAGACATCAAGATTTTGGACGATTTTTTTAAAAATTTTCAAATTTTCAGAAATGCGGTTCCAGATAAGGTCAAAAACTACATACTCAGATCTTCACCAAACTTTGCAGGGATACATTGGATGTCAAGACACGTGGAAAAAACGTACAAAACAAGAGATTCGGGTCAACAAGATTTTGGACGGATTTTTTAGGAATTTTCAAATTTTCAGATGGGAGGTTCCAGATAAGGTCAAAAACTACATACTCAGATCTTCACCAAACTCTGCAGGGATACATTGTATGTCAAGACACGTGGAAAAAACATACAAAACATAGGATTGGGGACATCAAGATTTTGTTAAATTCTTTTAAGAATTTTCAAATTTTCAGATAGGAGGTTCCATATAAGGTCAAAAACTACATACTCAGATCTTCACCAAACATTGCAGGGATACATTGGATGTCAAGACACGTGGAAAGAACGTACAAAACAAGAGATTGGAGACATCAAGATTTTGGACGAATTTTTTAAGAATTTTCAAATTTTCAGATAGGAGGCTCCATATAAGGTCAAAAACTACATACTCAGATCTTCACCAAACATTGCAGGGATACATTGGATGTCAAGACACGTGGAAAAAACGTACAAAACAAGAGATTGGAGACATCAAGATTTTGGACGAATTTTTTAAGAATTTTGAAATTTTCAGATAGGAGGTTCCAGATAAGGTCAAAAACTACATACTCAGATCTTCACCAAACTTTGCAGGGATACTTTGCATGTCAAGACACGTGGAAAAAACGTACAAAACAAGAGATCGGAGACATCAAGATTTTCGACGAATTTTTTAAGAATTTTCAAATTTTCAGATGGGAGGTTCCAGATAAGGTCAAAAACGACATACTCAGATCTTCACCAAACTTTGCATGGATACATTGGATGTCAAGACACGTGGAAAAAACATACAAAACATAGGATTGGTGACATCAAGATTTTGGACGAATTTTTTAAGAATTTTCAAATTTTCAGATAGGAGGTTCCATATAAGGTCAAAAACTACATACTCAGATCTTCACCAAACTTTGCAGGGATACATTGGAGGTCGAGACACGTGGAAAAAACGTACAAAACAAGAGATTGGAGACATCAAGATTTTGGACGAATTTTTTAAGAATTTTCAAATTTTCAGATAGGAGGTTCCAGATGAGGTCAAAAACGACATACTCAGATCTTCACCAAACTTTGCAGGAATACTTTGCATGTCAAGACACGTGGAAAAAACGTACAAAACAAGAGATCGGAGACATCAAGATTTTCGACGAATTTTTTAAGAATTTTCAAATTTTCAGATGGGAGGTTCCAGATAAGGTCAAAAACGACATACTCAGATCTTCACCAAACTTTGCAGGGATCCATTGGAGGTCGAGACACGTGGAAAAAACGTACAAAACAAGAGATTGGAGACATCAAGATTTTCGACGAATTTTTTAAGAATTTTCAAATTTTCAGATGGGAGGTTCCAGATAAGGTCAAAAACGACATACTCAGATCTTCACCAAACTTTGCATGGATACATTGGATGTCAAGACACGTGGAAAAAACATACAAAACATAGGATTGGTGACATCAAGATTTTGGACGAATTTTTTAAGAATTTTCAAATTTTCAGATAGGAGGTTCCATATAAGGTCAAAAACTACATACTCAGATCTTCACCAAACTTTGCAGGGATACATTGGAGGTCGAGACACGTGGAAAAAAAGTACAAAACAAGAGATTGGGGTCATCAAGATTTTGGACGGATTTTTTAGGAATTTTCAAATTTTCAGATGGGAGGTTCCAGATAAGGTTAAAAACTACATACTCAGATCTTCACCAAACATTGCAGGGATACATTGGATGTCAAGACACGTGGAAAAAACGTACAAAACAAGAGATTGGAGACATCAAGATTTTGGACGAATTTTTTAAGAATTTTCAAATTTTCAGATAGGAGGTTCCAGATGAGGTCAAAAACTACATACTCAGATCTTCACCAAACTTTGCAGGAATACTTTGCATGTCAAGACACGTGGAAAAAACGTACAAAACAAGAGATCGGAGACATCAAGATTTTCGACGAATTTTTTAAGAATTTTCAAATTTTCAGATGGGAGGTTCCAGATAAGGTCAAAAACGACATACTCAGATCTTCACCAAACTTTGCAGGGATCCATTGGAGGTCGAGACACGTGGAAAAAACGTACAAAACAAGAGATTGGAGACATCAAGATTTTGGACGAATTTTTTAAGAATTTTCAAATTTTCAGATAGGAGGTTCCATATAAGGTCAAAAACTACATACTCAGATCTTCACCAAACTTTGCAGGGATACATTGGATGTCAAGACACGTGGAAAAAACGTACAAAACAAAAGATTGGAGACATCAAGATTTTCGACGAATTTTTTAAGAATTTTCAAATTTTCAGATAGGAGGTTCCAGATAAGGTCAAAAACTACATACTCAGATCTTCACCAAACTTTGCAGGGATACATTATGTGTCAAGACACGTGGAAAAAACGTACAAAACAAAAGATTGGAGACATCAAGATTTTGGTCGAATTTTTTAAGAATTTTCAAATTTTCAGATGGGAGGTTCCAGATAAGGTCAAAAACTACATACTCAGATCTTCACCAAACTTTGCAGGGATCCATTGGAGGTCGAGACACGTGGAAAAAACGTACAAAACAAGAGATTGGAGACATCAAGATTTTGGACGAATTTTTTAAGAATTTTCAAATTTTCAGATAGGAGGTTCCATATAAGGTCAAAAACTACATACTCAGATCTTCACCAAACTTTGCAGGGATACATTGGATATCAAGACACGTGGAAAAAACGTACAAAACAAGAGATTGGAGACATCAAGATTTTGGACGAATTTTTTAAGAATTTTCAAATTTTCAGATGGGAGGTTCAATATAAGGTCAAAAACTACATACTCAGATCTTCACCAAACTTTGCAGGGATACATTGGATGTCAAGACACGTGGAAAAAACGTACAAAACAAGAGATTGGGGTCATCAAGATTTTGGACGGATTTTTTAGGAATTTTCAAATTTTCAGATGGGAGGTTCCAGATAAGGTCAAAAACTACATACTCAGATCTTCACCAAACATTGCAGGGATACATTGGATGTCAAGACACGTGGAAAAAACGTACAAAACAAGAGATTGGAGACATCAAAATTTTGGACGAATTTTTTAAGAATTTTCAAATTTTCAGATAGGAGGTTCCATATAAGGTCAAAAACTACATACTCAGATCTTCACCAAACTTTGCAGGGATACATTGGATATCAAGACACGTGGAAAAAACGTACAAAACAAGAGATTGGAGACATCAAGATTTTGGACGAATTTTTTAAGAATTTTCAAATTTTCAGATGGGAGGTTCAATATAAGGTCAAAAACTACATACTCAGATCTTCACCAAACTTTGCAGGGATACATTGGATGTCAAGACACGTGGAAAAAACGTACAAAACAAGAGATTGGAGACATCAAGATTTTGGACGAATTTTTTAAGAATTTTCAAATTTTCAGATAGGAGGTTCCATATAAGGTCAAAAACTACATACTCAGATCTTCACCAAACTTTGCAGGGATACATTGGATATCAAGACACGTGGAAAAAACGTACAAAACAAGAGATTGGAGACATCAAGATTTTGGACGAATTTTTTAAGAATTTTCAAATTTTCAGATAGGAGGTTCCAGATAAGGTCAAAAACTACATACTCAGATCTTCACCAAACTTTGCAGGGATACATTGGATGTCAAGACACGTGGAAAAAACGTACAAAACAAGAGATTGGGGTCATCAAGATTTTGGACGGATTTTTTAGGAATTTTCAAATTTTCAGATGGGAGGTTCCAGATAAGGTCAAAAACTACATACTCAGATCTTCACCAAACATTGCAGGGATACATTGGATGTCAAGACACGTGGAAAAAACGTACAAAACAAGAGATTGGAGACATCAAAATTTTGGACGAATTTTTTAAGAATTTTCAAATTTTCAGATAGGAGGTTCCAGATGAGGTCAAAAACTACATACTCAGATCTTCACCAAACTTTGCAGGAATACTTTGCATGTCAAGACACGTGGAAAAAACGTACAAAACAAGAGATCGGAGACATCAAGATTTTCGACGAATTTTTTAAGAATTTTCAAATTTTCAGATGGGAGGTTCCAGATAAGGTCAAAAACGACATACTCAGATCTTCACCAAACTTTGCAGGGATCCATTGGAGGTCGAGACACGTGGAAAAAACGTACAAAACAAGAGATTGGAGACATCAAGATTTTGGACGAATTTTTTAAGAATTTTCAAATTTTCAGATAGGAGGTTCCATATAAGGTCAAAAACTACATACTCAGATCTTCACCAAACTTTGCAGGGATACATTGGATGTCAAGACACGTGGAAAAAACGTACAAAACAAGAGATTGGAGACATCAAGATTTTGGACGATTTTTTTAAAAATTTTCAAATTTTCAGAAATGCGGTTCCAGATAAGGTCAAAAACTACATACTCAGATCTTCACCAAACTTTGCAGGGATACGTTGGATGTCAAGACACGTGGAAAAAACGTACAAAACAAGAGATTCGGGTCAACAAGATTTTGGACGGATTTTTTAGGAATTTTCAAATTTTCAGATGGGAGGTTCCAGATAAGGTCAAAAACTACATACTCAGATCTTCACCAAACTCTGCAGGGATACATTGTATGTCAAGACACGTGGAAAAAACATACAAAACATAGGATTGGGGACATCAAGATTTTGTTAAATTCTTTTAAGAATTTTCAAATTTTCAGATAGGAGGTTCCATATAAGGTCAAAAACTACATACTCAGATCTTCACCAAACATTGCAGGGATACATTGGATGTCAAGACACGTGGAAAGAACGTACAAAACAAGAGATTGGAGACATCAAGATTTTGGACGAATTTTTTAAGAATTTTCAAATTTTCAGATAGGAGGCTCCATATAAGGTCAAAAACTACATACTCAGATCTTCACCAAACATTGCAGGGATACATTGGATGTCAAGACACGTGGAAAAAACGTACAAAACAAGAGATTGGAGACATCAAGATTTTGGACGAATTTTTTAAGAATTTTGAAATTTTCAGATAGGAGGTTCCAGATAAGGTCAAAAACTACATACTCAGATCTTCACCAAACTTTGCAGGGATACTTTGCATGTCAAGACACGTGGAAAAAACGTACAAAACAAGAGATCGGAGACATCAAGATTTTCGACGAATTTTTTAAGAATTTTCAAATTTTCAGATGGGAGGTTCCAGATAAGGTCAAAAACGACATACTCAGATCTTCACCAAACTTTGCATGGATACATTGGATGTCAAGACACGTGGAAAAAACATACAAAACATAGGATTGGTGACATCAAGATTTTGGACGAATTTTTTAAGAATTTTCAAATTTTCAGATAGGAGGTTCCATATAAGGTCAAAAACTACATACTCAGATCTTCACCAAACTTTGCAGGGATACATTGGAGGTCGAGACACGTGGAAAAAAAGTACAAAACAAGAGATTGGGGTCATCAAGATTTTGGACGGATTTTTTAGGAATTTTCAAATTTTCAGATGGGAGGTTCCAGATAAGGTCAAAAACTACATACTCAGATCTTCACCAAACATTGCAGGGATACATTGGATGTCAAGACACGTGGAAAAAACGTACAAAACAAGAGATTGGAGACATCAAGATTTTGGACGAATTTTTTAAGAATTTTCAAATTTTCAGATAGGAGGTTCCAGATGAGGTCAAAAACTACATACTCAGATCTTCACCAAACTTTGCAGGAATACTTTGCATGTCAAGACACGTGGAAAAAACGTACAAAACAAGAGATCGGAGACATCAAGATTTTCGACGAATTTTTTAAGAATTTTCAAATTTTCAGATGGGAGGTTCCAGATAAGGTCAAAAACGACATACTCAGATCTTCACCAAACTTTGCAGGGATCCATTGGAGGTCGAGACACGTGGAAAAAACGTACAAAACAAGAGATTGGAGACATCAAGATTTTCGACGAATTTTTTAAGAATTTTCAAATTTTCAGATGGGAGGTTCCAGATAAGGTCAAAAACGACATACTCAGATCTTCACCAAACTTTGCATGGATACATTGGATGTCAAGACACGTGGAAAAAACATACAAAACATAGGATTGGTGACATCAAGATTTTGGACGAATTTTTTAAGAATTTTCAAATTTTCAGATAGGAGGTTCCATATAAGGTCAAAAACTACATACTCAGATCTTCACCAAACTTTGCAGGGATACATTGGAGGTCGAGACACGTGGAAAAAAAGTACAAAACAAGAGATTGGGGTCATCAAGATTTTGGACGGATTTTTTAGGAATTTTCAAATTTTCAGATGGGAGGTTCCAGATAAGGTCAAAAACTACATACTCAGATCTTCACCAAACATTGCAGGGATACATTGGATGTCAAGACACGTGGAAAAAACGTACAAAACAAGAGATTGGAGACATCAAGATTTTGGACGAATTTTTTAAGAATTTTCAAATTTTCAGATAGGAGGTTCCAGATGAGGTCAAAAACTACATACTCAGATCTTCACCAAACTTTGCAGGAATACTTTGCATGTCAAGACACGTGGAAAAAACGTACAAAACAAGAGATCGGAGACATCAAGATTTTCGACGAATTTTTTAAGAATTTTCAAATTTTCAGATGGGAGGTTCCAGATAAGGTCAAAAACGACATACTCAGATCTTCACCAAACTTTGCAGGGATCCATTGGAGGTCGAGACACGTGGAAAAAACGTACAAAACAAGAGATTGGAGACATCAAGATTTTGGACGAATTTTTTAAGAATTTTCAAATTTTCAGATAGGAGGTTCCATATAAGGTCAAAAACTACATACTCAGATCTTCACCAAACTTTGCAGGGATACATTGGATGTCAAGACACGTGGAAAAAACGTACAAAACAAAAGATTGGAGACATCAAGATTTTCGACGAATTTTTTAAGAATTTTCAAATTTTCAGATAGGAGGTTCCAGATAAGGTCAAAAACTACATACTCAGATCTTCACCAAACTTTGCAGGGATACATTATGTGTCAAGACACGTGGAAAAAACGTACAAAACAAAAGATTGGAGACATCAAGATTTTGGTCGAATTTTTTAAGAATTTTCAAATTTTCAGATGGGAGGTTCCAGATAAGGTCAAAAACTACATACTCAGATCTTCACCAAACTTTGCAGGGATCCATTGGAGGTCGAGACACGTGGAAAAAACGTACAAAACAAGAGATTGGAGACATCAAGATTTTGGACGAATTTTTTAAGAATTTTCAAATTTTCAGATAGGAGGTTCCATATAAGGTCAAAAACTACATACTCAGATCTTCACCAAACTTTGCAGGGATACATTGGATATCAAGACACGTGGAAAAAACGTACAAAACAAGAGATTGGAGACATCAAGATTTTGGACGAATTTTTTAAGAATTTTCAAATTTTCAGATGGGAGGTTCAATATAAGGTCAAAAACTACATACTCAGATCTTCACCAAACTTTGCAGGGATACATTGGATGTCAAGACACGTGGAAAAAACGTACAAAACAAGAGATTGGGGTCATCAAGATTTTGGACGGATTTTTTAGGAATTTTCAAATTTTCAGATGGGAGGTTCCAGATAAGGTCAAAAACTACATACTCAGATCTTCACCAAACATTGCAGGGATTCATTGGATGTCAAGACACGTGGAAAAAACGTACAAAACAAGAGATTGGAGACATCAAAATTTTGGACGAATTTTTTAAGAATTTTCAAATTTTCAGATAGGAGGTTCCATATAAGGTCAAAAACTACATACTCAGATCTTCACCAAACTTTGCAGGGATACGTTGGATATCAAGACACGTGGAAAAAACGTACAAAACAAGAGATTGGAGACATCAAGATTTTGGACGAATTTTTTAAGAATTTTCAAATTTTCAGATGGGAGGTTCAATATAAGGTCAAAAACTACATACTCAGATCTTCACCAAACTTTGCAGGGATACATTGGATGTCAAGACACGTGGAAAAAACGTACAAAACAAGAGATTGGAGACATCAAGATTTTGGACGAATTTTTTAAGAATTTTCAAATTTTCAGATAGGAGGTTCCATATAAGGTCAAAAACTACATACTCAGATCTTCACCAAACTTTGCAGGGATACATTGGATATCAAGACACGTGGAAAAAACGTACAAAACAAGAGATTGGAGACATCAAGATTTTGGACGAATTTTTTAAGAATTTTCAAATTTTCAGATAGGAGGTTCCAGATAAGGTCAAAAACTACATACTCAGATCTTCACCAAACTTTGCAGGGATACATTGGATGTCAAGACACGTGGAAAAAACGTACAAAACAAGAGATTGGGGTCATCAAGATTTTGGACGGATTTTTTAGGAATTTTCAAATTTTCAGATGGGAGGTTCCAGATAAGGTCAAAAACTACATACTCAGATCTTCACCAAACATTGCAGGGATACATTGGATGTCAAGACACGTGGAAAAAACGTACAAAACAAGAGATTGGAGACATCAAAATTTTGGACGAATTTTTTAAGAATTTTCAAATTTTCAGATAGGAGGTTCCAGATGAGGTCAAAAACTACATACTCAGATCTTCACCAAACTTTGCAGGAATACTTTGCATGTCAAGACACGTGGAAAAAACGTACAAAACAAGAGATCGGAGACATCAAGATTTTCGACGAATTTTTTAAGAATTTTCAAATTTTCAGATGGGAGGTTCCAGATAAGGTCAAAAACGACATACTCAGATCTTCACCAAACTTTGCATGGATACATTGGATGTCAAGACACGTGGAAAAAACATACAAAACATAGGATTGGTGACATCAAGATTTTGGACGAATTTTTTAAGAATTTTCAAATTTTCAGATAGGAGGTTCCATATAAGGTCAAAAACTACATACTCAGATCTTCACCAAACTTTGCAGGGATACATTGGAGGTCGAGACACGTGGAAAAAAAGTACAAAACAAGAGATTGGGGTCATCAAGATTTTGGACTGATTTTTTAGGAATTTTCAAATTTTCAGATGGGAGGTTCCAGATAAGGTCAAAAACTACATACTCAGATCTTCACCAAACATTGCAGGGATACATTGGATGTCAAGACACGTGGAAAAAACGTACAAAACAAGAGATTGGAGACATCAAGATTTTGGACGAATTTTTTAAGAATTTTCAAATTTTCAGATAGGAGGTTCCAGATGAGGTCAAAAACTACATACTCAGATCTTCACCAAACTTTGCAGGAATACTTTGCATGTCAAGACACGTGGAAAAAACGTACAAAACAAGAGATCGGAGACATCAAGATTTTCGACGAATTTTTTAAGAATTTTCAAATTTTCAGATGGGAGGTTCCAGATAAGGTCAAAAACGACATACTCAGATCTTCACCAAACTTTGCAGGGATCCATTGGAGGTCGAGACACGTGGAAAAAACGTACAAAACAAGAGATTGGAGACATCAAGATTTTGGACGAATTTTTTAAGAATTTTCAAATTTTCAGATAGGAGGTTCCATATAAGGTCAAAAACTACATACTCAGATCTTCACCAAACTTTGCAGGGATACATTGGATGTCAAGACACGTGGAAAAAACGTACAAAACAAGAGATTGGAGACATCAAGATTTTCGACGAATTTTTTAAGAATTTTCAAATTTTCAGAAAGGATGTTCCAGATAAGGTCAAAAACGACATACTCAGATCTTCACCAAACTTTGCAGGGATCCATTGGAGGTCGAGACACGTGGAAAAAACGTACAAAACAAGAGATTGGAGACATCAAGATTTTGGACGAATTTTTGAAGAATTTTCAAATTTTCAGATAGGAGGTTCCAGATAAGGTCTAAAACTACATACTCAGATCTCCACCAAACATTGCAGGAATACATTGGATGTCAAGACACGTGGAAAAAACGTACAAAACAAGAGATTGGAGACATCAAGATTTTCGACGAATTTTTGAAGAATTTTCAAATTTTCAGATAGGAGGTTCCAGATAAGGTCAAAAACTACATACTCAGATCTTCACCAAACGTTGCAGGGATACTTTGCATGTCAAGACACGTGGAAAAAACGTACAAAACAAAAGATTGGAGACATCAAGATTTTCGACGATTTTTTTAAGAATTTTCAAATTTTCAGATGGGAGGTTCCAGATAAGGTCAAAAACGACATACTCAGATCTTCACCAAACTTTGCATGGATACATTGGATGTCAAGACACGTGGAAAAAACGTACAAAACAAGAGATTGGAGACATCAAGATTTTGGACGAATTTTTTAAGAATTTTCAAATTTTCAGATGGGAGGTTCAATATAAGGTCAAAAACTACATACTCAGATCTTCACCAAACTTTGCAGGGATACTTTGGATGTCAAGACACGTGGAAAAAACGTACAAAACAAGAGATTGGGGTCATCAAGATTTTGGACGAATTTTTTAAGTATTTTCAAATTTTCAGATGGGAGGTTCAATATAAGGTCAAAAACTACATACTCAGATCTTCACCAAACTTTGCATGGATACATTGGATGTCAAGACACGTGGAAAAAACATACAAAACATAGGATTCGGAACATCAAGATTTTGGTCGAATTTTTTAAGAATTTTCAAATTTTCAGATAGGAGGTTCCATATAAGGTCAAAAACTACATACTCAGATCTTCACCAAACATTGCAGGAATACATTGGATGTCAAGACACGTGGAAAAAACGTACAAAACAAGAGATTGGGGTCATCAAGATTTTGCACGGATTTTTTAGGAATTTTCAAATTTTCAGATGGGAGGTTCCAGATAAGGTCAAAAACTACATACTCAGATCTTCACCAAACTTTGCAGGGATACATTGGATGTCAAGACACGTGGAAAAAACGTACAAAACAAGAGATTGGAGACATCAAGATTTTGGACGAATTTTTTAAGAATTTTCAAATTTTCAGATAGGAGGTTCAATATAAGGTCAAAAACTACATACTCAGATCTTCACCAAACTTTGCATGGATACATTATGTGTCAAGACACGTGGAAAAAACGTACAAAACAAAAGATTGGAGACATCAAGATTTTGGTCGAATTTTTTAAGAATTTTCAAATTTTCAGATGGGAGGTTCCAGATAAGGTCAAAAACTACATACTCAGATCTTCACCAAACTTTGCAGGGATACATTGGATGTCAAGACACGTGGAAAAAACGTACAAAAAAGAGATTGGAGACATCAAGATTTTGGACGAATTTTTTAACAATTTTCAAATTTTCAGAAAGGATGTTCCAGATAAGGTCAAAAACTACATACTCAGATCTTCACCAAACTTTGCAGGGATACATTGGATGTCAAGACACGTGGAAAAAACGTACAAAACAAGAGATTGGAGACATCAAGATTTTGGACGAATTTTTTAAGAATTTTCAAATTTTCAGAAAGGAGGTTCCATATAAGGTCAAAAACTACATACTCAGATCTTCACCAAACTTTGCAGGGATACATTGGATGTCAAGACACGTGGAAAAAACGTACAAAACAAGAGATTGGAGACATCAAGATTTTCGACGAATTTTTTAAGAATTTTCAAATTTTCAGAAAGGATGTTCCAGATAAGGTCAAAAACGACATACTCAGATCTTCACCAAACTTTGCAGGGATACATTGGAGGTCGAGACACGTGGAAAAAACGTACAAAACAAGAGATTGGGGTCATCAAGATTTTGGACGGATTTTTTAGGAATTTTCAAATTTTCAGATGGGAGGTTCCAGATAAGGTCAAAAACTACATACTCAGATCTTCACCAAACTTTGCAGGGATACATTGGATGTCAAGACACGTGGAAAAAACGTACAAAAAAGAGATTGGAGACATCAAGATTTTTGGACGAATTTTTTAACAATTTTCAAATTTTCAGAAAGGATGTTCCAGATAAGGTCAAAAACGACATACTCAGATCTTCACCAAACTTTGCATGGATACATTGGATGTCAAGACACGTGGAAAAAACGTACAAAACAAGAGATTGGGGTCATCAAGATTTTGCACGAATTTTTTAGGAATTTTCAAATTTTCAGATGGGAGGTTCCAGATAAGGTCAAAAACTACATACTCAGATCTTCACCAAACTTTGCAGGGATAATTTGGATGTCAAGACACGTGGAAAAAACGTACAAAACAAGAGATTGGAGACATCAAGATTTTGGAAGAATTTTTTAAGAATTTTCAAATTTTCAGATAGGAGGTTCCATATAAGGTCAAAAACTACATACTCAGATCTTCACCAAACTTTGCATGGATACATTATGTGTCAAGACACGTGGAAAAAACTTACAAAACAAAAGATTGGAGACATCAAGATTTTGGTCGAATTTTTTAAGAATTTTCAAATTTTCAGATGGGAGGTTCCAGATAAGGTCAAAAACTACATACTCAGATCTTCAACAAACTTTGCAGGGATACATTGGATGTCAAGACACGTGGAAAAAACGTACAAAAAAGAGATTGGAGACATCAAGATTTTGGACGAATTTTTTAACAATTTTCAAATTTTCAGAAAGGATGTTCCAGATAAGGTCAAAAACGACATACTCAGATCTTCACCAAACTTTGCAGGGATACATTGGATATCAAGACACGAGGAAAAAACGTACAAAACAAGAGATTGGAGACATCAAGATTTTGGACGAATTTTTTAAGAATTTTCAAATTTTCAGATAGGAGGTTCCAGATAAGGTCAAAAACTACATACTCAGATCTTCACCAAACGTTGCAGGGATACTTTGCATGTCAAGACACGTGGAAAAAACGTACAAAACAAAAGATTGGAGACATCAAGATTTTCGACGAATTTTTTAAGAATTTTCAAATTTTCAGATGGGAGGTTCCAGATAAGGTCAAAAACGACATACTCAGATCTTCACCAAACTTTGCATGGATACATTGGATGTCAAGACACGTGGAAAAAACGTAAAAAACAAGAGATTGGAGACATCAAGATTTTGGACGAATTTTTTAAGAATTCTCAAATTTTCAGAAAGGAGGTTCCATATAAGGTCAAAAACTACATACTCAGATCTTCACCAAACTTTGCAGGGATACTTTGGATGTCAAGACACGTGGAAAAAACGTACAAAACAAGAGATTGGGGTCATCAAGATTTTGGACGAATTTTTTAAGAATTTTCAAATTTTCAGATGGGAGGTTCAATATAAGGTCAAAAACTACATACTCAGATCTTCACCAAACTTTGCAGGGATACATTGGATGTCAAGACACGTGGAAAAAACATACAAAACATAGGATTCGGAACATCAAGATTTTGGTCGAATTTTTTAAGAATTTTCAAATTTTCAGATAGGAGGTTCCATATAAGGTCAAAAACTACATACTCAGATCTTCACCAAACATTGCAGGAATACATTGGATGTCAAGACACGTGGAAAAAACGTACAAAACAAGAGATTGGGGTCATCAAGATTTTGCACGGATTTTTTAGGAATTTTCAAATTTTCAGATGGGAGGTTCCAGATAAGGTCAAAAACTACATACTCAGATCTTCACCAAACTTTGCAGGGATACATTGGATGTCAAGACACGTGGAAAAAACGTACAAAACAAGAGATTGGAGACATCAAGATTTTGGACGAATTTTTTAAGAATTTTCAAATTTTCAGATAGGAGGTTCCATATAAGGTCAAAAACTACATACTCAGATCTTCACCAAACTTTGCAGGGATACATTGGATGTCAAGACACGTGGAAAAAACGTACAAAAAAGAGATTGGAGACATCAAGATTTTGGACGAATTTTTTAACAATTTTCAAATTTTCAGAAAGGATGTTCCAGATAAGGTCAAAAACGACATACTCAGATCTTCACCAAACTTTGCAGGGATACATTGGATATCAAGACACGTGGAAAAAACGTACAAAACAAGAGATTGGAGACATCAAGATTTTGGACGAATTTTTTAAGAATTTTCAAATTTTCAGATAGGAGGTTCCAGATAAGGTCAAAAACTACATACTCAGATCTTCACCAAACTTTGCAGGGATACATTGGATGTCAAGACACGTGGAAAAAACGTACAAAACAAGAGATTGGGGTCATCAAGATTTTGGACGGATTTTTTAGGAATTTTCAAATTTTCAGATGGGAGGTTCCAGATAAGGTCAAAAACTACATACTCAGATCTTCACCAAACATTGCAGGGATACATTGGATGTCAAGACACGTGGAAAAAACGTACAAAACAAGAGATTGGAGACATCAAAATTTTGGACGAATTTTTTAAGAATTTTCAAATTTTCAGATAGGAGGTTCCAGATGAGGTCAAAAACTACATACTCAGATCTTCACCAAACTTTGCAGGAATACTTTGCATGTCAAGACACGTGGAAAAAACGTACAAAACAAGAGATCGGAGACATCAAGATTTTCGACGAATTTTTTAAGAATTTTCAAATTTTCAGATGGGAGGTTCCAGATAAGGTCAAAAACGACATACTCAGATCTTCACCAAACTTTGCAGGGATCCATTGGAGGTCGAGACACGTGGAAAAAACGTACAAAACAAGAGATTGGAGACATCAAGATTTTGGACGAATTTTTTAAGAATTTTCAAATTTTCAGATAGGAGGTTCCATATAAGGTCAAAAACTACATACTCAGATCTTCACCAAACTTTGCAGGGATACATTGGATGTCAAGACACGTGGAAAAAACGTACAAAAAAGAGATTGGAGACATCAAGATTTTGGACGAATTTTTTAACAATTTTCAAATTTTCAGAAAGGATGTTCCAGATAAGGTCAAAAACGACATACTCAGATCTTCACCAAACTTTGCAGGGATACATTGGATATCAAGACACGTGGAAAAAACGTACAAAACAAGAGATTGGAGACATCAAGATTTTGGACGAATTTTTTAAGAATTTTCAAATTTTCAGATAGGAGGTTCCAGATAAGGTCAAAAACTACATACTCAGATCTTCACCAAACTTTGCAGGGATACATTGGATGTCAAGACACGTGGAAAAAACGTACAAAACAAGAGATTGGGGTAATCACGATTTTGGACGGATTTTTTAGGAATTTTCAAATTTTCAGATGGGAGGTTCCAGATAAAGTCAAAAACTACATACTCAGATCTTCACCAAACATTGCAGGGATACATTGGATGTCAAGACACGTGGAAAAAACGTACAAAACAAGAGATTGGGGTCATCAAGATTTTGGACGGATTTTTTAGGAATTTTCAAATTTTCAGATGGGAGGTTCCAGATAAGGTCAAAAACTACATACTCAGATCTTCACCAAACATTGCAGGGATACATTGGATGTCAAGACACGTGGAAAAAACGTACAAAACAAGAGATTGGAGACATCAAAATTTTGGACGAATTTTTTAAGAATTTTCAAATTTTCAGATAGGAGGTTCCAGATGAGGTCAAAAACTACATACTCAGATCTTCACCAAACTTTGCAGGAATACTTTGCATGTCAAGACACGTGGAAAAAACGTACAAAACAAGAGATCGGAGACATCAAGATTTTCGACGAATTTTTTAGGAATTTTCAAATTTTCAGATGGGAGGTTCCAGATAAGGTCAAAAACTACATACTCAGATCTTCACCAAACTTTGCAGGGATCCATTGGAGGTCGAGACACGTGGAAAAAACGTACAAAACAAGAGATTGGAGACATCAAGATTTTGGACGAATTTTTTAAGAATTTTCAAATTTTCAGATGGGAGGTTCCATATAAGGTCAAAAACTACATACTCAGATCTTCACCAAACTTTGCAGGGATACATTGGATGTCAAGACACGTGGAAAAAACGTACAAAAAAGAGATTGGAGACATCAAGATTTTGGCCGAATTTTTTAACAATTTTCAAATTTTCAGAAAGGATGTTCCAGATAAGGTCAAAAACGACATACTCAGATCTTCACCAAACTTTGCAGGGATACATTGGATATCAAGACACGTGGAAAAAACGTACAAAACAAGAGATTGGAGACATCAAGATTTTGGACGAATTTTTTAAGAATTTTCAAATTTTCAGATAGGAGGTTCCAGATAAGGTCAAAAACTACATACTCAGATCTTCACCAAACTTTGCAGGGATACATTGGATGTCAAGACACGTGGAAAAAACGTACAAAACAAGAGATTGGGGTCATCAAGATTTTGGACGAATTTTTTAAGAATTTTCAAATTTTCAGATGGGAGGTTCAATATAAGGTCAAAAACTACATACTCAGATCTTCACCAAACTTTGCAGGAATACTTTGCATGTCAAGACACGTGGAAAAAACGTACAAAACAAGAGATCGGAGACATCAAGATTTTCGACGAATTTTTTAAGAATTTTCAAATTTTCAGATGGGAGGTTCCAGATAAGGTCAAAAACTACATACTCAGATCTTCACCAAACTTTGCAGGGATCCATTGGAGGTCGAGACACGTGGAAAAAACGTACAAAACAAGAGATTGGAGACATCAAGATTTTGGACGAATTTTTTAAGAATTTTCAAATTTTCAGATAGGAGGTTCCAGATAAGGTCAAAAACTACATACTCAGATCTTCACCAAACGTTGCAGGGATACTTTGCATGTCAAGACACGTGGAAAAAACGTACAAAACAAAAGATTGGAGACATCAAGATTTTCGACGAATTTTTTAAGAATTTTCAAATTTTCAGATGGGAGGTTCCAGATAAGGTCAAAAACGACATACTCAGATCTTCACCAAACTTTGCATGGATACATTGGATGTCAAGACACGTGGAAAAAACGTACAAAACAAGAGATTGGAGACATCAAGATTTTGGACGAATTTTTTAAGAATTCTCAAATTTTCAGAAAGGAGGTTCCATATAAGGTCAAAAACTACATACTCAGATCTTCACCAAACTTTGCAGGGATACTTTGGATGTCAAGACACGTGGAAAAAACGTACAAAACAAGAGATTGGGGTCATCAAGATTTTGGACGAATTTTTTAAGAATTTTCAAATTTTCAGATGGGAGGTTCAATATAAGGTCAAAAACTACATACTCAGATCTTCACCAAACTTTGCAGGGATACATTGGATGTCAAGACACGTGGAAAAAACATACAAAACATAGGATTCGGAACATCAAGATTTTGGTCGAATTTTTTAAGAATTTTCAAATTTTCAGATAGGAGGTTCCATATAAGGTCAAAAACTACATACTCAGATCTTCACCAAACATTGCAGGAATACATTGGATGTCAAGACACGTGGAAAAAACGTACAAAACAAGAGATTGGGGTCATCAAGATTTTGCACGGATTTTTTAGGAATTTTCAAATTTTCAGATGGGAGGTTCCAGATAAGGTCAAAAACTACATACTCAGATCTTCACCAAACTTTGCAGGGATACATTGGATGTCAAGACACGTGGAAAAAACGTACAAAACAAGAGATTGGAGACATCAAGATTTTGGACGAATTTTTTAAGAATTTTCAAATTTTCAGATAGGAGGTTCCATATAAGGTCAAAAACTACATACTCAGATCTTCACCAAACTTTGCAGGGATACATTGGATGTCAAGACACGTGGAAAAAACGTACAAAAAAGAGATTGGAGACATCAAGATTTTGGACGAATTTTTTAACAATTTTCAAATTTTCAGAAAGGATGTTCCAGATAAGGTCAAAAACGACATACTCAGATCTTCACCAAACTTTGCAGGGATACATTGGATATCAAGACACGTGGAAAAAACGTACAAAACAAGAGATTGGAGACATCAAGATTTTGGACGAATTTTTTAAGAATTTTCAAATTTTCAGATAGGAGGTTCCAGATAAGGTCAAAAACTACATACTCAGATCTTCACCAAACTTTGCAGGGATACATTGGACGTCAAGACACGTGGAAAAAACGTACAAAACAAGAGATTGGGGTCATCAAGATTTTGGACGGATTTTTTAGGAATTTTCAAATTTTCAGATGGGAGGTTCCAGATAAGGTCAAAAACTACATACTCAGATCTTCACCAAACATTGCAGGGATACATTGGATGTCAAGACACGTGGAAAAAACGTACAAAACAAGAGATTGGAGACATCAAAATTTTGGACGAATTTTTTAAGAATTTTCAAATTTTCAGATAGGAGGTTCCAGATGAGGTCAAAAACTACATACTCAGATCTTCACCAAACTTTGCAGGAATACTTTGCATGTCAAGACACGTGGAAAAAACGTACAAAACAAGAGATCGGAGACATCAAGATTTTCGACGAATTTTTTAAGAATTTTCAAATTTTCAGATGGGAGGTTCCAGATAAGGTCATAAACGACATACTCAGATCTTCACCAAACTTTGCAGGGATCCATTGGAGGTCGAGACACGTGGAAAAAACGTACAAAACAAGAGATTGGAGACATCAAGATTTTGGACGAATTTTTTAAGAATTTTCAAATTTTCAGATAGGAGGTTCCATATAAGGTCAAAAACTACATACTCAGATCTTCACCAAACTTTGCAGGGATACATTGGATGTCAAGACACGTGGAAAAAACGTACAAAAAAGAGATTGGAGACATCAAGATTTTGGACGAATTTTTTAACAATTTTCAAATTTTCAGAAAGGATGTTCCAGATAAGGTCAAAAACGACATACTCAGATCTTCACCAAACTTTGCAGGGATACATTGGATATCAAGACACGTGGAAAAAACGTACAAAACAAGAGATTGGAGACATCAAGATTTTGGACGAATTTTTTAAGAATTTTCAAATTTTCAGATAGGAGGTTCCAGATAAGGTCAAAAACTACATACTCAGATCTTCACCAAACTTTGCAGGGATACATTGGATGTCAAGACACGTGGAAAAAACGTACAAAACAAGAGATTGGGGTAATCACGATTTTGGACGGATTTTTTATTAATTTTCAAATTTTCAGATGGGAGGTTCCAGATAAGGTCAAAAACTACATACTCAGATCTTCACCAAACATTGCAGGGATACATTGGATGTCAAGACACGTGGAAAAAACGTACAAAACAAGAGATTGGGGTCATCAAGATTTTGGACGGATTTTTTAGGAATTTTCAAATTTTCAGATGGGAGGTTCCAGATAAGGTCAAAAACTACATACTCAGATCTTCACCAAACATTGCAGGGATACATTGGATGTCAAGACACGTGGAAAAAACGTACAAAACAAGAGATTGGAGACATCAAAATTTTGGACGAATTTTTTAAGAATTTTCAAATTTTCAGATAGGAGGTTCCAGATGAGGTCAAAAACTACATACTCAGATCTTCACCAAACTTTGCAGGAATACTTTGCATGTCAAGAGACGTGGAAAAAACGTACAAAACAAGAGATCGGAGACATCAAGATTTTCGACGAATTTTTTAGGAATTTTCAAATTTTCAGATGGGAGGTTCCAGATAAGGTCAAAAACTACATACTCAGATCTTCACCAAACTTTGCAGGGATCCATTGGAGGTCGAGACACGTGGAAAAAACGTACAAAACAAGAGATTGGAGACATCAAGATTTTGGACGAATTTTTTAAGAATTTTCAAATTTTCAGATGGGAGGTTCCATATAAGGTCAAAAACTACATACTCAGATCTTCACCAAACTTTGCAGGGATACATTGGATGTCAAGACACGTGGAAAAAACGTACAAAAAAGAGATTGGAGACATCAAGATTTTGGCCGAATTTTTTAACAATTTTCAAATTTTCAGAAAGGATGTTCCAGATAAGGTCAAAAACGACATACTCAGATCTTCACCAAACTTTGCAGGGATACATTGGATATCAAGACACGTGGAAAAAACGTACAAAACAAGAGATTGGAGACATCAAGATTTTGGACGAATTTTTTAAGAATTTTCAAATTTTCAGATAGGAGGTTCCAGATAAGGTCAAAAACTACATACTCAGATCTTCACCAAACTTTGCAGGGATACATTGGATGTCAAGACACGTGGAAAAAACGTACAAAACAAGAGATTGGGGTCATCAAGATTTTGGACGAATTTTTTAAGAATTTTCAAATTTTCAGATGGGAGGTTCAATATAAGGTCAAAAACTACATACTCAGATCTTCACCAAACTTTGCAGGAATACTTTGCATGTCAAGACACGTGGAAAAAACGTACAAAACAAGAGATCGGAGACATCAAGATTTTCGACGAATTTTTTAAGAATTTTCAAATTTTCAGATGGGAGGTTCCAGATAAGGTCAAAAACTACATACTCAGATCTTCACCAAACTTTGCAGGGATCCATTGGAGGTCGAGACACGTGGAAAAAACGTACAAAACAAGAGATTGGAGACATCAAGATTTTGGACGAATTTTTTAAGAATTTTCAAATTTTCAGATAGGAGGTTCCAGATAAGGTCAAAAACTACATACTCAGATCTTCACCAAACGTTGCAGGGATACTTTGCATGTCAAGACACGTGGAAAAAACGTACAAAACAAAAGATTGGAGACATCAAGATTTTCGACGAATTTTTTAAGAATTTTCAAATTTTCAGATGGGAGGTTCCAGATAAGGTCAAAAACGACATACTCAGATCTTCACCAAACTTTGCATGGATACATTGGATGTCAAGACACGTGGAAAAAACGTACAAAACAAGAGATTGGAGACATCAAGATTTTGGACGAATTTTTTAAGAATTCTCAAATTTTCAGAAAGGAGGTTCCATATAAGGTCAAAAACTACATACTCAGATCTTCACCAAACTTTGCAGGGATACTTTGGATGTCAAGACACGTGGAAAAAACGTACAAAACAAGAGATTGGGGTCATCAAGATTTTGGACGAATTTTTTAAGAATTTTCAAATTTTCAGATGGGAGGTTCAATATAAGGTCAAAAACTACATACTCAGATCTTCACCAAACTTTGCAGGGATACATTGGATGTCAAGACACGTGGAAAAAACATACAAAACATAGGATTCGGAACATCAAGATTTTGGTCGAATTTTTTAAGAATTTTCAAATTTTCAGATAGGAGGTTCCATATAAGGTCAAAAACTACATACTCAGATCTTCACCAAACATTGCAGGAATACATTGGATGTCAAGACACGTGGAAAAAACGTACAAAACAAGAGATTGGGGTCATCAAGATTTTGCACGGATTTTTTAGGAATTTTCAAATTTTCAGATGGGAGGTTCCAGATAAGGTCAAAAACTACATACTCAGATCTTCACCAAACTTTGCAGGGATACATTGGATGTCAAGACACGTGGAAAAAACGTACAAAACAAGAGATTGGAGACATCAAGATTTTGGACGAATTTTTTAAGAATTTTCAAATTTTCAGATAGGAGGTTCCATATAAGGTCAAAAACTACATACTCAGATCTTCACCAAACTTTGCAGGGATACATTGGATGTCAAGACACGTGGAAAAAACGTACAAAAAAGAGATTGGAGACATCAAGATTTTGGACGAATTTTTTAACAATTTTCAAATTTTCAGAAAGGATGTTCCAGATAAGGTCAAAAACGACATACTCAGATCTTCACCAAACTTTGCAGGGATACATTGGATATCAAGACACGTGGAAAAAACGTACAAAACAAGAGATTGGAGACATCAAGATTTTGGACGAATTTTTTAAGAATTTTCAAATTTTCAGATAGGAGGTTCCAGATAAGGTCAAAAACTACATACTCAGATCTTCACCAAACTTTGCAGGGATACATTGGATGTCAAGACACGTGGAAAAAACGTACAAAACAAGAGATTGGGGTCATCAAGATTTTGGACGGATTTTTTAGGAATTTTCAAATTTTCAGATGGGAGGTTCCAGATAAGGTCAAAAACTACATACTCAGATCTTCACCAAACATTGCAGGGATACATTGGATGTCAAGACACGTGGAAAAAACGTACAAAACAAGAGATTGGAGACATCAAAATTTTGGACGAATTTTTTAAGAATTTTCAAATTTTCAGATAGGAGGTTCCAGATGAGGTCAAAAACTACATACTCAGATCTTCACCAAACTTTGCAGGAATACTTTGCATGTCAAGACACGTGGAAAAAACGTACAAAACAAGAGATCGGAGACATCAAGATTTTCGACGAATTTTTTAAGAATTTTCAAATTTTCAGATGGGAGGTTCCAGATAAGGTCAAAAACGACATACTCAGATCTTCACCAAACTTTGCAGGGATCCATTGGAGGTCGAGACACGTGGAAAAAACGTACAAAACAAGAGATTGGAGACATCAAGATTTTGGACGAATTTTTTAAGAATTTTCAAATTTTCAGATAGGAGGTTCCATATAAGGTCAAAAACTACATACTCAGATCTTCACCAAACTTTGCAGGGATACATTGGATGTCAAGACACGTGGAAAAAACGTACAAAAAAGAGATTGGAGACATCAAGATTTTGGACGAATTTTTTAACAATTTTCAAATTTTCAGAAAGGATGTTCCAGATAAGGTCAAAAACGACATACTCAGATCTTCACCAAACTTTGCAGGGATACATTGGATATCAAGACACGTGGAAAAAACGTACAAAACAAGAGATTGGAGACATCAAGATTTTGGACGAATTTTTTAAGAATTTTCAAATTTTCAGATAGGAGGTTCCAGATAAGGTCAAAAACTACATACTCAGATCTTCACCAAACTTTGCAGGGATACATTGGATGTCAAGACACGTGGAAAAAACGTACAAAACAAGAGATTGGGGTAATCACGATTTTGGACGGATTTTTTATTAATTTTCAAATTTTCAGATGGGAGGTTCCAGATAAGGTCAAAAACTACATACTCAGATCTTCACCAAACATTGCAGGGATACATTGGATGTCAAGACACGTGGAAAAAACGTACAAAACAAGAGATTGGGGTCATCAAGATTTTGGACGGATTTTTTAGGAATTTTCAAATTTTCAGATGGGAGGTTCCAGATAAGGTCAAAAACTACATACTCAGATCTTCACCAAACATTGCAGGGATACATTGGATGTCAAGACACGTGGAAAAAACGTACAAAACAAGAGATTGGAGACATCAAAATTTTGGACGAATTTTTTAAGAATTTTCAAATTTTCAGATAGGAGGTTCCAGATGAGGTCAAAAACTACATACTCAGATCTTCACCAAACTTTGCAGGAATACTTTGCATGTCAAGACACGTGGAAAAAACGTACAAAACAAGAGATCGGAGACATCAAGATTTTCGACGAATTTTTTAGGAATTTTCAAATTTTCAGATGGGAGGTTCCAGATAAGGTCAAAAACTACATACTCAGATCTTCACCAAACTTTGCAGGGATCCATTGGAGGTCGAGACACGTGGAAAAAACGTACAAAACAAGAGATTGGAGACATCAAGATTTTGGACGAATTTTTTAAGAATTTTCAAATTTTCAGATAGGAGGTTCCATATAAGGTCAAAAACTACATACTCAGATCTTCACCAAACTTTGCAGGGATACATTGGATGTCAAGACACGTGGAAAAAACGTACAAAAAAGAGATTGGAGACATCAAGATTTTGGACGAATTTTTTAACAATTTTCAAATTTTCAGAAAGGATGTTCCAGATAAGGTCAAAAACGACATACTCAGATCTTCACCAAACTTTGCAGGGATACATTGGATATCAAGACACGTGGAAAAAACGTACAAAACAAGAGATTGGAGACATCAAGATTTCGGACGAATTTTTTAAGAATTTTCAAATTTTCAGATAGGAGGTTCCAGATAAGGTCAAAAACTACATACTCAGATCTTCACCAAACTTTGCAGGGATACATTGGATGTCAAGACACGTGGAAAAAACGTACAAAACAAGAGATTGGGGTCATCAAGATTTTGGACGAATTTTTTAAGAATTTTCAAATTTTCAGATGGGAGGTTCAATATAAGGTCAAAAACTACATACTCAGATCTTCACCAAACTTTGCAGGAATACTTTGCATGTCAAGACACGTGGAAAAAACGTACAAAACAAGAGATCGGAGACATCAAGATTTTCGACGAATTTTTTAAGAATTTTCAAATTTTCAGATGGGAGGTTCCAGATAAGGTCAAAAACGACATACTCAGATCTTCACCAAACTTTGCAGGGATCCATTGGAGGTCGAGACACGTGGAAAAAACGTACAAAACAAGAGATTGGAGACATCAAGATTTTGGACGAATTTTTTAAGAATTTTCAAATTTTCAGATAGGAGGTTCCATATAAGGTCAAAAACTACATACTCAGATCTTCACAAAACTTTGCAGGGATACATTGGATGTCAAGACACGTGGAAAAAACGTACAAAACAAGAGATTGGAGACATCAAGATTTTCGACGAATTATTTAAGAATTTTCAAATTTTCAGAAAGGATGTTCCAGATAAGGTCAAAAACGACATACTAAGATCTTCACCAAACTTTGCAGGGATCCATTGGAGGTCGAGACACGTGGAAAAAACGTACAAAACAAGAGATTGGAGACATCAAGATTTTGGACGAATTTTTGAAGAATTTTCAAATTTTCAGATAGGAGGTTCCAGATAAGGTCTAAAACTACATACTCAGATCTCCACCAAACATTGCAGGAATACATTGGATGTCAAGACTTTGGAAAAAACGTACAAAACAAGAGATTGGAGACATCAAGATTTTCGACGAATTTTTGAAGAATTTTCAAATTTTCAGATAGGAGGTTCCAGATAAGGTCAAAAACTACAGACTCAGATCTTCACCAAACGTTGCAGGGATACTTTGCATGTCAAGACACGTGGAAAAAACGTACAAAACAAAAGATTGGAGACATCAAGATTTTGGTCGAATTTTTTAAGAATTTTCAAATTTTCAGATGGGAGGTTCCAGATAAGGTCAAAAACGACATACTCAGATCTTCACCAAACTTTGCATGGATACATTGGATGTCAAGACACGTGGAAAAAAACGTACAAAACAAGAGATTGGAGACATCAAGATTTTGGACGAATTTTTTAAGAATTTTCAAATTTTCAGATAGGAGGTTCAATATAAGGTCAAAAACTACATACTCAGATCTTCACCAAACTTTGCAGGGATACTTTGGATGTCAAGACACGTGGAAAAAACGTACAAAACAAGAGATTGGGGTCATCAAGATTTTGGACGAATTTTTTAAGAATTTTCAAATTTTCAGATGGGAGGTTCAATATAAGGTCAAAAACTACATACTCAGATCTTCACCAAACTTTGCATGGATACATTGGATGTCAAGACACGTGGAAAAAACATACAAAACATAGGATTCGGAACATCAAGATTTTGGTCGAATTTTTTAAGAATTTTCAAATTTTCAGATAGGAGGTTCCATATAAGGTCAAAAACTACATACTCAGATCTTCACCAAACATTGCAGGAATACATTGGATGTCAAGACACGTGGAAAAAACGTACAAAACAAGAGATTGGGGTCATCAAGATTTTGCACGGATTTTTTAGGAATTTTCAAATTTTCAGATGGGAGGTTCCAGATAAGGTCAAAAACTACATACTCAGATCTTCACCAAACTTTGCAGGGATACATTGGATGTCAAGACACGTGGAAAAAACGTACAAAACAAGAGATTGGAGACATCAAGATTTTGGACGAATTTTTTAAGAATTTTCAAATTTTCAGATAGGAGGTTCCATATAAGGTCAAAAACTACATACTCAGATCTTCACCAAACTTTGCATGGATACATTATGTGTCAAGACACGTGGAAAAAACGTACAAAACAAAAGATTGGAGACATCAAGATTTTGGTCGAATTTTTTAAGAATTTTCAAATTTTCAGATGGGAGGTTCCAGATAAGGTCAAAAACTACATACTCAGATCTTCACCAAACTTTGCAGGGATACATTGGATGTCAAGACACGTGGAAAAAACGTACAAAAAAGAGATTGGAGACATCAAGATTTTGGACGAATTTTTTAACAATTTTCAAATTTTCAGAAAGGAGGCTCCATATAAGGTCAAAAACTACATACTCAGATCTTCACCAAACTTTGCAGGGATACATTGGATGTCAAGACACGTGGAAAAAACGTACAAAACAAGAGATTGGAGACATCAAGATTATGGACGAATTTTTTGAGAATTTTCAAATTTTCAGAAAGGAGGTTCCATATAAGGTCAAAAACTACATACTCAGATCTTCACCAAACTTTGCAGGGATACATTGGATGTCAAGACACGTGGAAAAAACGTACAAAACAAGAGATTGGAGACATCAAGATTTTCGACGAATTTTTTAAGAATTTTCAAATTTTCAGAAAGGATGTTCCAGATAAGGTCAAAAACGACATACTCAGATCTTCACCAAACTTTGCAGGGATACATTGGAGGTCGAGACACGTGGAAAAAACGTACAAAACAAGAGATTGGAGACATCAAGATTTTGAACGAATTTTTGAAGAATTTTCAAATTTTCTGATAGGAGGTCCCAGATAAGGTCAAAAACTGCATACTCAGATCTCCACCAAACATTGCAGGGATACATTGGATGTCAAGACACGTGGAAAAAACGTACAAAACAAGAGATTGGAGACGTCAAGATTTTCGACGAATTTTTGAAGAATTTTCAAATTTTCAGATGGGAGGTTCCAGATAAGGTCAAAAACTACATACTCAGATCTTCACCAAACTTTGCAGGGATACATTGGATGTCAAGACACGTGGAAAAAACGTACAAAAAAGAGATTGGAGACATCAAGATTTTGGACGAATTTTTTAACAATTTTCAAATTTTCAGAAAGGATGTTCCAGATAAGGTCAAAAACGACATACTCAGATCTTCACCAAACTTTGCATGGATACATTGGATGTCAAGACACGTGGAAAAAACGTACAAAACAAGAGATTGGGGTCATCAAGATTTTGCAAGGATTTTTTAGGAATTTTCAAATTTTCAGATGGGAGGTTCCAGATAAGGTCAAAAACTATAAACTCAGATCTTCACCAAACTTTGCAGGGATACATTGGATGTCAAGACACGTGGAAAAAACGTACAAAACAAGAGATTGGAGACATCAAGATTTTGGACGAATTTTTTAAGAATTTTCAAATTTTCAGATAGGAGGTTCCATATAAGGTCAAAAACTACATACTCAGATCTTCACCAAACTTTGCATGGATACATTATGTGTCAAGACACGTGGAAAAAACGTACAAAACAAAAGATTGGAGACATCAAGATTTTGGTCGAATTTTTTAAGAATTTTCAAATTTTCAGATGGGAGGTTCCAGATAAGGTCAAAAACTACATACTCAGATCTTCACCAAACTTTGCAGGGATACATTGGATGTCAAGACACGTGGAAAAAACGTACAAAAAAGAGATTGGAGACATCAAGATTTTGGACGAATTTTTTAACAATTTTCAAATTTTCAGAAAGGATGTTCCAGATAAGGTCAAAAACGACATACTCAGATCTTCACCAAACTTTGCAGGGATACATTGGATATCAAGACACGTGGAAAAAACGTACAAAACAAGAGATTGGAGACATCAAGATTTTCGACGAATTTTTTAAGAATTTTCAAATTTTCAGATAGGAGGTTCCAGATAAAGTCAAAAACTACATACTCAGATCTTCACCAAACGTTGCAGGGATACTTTGCATGTCAAGACACGTGGAAAAAACGTACAAAACAAAAGATTGGAGACATCAAGATTTTCGACGAATTTTTTAAGAATTTTCAAATTTTCAGATGGGAGGTTCCAGATAAGGTCAAAAACGACATACTCAGATCTTCACCAAACTTTGCATGGATACATTGGATGTCAAGACACGTGGAAAAAACGTACAAAACAAGAGATTGGAGACATCAAGATTTTGGACGAATTTTTTAAGAATTCTCAAATTTTCAGAAAGGAGGTTCCATATAAGGTCAAAAACTACATACTCAGATCTTCACCAAACTTTGCAGGGATACTTTGGATGTCAAGACACGTGGAAAAAACGTACAAAACAAGAGATTGGGGTCATCAAGATTTTGGACGAATTTTTTAAGAATTTTCAAATTTTCAGATGGGAGGTTCAATATAAGGTCAAAAACTACATACTCAGATCTTCACCAAACTTTGCAGGGATACATTGGATGTCAAGACACGTGGAAAAAACATACAAAACATAGGATTCGGAACATCAAGATTTTGGTCGAATTTTTTAAGAATTTTCAAATTTTCAGATAGGAGGTTCCATATAAGGTCAAAAACTACATACTCAGATCTTCACCAAACATTGCAGGAATACATTGGATGTCAAGACACGTGGAAAAAACGTACAAAACAAGAGATTGGGGTCATCAAGATTTTGCACGGATTTTTTAGGAATTTTCAAATTTTCAGATGGGAGGTTCCAGATAAGGTCAAAAACTACATACTCAGATCTTCACCAAACTTTGCAGGGATACATTGGATGTCAAGACACGTGGAAAAAACGTACAAAACAAGAGATTGGAGACATCAAGATTTTGGACGAATTTTTTAAGAATTTTCAAATTTTCAGATAGGAGGTTCCATATAAGGTCAAAAACTACATACTCAGATCTTCACCAAACTTTGCATGGATACATTATGTGTCAAGACACGTGGAAAAAACGTACAAAACAAAAGATTGGAGACATCAAGATTTTGGTCGAATTTTTTAAGAATTTTCAAATTTTCAGATGGGAGGTTCCAGATAAGGTCAAAAACTACATACTCAGATCTTCACCAAACTTTGCAGGGATCCATTGGATGTCAAGACACGTGGAAAAAACGTACAAAAAAGAGATTGGAGACATCAAGATTTTGGACGAATTTTTTAACAATTTTCAAATTTTCAGAAAGGATGTTCCAGATAAGGTCAAAAACGACATACTCAGATCTTCACCAAACTTTGCATGGATACATTGGATATCAAGACACGTGGAAAAAACGTACAAAACAAGAGATTGGAGACACCAAGATTTTGGACGAATTTTTTAAGAATTTTCAAATTTTCAGATAGGAGGTTCCAGATAAGGTCAAAAACTACATACTCAGATCTTCACCAAACTTTGCAGGGATACATTGGATGTCAAGACACGTGGAAAAAACGTACAAAACAAGAGATTGGAGACATCAAGATTTTGGACGAATTTTTTAAGAATTTTCAAATTTTCAGATAGGAGGTTCCAGATGAGGTCAAAAACTACATACTCAGATCTTCACCAAACTTTGCAGGAATACTTTGCATGTCAAGACACGTGGAAAAAACGTACAAAACAAGAGATCGGAGACATCAAGATTTTCGACGAATTTTTTAAGAATTTTCAAATTTTCAGATGGGAGGTTCCAGATAAGGTCAAAAACGACATACTCAGATCTTCACCAAACTTTGCAGGGATCCATTGGAGGTCGAGACACGTGGAAAAAACGTACAAAACAAGAGATTGGAGACATCAAGATTTTGGACGAATTTTTTAAGAATTTTCAAATTTTCAGATAGGAGGTTCCATATAAGGTCAAAAACTACATACTCAGATCTTCACCAAACTTTGCAGGGATACATTGGATGTCAAGACACGTGGAAAAAACGTACAAAACAAGAGATTGGAGACATCAAGATTTTGGACGATTTTTTTAAAAATTTTCAAATTTTCAGAAATGCGGTTCCAGATAAGGTCAAAAACTACATACTCAGATCTTCACCAAACTTTGCAGGGATACATTGGATGTCAAGACACGTGGAAAAAACGTACAAAACAAGAGATTCGGGTCAACAAGATTTTGGACGGATTTTTTAGGAATTTTCAAATTTTCAGATGGGAGGTTCCAGATAAGGTCAAAAACTACATACTCAGATCTTCACCAAACTCTGCAGGGATACATTGTATGTCAAGACACGTGGAAAAAACATACAAAACATAGGATTGGGGACATCAAGATTTTGTTAAATTCTTTTAAGAATTTTCAAATTTTCAGATAGGAGGTTCCATATAAGGTCAAAAACTACATACTCAGATCTTCACCAAACATTGCAGGGATACATTGGATGTCAAGACACGTGGAAAGAACGTACAAAACAAGAGATTGGAGACATCAAGATTTTGGACGAATTTTTTAAGAATTTTCAAATTTTCAGATAGGAGGCTCCATATAAGGTCAAAAACTACATACTCAGATCTTCACCAAACATTGCAGGGATACATTGGATGTCAAGACACGAGGAAAAAACGTACAAAACAAGAGATTGGAGACATCAAGATTTTGGACGAATTTTTTAAGAATTTTCAAATTTTCAGATAGGAGGTTCCAGATAAGGTCAAAAACTACATACTCAGATCTTCACCAAACGTTGCAGGGATACTTTGCATGTCAAGACACGTGGAAAAAACGTACAAAACAAGAGATTGGAGACATCAAGATTTTCGACGAATTTTTTAAGAATTTTCAAATTTTCAGATGGGAGGTTCCAGATAAGGTCAAAAACGACATACTCAGATCTTCACCAAACTTTGCATGGATACATTGGATGTCAAGACACGTGGAAAAAACGTACAAAACAAGAGATTGGGGTCATCAAGATTTTGCACGGATTTTTTAAGAATTTTCAAATTTTCAGATGGGAGCTTCCAGATAAGGTCAAAAACAACATACTCAGATCTTCACCAAACTTTGCATGGATACATTGGATGTCAAGACACGTGGAAAAAACGTACAAAACAAGAGATTGGAGACATCAAGATTTTGGACGAATTTTTTAAGAATTTTCAAATTTTCAGATGGGAGGTTCAATATAAGGTCAAAAACTACATACTCAGATCTTCACCAAACTTTGCAGGGATACATTGGATGTCAAGACACGTGGAAAAAACATACAAAACATAGGATTCGGAACATCAAGATTTTGGTCGAATTTTTTAAGAATTTTCAAATTTTCAGATAGGAGGTTCCATATAAGGTCAAAAACTACATACTCAGATCTTCACCAAACATTGCAGGAATACATTGGATGTCAAGACACGTTAAAAAAACGTACAAAACAAGAGATTGGGGTCATCAAGATTTTGCACGGATTTTTTAGGAATTTTCAAATTTTCAGATGGGAGGTTCCAGATAAGGTCAAAAACTACATACTCAGATCTTCACCAAACTTTGCAGGGATACATTGGATGTCAAGACACGTGGAAAAAACGTACAAAACAAGAGATTGGAGACATCAAGATTTTGGACGAATTTTTTAAGAATTTTCAAATTTTCAGATAGGAGGTTCCATATAAGGTCAAAAACTACATACTCAGATCTTCACCAAACTTTGCATGGATACATTATGTGTCAAGACACGTGGAAAAAACGTACAAAACAAGAGATTGGAGACATCAAGATTTTGGTCGAATTTTTTAAGAATTTTCAAATTTTCAGATGGGAGGTTCCAGATAAGGTCAAAAACTACATACTCAGATCTTCACCAAACTTTGCAGGGATCCATTGGATGTCAAGACACGTGGAAAAAACGTACAAAAAAGAGATTGGAGACATCAAGATTTTGGACGAATTTTTTAACAATTTTCAAATTTTCAGAAAGGATGTTCCAGATAAGGTCAAAAACGACATACTCAGAACTTCACCAAACTTTGCAGGGATACATTGGATATCAAGACACGTGGAAAAAACGTACAAAACAAGAGATTGGAGACATCAAGATTTTGGACGAATTTTTTAAGAATTTTCAAATTTTCAGATAGGAGGTTCCAGATAAGGTCAAAAACTACATACTCAGATCTTCACCAAACTTTGCATGGATACATTGGATGTCAAGACACGTGGAAAAAACGTACAAAACAAGAGATTGGGGTCATCAAGATTTTGCACGGATTTTTTAGGAATTTTCAAATTTTCAGATGGGAGGTTCCAGATAAGGTCAAAAACTACAAACTCAGATCTTCACCAAACTTTGCAGGGATACATTGGATGTCAAGACACGTGGAAAAAACGTACAAAACAAGAGATTGGAGACATCAAGATTTTGGACGAATTTTTTAAGAATTTTCAAATTTTCAGATAGGAGGTTCCATATAAGGTCAAAAACTACATACTCAGATCTTCACCAAACTTTGCATGGATACATTATGTGTCAAGACACGTGGAAAAAACGTACAAAACAAAAGATTGGAGACATCAAGATTTTGGTCGAATTTTTTAAGAATTTTCAAATTTTCAGATGGGAGGTTCCAGATAAGGTCAAAAACTACATACTCAGATCTTCACCAAACTTTGCAGGGATACATTGGATGTCAAGACACGTGGAAAAAACGTACAAAAAAGAGATTGGAGACATCAAGATTTTGGACGAATTTTTTAACAATTTTCAAATTTTCAGAAAGGATGTTCCAGATAAGGTCAAAAACGACATACTCAGATCTTCACCAAACTTTGCAGGGATACATTGGATATCAAGACACGTGGAAAAAACGTACAAAACAAGAGATTGGAGACATCAAGATTTTCGACGAATTTTTTAAGAATTTTCAAATTTTCAGATAGGAGGTTCAGGATAAGGTCAAAAACTACATACTCAGATCTTCACCAAACGTTGCAGGGATACTTTGCATGTCAAGACACGTGGAAAAAACGTACAAAACAAAAGATTGGAGACATCAAGATTTTCGACGAATTTTTTAAGAATTTTCAAATTTTCAGATGGGAGGTTCCAGATAAGGTCAAAAACGACATACTCAGATCTTCACCAAACTTTGCATGGATACATTGGATGTCAAGACACGTGGAAAAAACGTACAAAACAAGAGATTGGAGACATCAAGATTTTGGACGAATTTTTTAAGAATTCTCAAATTTTCAGAAAGGAGGTTCCATATAAGGTCAAAAACTACATACTCAGATCTTCACCAAACTTTGCAGGGATACTTTGGATGTCAAGACACGTGGAAAAAACGTACAAAACAAGAGATTGGGGTCATCAAGATTTTGGACGAATTTTTTAAGAATTTTCAAATTTTCAGATGGGAGGTTCAATATAAGGTCAAAAACTACATACTCAGATCTTCACCAAACTTTGCAGGGATACATTGGATGTCAAGACACGTGGAAAAAACATACAAAACATAGGATTCGGAACATCAAGATTTTGGTCGAATTTTTTAAGAATTTTCAAATTTTCAGATAGGAGGTTCCATATAAGGTCAAAAACTACATACTCAGATCTTCACCAAACATTGCAGGAATACATTGGATGTCAAGACACGTGGAAAAAACGTACAAAACAAGAGATTGGGGTCATCAAGATTTTGCACGGATTTTTTAGGAATTTTCAAATTTTCAGATGGGAGGTTCCAGATAAGGTCAAAAACTACATACTCAGATCTTCACCAAACTTTGCAGGGATACATTGGATGTCAAGACACGTGGAAAAAACGTACAAAACAAGAGATTGGAGACATCAAGATTTTGGACGAATTTTTTAAGAATTTTCAAATTTTCAGATAGGAGGTTCCATATAAGGTCAAAAACTACATACTCAGATCTTCACCAAACTTTGCATGGATACATTATGTGTCAAGACACGTGGAAAAAACGTACAAAACGAAAGATTGGAGACATCAAGATTTTGGTCGAATTTTTTAAGAATTTTCAAATTTTCAGATGGGAGGTTCCAGATAAGGTCAAAAACTACATACTCAGATCTTCACCAAACTTTGCAGGGATCCATTGGATGTCAAGACACGTGGAAAAAACGTACAAAAAAGAGATTGGAGACATCAAGATTTTGGACGAATTTTTTAACAATTTTCAAATTTTCAGAAAGGATGTTCCAGATAAGGTCAAAAACGACATACTCAGATCTTCACCAAACTTTGCAGGGATACATTGGATATCAAGACACGTGGAAAAAACGTACAAAACAAGAGATTGGAGACATCAAGATTTTGGACGAATTTTTTAAGAATTTTCAAATTTTCAGATAGGAGGTTCCAGATAAGGTCAAAAACTACATACTCAGATCTTCACCAAACTTTGCAGGGATACATTGGATGTCAAGACACGTGGAAAAAACGTACAAAACAAGAGATTGGAGACATCAAGATTTTGGACGAATTTTTTAAGAATTTTCAAATTTTCAGATAGGAGGTTCCAGATGAGGTCAAAAACTACATACTCAGATCTTCACCAAACTTTGCAGGAATACTTTGCATGTCAAGACACGTGGAAAAAACGTACAAAACAAGAGATCGGAGACATCAAGATTTTCGACGAATTTTTTAAGAATTTTCAAATTTTCAGATGGGAGGTTCCAGATAAGGTCAAAAACGACATACTCAGATCTTCACCAAACTTTGCAGGGATCCATTGGAGGTCGAGACACGTGGAAAAAACGTACAAAACAAGAGATTGGAGACATCAAGATTTTGGACGAATTTTTTAAGAATTTTCAAATTTTCAGATAGGAGGTTCCATATAAGGTCAAAAACTACATACTCAGATCTTCACCAAACTTTGCAGGGATACATTGGATGTCAAGACACGTGGAAAAAACGTACAAAACAAGAGATTGGAGACATCAAGATTTTGGACGATTTTTTTAAAAATTTTCAAATTTTCAGAAATGCGGTTCCAGATAAGGTCAAAAACTACATACTCAGATCTTCACCAAACTTTGCAGGGATACATTGGATGTCAAGACACGTGGAAAAAACGTACAAAACAAGAGATTCGGGTCAACAAGATTTTGGACGGATTTTTTAGGAATTTTCAAATTTTCAGATGGGAGGTTCCAGATAAGGTCAAAAACTACATACTCAGATCTTCACCAAACTCTGCAGGGATACATTGTATGTCAAGACACGTGGAAAAAACATACAAAACATAGGATTGGGGACATCAAGATTTTGTTAAATTCTTTTAAGAATTTTCAAATTTTCAGATAGGAGGTTCCATATAAGGTCAAAAACTACATACTCAGATCTTCACCAAACATTGCAGGGATACATTGGATGTCAAGACACGTGGAAAGAATGTACAAAACAAGAGATTGGAGACATCAAGATTTTGGACGAATTTTTTAAGAATTTTCAAATTTTCAGATAGGAGGCTCCATATAAGGTCAAAAACTACATACTCAGATCTTCACCAAACATTGCAGGGATACATTGGATGTCAAGACACGAGGAAAAAACGTACAAAACAAGAGATTGGAGACATCAAGATTTTGGACGAATTTTTTAAGAATTTTCAAATTTTCAGATAGGAGGTTCCAGATAAGGTCAAAAACTACATACTCAGATCTTCACCAAACGTTGCAGGGATACTTTGCATGTCAAGACACGTGGAAAAAACGTACAAAACAAGAGATTGGAGACATCAAGATTTTCGACGAATTTTTTAAGAATTTTCAAATTTTCAGATGGGAGGTTCCAGATAAGGTCAAAAACGACATACTCAGATCTTCACCAAACTTTGCATGGATACATTGGATGTCAAGACACGTGGAAAAAACGTACAAAACAAGAGATTGGGGTCATCAAGATTTTGCACGGATTTTTTAAGAATTTTCAAATTTTCAGATGGGAGCTTCCAGATAAGGTCAAAAACGACATACTCAGATCTTCACCAAACTTTGCATGGATACATTGGAAGTCAAGACACGTGGAAAAAACGTACAAAACAAGAGATTGGAGACATCAAGATTTTGGACGAATTTTTTAAGAATTTTCAAATTTTCAGATGGGAGGTTCAATATAAGGTCAAAAACTACATACTCAGATCTTCACCAAACTTTGCAGGGATACATTGGATGTCAAGACACGTGGAAAAAACATACAAAACATAGGATTCGGAACATCAAGATTTTGGTCGAATTTTTTAAGAATTTTCAAATTTTCAGATAGGAGGTTCCATATAAGGTCAAAAACTACATACTCAGATCTTCACCAAACATTGCAGGAATACATTGGATGTCAAGACACGTGGAAAAAACGTACAAAACAAGAGATTGGGGTCATCAAGATTTTGCACGGATTTTTTAGGAATTTTCAAATTTTCAGATGGGAGGTTCCAGATAAGGTCAAAAACTACATACTCAGATCTTCACCAAACTTTGCAGGGATACATTGGATGTCAAGACACGTGGAAAAAACGTACAAAACAAGAGATTGGAGACATCAAGATTTTGGACGAATTTTTTAAGAATTTTCAAATTTTCAGATAGGAGGTTCCATATAAGGTCAAAAACTACATACTCAGATCTTCACCAAACTTTGCATGGATACATTATGTGTCAAGACACGTGGAAAAAACGTACAAAACAAAAGATTGGAGACATCAAGATTTTGGTCGAATTTTTTAAGAATTTTCAAATTTTCAGATGGGAGGTTCCAGATAAGGTCAAAAACTACATACTCAGATCTTCACCAAACTTTGCAGGGATCCATTGGATGTCAAGACACGTGGAAAAAACGTACAAAAAAGAGATTGGAGACATCAAGATTTTGGACGAATTTTTTAACAATTTTCAAATTTTCAGAAAGGATGATCCAGATAAGGTCAAAAACGACATACTCAGAACTTCACCAAACTTTGCAGGGATACATTGGATATCAAGACACGTGGAAAAAACGTACAAAACAAGAGATTGGAGACATCAAGATTTTGGACGAATTTTTTAAGAATTTTCAAATTTTCAGATAGGAGGTTCCAGATAAGGTCAAAAACTACATACTCAGATCTTCACCAAACTTTGCAGGGATACATTGGATGTCAAGACACGTGGAAAAAACGTACAAAACAAGAGATTGGAGACATCAAGATTTTGGACGAATTTTTTATGAATTTTCAAATTTTCAGATAGGAGGTTCCAGATGAGGTCAAAAACTACATACTCAGATCTTCACCAAACTTTGCAGGAATACTTTGCATGTCAAGACACGTGGAAAAAACGTACAAAACAAGAGATCGGAGACATCAAGATTTTCGACGAATTTTTTAAGAATTTTCAAATTTTCAGATGGGAGGTTCCAGATAAGGTCAAAAACGACATACTCAGATCTTCACCAAACTTTGCAGGGATCCATTGGAGGTCGAGACACGTGGAAAAAACGTACAAAACAAGAGATTGGAGACATCAAGATTTTGGACGATTTTTTTAAAAATTTTCAAATTTTCAGAAATGCGGTTCCAGATAAGGTCAAAAACTACATACTCAGATCTTCACCAAACTTTGCAGGGATACATTGGATGTCAAGACACGTGGAAAAAACGTACAAAACAAGAGATTCGGGTCAACAAGATTTTGGACGGATTTTTTAGGAATTTTCAAATTTTCAGATGGGAGGTTCCAGATAAGGTCAAAAACTACATACTCAGATCTTCACCAAACTCTGCAGGGATACATTGTATGTCAAGACACGTGGAAAAAACATACAAAACATAGGATTGGGGACATCAAGATTTTGTTAAATTCTTTTAAGAATTTTCAAATTTTCAGATAGGAGGTTCCATATAAGGTCAAAAACTACATACTCAGATCTTCACCAAACATTGCAGGGATACATTGGATGTCAAGACACGTGGAAAGAACGTACAAAACAAGAGATTGGAGACATCAAGATTTTGGACGAATTTTTTAAGAATTTTCAAATTTTCAGATAGGAGGCTCCATATAAGGTCAAAAACTACATACTCAGATCTTCACCAAACATTGCAGGGATACATTGGATGTCAAGACACGTGGAAAAAACGTACAAAACAAGAGATTGGAGACATCAAGATTTTGGACGAATTTTTTAAGAATTTTCAAATTTTCAGATAGGAGGTTCCAGATAAGGTCAAAAACTACATACTCAGATCTTCACCAAACGTTGCAGGGATACTTTGCATGTCAAGACACGTGGAAAAAACGTACAAAACAAGAGATTGGAGACATCAAGATTTTCGACGAATTTTTTAAGAATTTTCAAATTTTCAGATGGGAGGTTCCAGATAAGGTCAAAAACGACATACTCAGATCTTCACCAAACTTTGCATGGATACATTGGATGTCAAGACACGTGGAAAAAACGTACAAAACAAGAGATTGGGGTCATCAAGATTTTGCACGGATTTTTTAAGAATTTTCAAATTTTCAGATGGGAGGTTCCAGATAAGGTCAAAAACGACATACTCAGATCTTCACCAAACTTTGCATGGATACATTGGATGTCAAGACACGTGGAAAAAACGTACAAAACAAGAGATTGGAGACATCAAGATTTTGGACGAATTTTTTAAGAATTCTCAAATTTTCAGAAAGGAGGTTCCATATAAGGTCAAAAACTACATACTCAGATCTTCACCAAACTTTGCAGGGATACTTTGGATGTCAAGACACGTGGAAAAAACGTACAAAACAAGAGATTGGGGTCATCAAGATTTTGGACGAATTTTTTAAGAATTTTCAAATTTTCAGATGGGAGGTTTAATATAAGGTCAAAAACTACATACTCAGATCTTCACCAAACTTTGCATGGATACATTGGATGTCAAGACACGTGGAAAAAACATACAAAACATAGGATTCGGAACATCAAGATTTTGGTCGAATTTTTTAAGAATTTTCAAATTTTCAGATAGGAGGTTCCATATAAGGTCAAAAACTACATACTCAGATCTTCACCAAACTTTGCAGGGATACATTGGATGTCAAGACACGTGGAAAAAACGTACAAAACAAGAGATTGGAGACATCAAGATTTTCGACGAATTTTTTAAGAATTTTCAAATTTTCAGAAAGGATGTTCCAGATAAGGTCAAAAACGACATACTCAGATCTTCACCAAACTTTGCAGGGATACATTGGAGGTCGAGACACGTGGAAAAAACGTACAAAACAAGAGATTGGAGACATCAAGATTTTGGACGAATTTTTGAAGAATTTTCAAATTTTCTGATAGGAGGTCCCAGATAAGGTCAAAAACTACATACTCAGATCTCCACCAAACATTGCAGGGATACATTGGATGTCAAGACACGTGGAAAAAACGTACAAAACAAGAGATTGGAAACATCAAGATTTTCGACGAATTTTTGAAGAATTTTCAAATTTTCAGATAGGAGGTTCCAGATAAGGTCAAAAACTACATACTCAGATCTTCACCAAACGTTGCAGGGATACTTTGCATGTCAAGACACGTGGAAAAAACGTACAAAACAAGAGATTGGAGACATCAAGATTTTCGACGAATTTTTTAAGAATTTTCAAATTTTCAGATGGGAGGTTCCAGATAAGGTCAAAAACGACATACTCAGATCTTCACCAAACTTTGCATGGATACATTGGATGTCAAGACACGTGGAAAAAACGTACAAAACAAGAGATTGGGGTCATCAAGATTTTGCACGGATTTTTTAAGAATTTTCAAATTTTCAGATGGGAGGTTCCAGATAAGGTCAAAAACTACATACTCAGATCTTCACCAAACGTTGCAGGGATACTTTGCATGTCAAGACACGTGGAAAAAACGTACAAAACAAAAGATTGGAGACATCAAGGTTTTCGACGAATTTTTTAAGAATTTTCAAATTTTCAGATGGGAGGTTCCAGATAAGGTCAAAAACGACATACTCAGATCTTCACCAAACTTTGCATGGATACATTGGATGTCAAGACACGTGGAAAAAACGTACAAAACAAGAGATTGGAGACATCAAGATTTTGGACGAATTTTTTAAGAATTTTCAAATTTTCAGATAGGAGGTTCCAGATAAGGTCAAAAACTACATACTCAGATCTTCACCAAACTTTGCAGGGATACATTGGATGTCAAGACACGTGGAAAAAACGTACAAAACAAGAGATTGGGGTCATCAAGATTTTGGACGGATTTTTTAGGAATTTTCAAATTTTCAGATGGGAGGTTCCAGATAAGGTCAAAAACTACATACTCAGATCTTCACCAAACGTTGCAGGGATACTTTGCATGTCAAGACACGTGGAAAAAACGTACAAAACAAGAGATTGGAGACATCAAGATTTTCGACGAATTTTTTAAGAATTTTCAAATTTTCAGATAGGAGGTTCCAGATAAGGTCAAAAACTACATACTCAGATCTTCACCAAACGTTGCAGGGATACTTTGCATGTCAAGACACGTGGAAAAAACGTACAAAACAAGAGATTGGAGACATCAAGATTTTCGACGAATTTTTTAAGAATTTTCAAATTTTCAGATGGGAGGTTCCAGATAAGGTCAAAAACGACATACTCAGATCTTCACCAAACTTTGCATGGATACATTGGATGTCAAGACACGTGGAAAAAACGTACAAAACAAGAGATTGGGGTCATCAAGATTTTGCACGGATTTTTTAAGAATTTTCAAATTTTCAGATGGGAGGTTCCAGATAAGGTCAAAAACGACATACTCAGATCTTCACCAAACTTTGCATGGATACATTGGATGTCAAGACACGTGGAAAAAACGTACAAAACAAGAGATTGGAGACATCAAGATTTTGGACGAATTTTTTAAGAATTCTCAAATTTTCAGAAAGGAGGTTCCATATAAGGTCAAAAACTACATACTCAGATCTTCACCAAACTTTGCAGGGATACTTTGGATGTCAAGACACGTGGAAAAAACGTACAAAACAAGAGATTGGGGTCATCAAGATTTTGGACGAATTTTTTAAGAATTTTCAAATTTTCAGATGGGAGGTTCAATATAAGGTCAAAAACTACATACTCAGATCTTCACCAAACTTTGCATGGATACATTGGATGTCAAGACACGTGGAAAAAACATACAAAACATAGGATTCGGAACATCAAGATTTTGGTCGAATTTTTTAAGAATTTTCAAATTTTCAGATAGGAGGTTCCATATAAGGTCAAAAACTACATACTCAGATCTTCACCAAACTTTGCAGGGATACATTGGATGTCAAGACACGTGGAAAAAACGTACAAAACAAGAGATTGGAGACATCAAGATTTTGGACGAATTTTTTAAGAATTTTCAAATTTTCAGAAAGGATGTTCCAGATAAGGTCAAAAACGACATACTCAGATCTTCACCAAACTTTGCAGGGATACATTGGAGGTCGAGACACGTGGAAAAAACGTACAAAACAAGAGATTGGAGACATCAAGATTTTGGACGAATTTTTGAAGAATTTTCAAATTTTCTGATAGGAGGTCCCAGATAAGGTCAAAAACTACATACTCAGATCTCCACCAAACATTGCAGGGATACATTGGATGTCAAGACACGTGGAAAAAACGTACAAAACAAGAGATTGGAAACATCAAGATTTTCGACGAATTTTTGAAGAATTTTCAAATTTTCAGATAGGAGGTTCCAGATAAGGTCAAAAACTACATACTCAGATCTTCACCAAACGTTGCAGGGATACTTTGCATGTCAAGACACGTGGAAAAAACGTACAAAACAAGAGATTGGAGACATCAAGATTTTCGACGAATTTTTTAAGAATTTTCAAATTTTCAGATGGGAGGTTCCAGATAAGGTCAAAAACGACATACTCAGATCTTCACCAAACTTTGCATGGATACATTGGATGTCAAGACACGTGGAAAAAACGTACAAAACAAGAGATTGGGGTCATCAAGATTTTGCACGGATTTTTTAAGAATTTTCAAATTTTCAGATGGGAGGTTCCAGATAAGGTCAAAAACTACATACTCAGATCTTCACCAAACGTTGCAGGGATACTTTGCATGTCAAGACACGTGGAAAAAACGTACAAAACAAAAGATTGGAGACATCAAGATTTTCGACGAATTTTTTAAGAATTTTCAAATTTTCAGATGGGAGGTTCCAGATAAGGTCAAAAACGACATACTCAGATCTTCACCAAACTTTGCATGGATACATTGGATGTCAAGACACGTGGAAAAAACGTACAAAACAAGAGATTGGAGACATCAAGATTTTGGACGAATTTTTTAAGAATTTTCAAATTTTCAGATAGGAGGTTCCAGATAAGGTCAAAAACTACATACTCAGATCTTCACCAAACTTTGCAGGGATACATTGGATGTCAAGACACGTGGAAAAAACGTACAAAACAAGAGATTGGGGTCATCAAGATTTTGGACGGATTTTTTAGGAATTTTCAAATTTTCAGATGGGAGGTTCCAGATAAGGTCAAAAACTACATACTCAGATCTTCACCAAACATTGCAGGGATACATTGGATGTCAAGACACGTGGAAAAAACGTACAAAACAAGAGATTGGAGACATCAAAATTTTGGACGAATTTTTTAAGAATTTTCAAATTTTCAGATAGGAGGTTCCAGATGAGGTCAAAAACTACATACTCAGATCTTCACCAAACTTTGCAGGAATACTTTGCATGTCAAGACACGTGGAAAAAACGTACAAAACAAGAGATCGGAGACATCAAGATTTTCGACGAATTTTTTAAGAATTTTCAAATTTTCAGATGGGAGGTTCCAGATAAGGTCAAAAACGATATACTCAGATCTTCACCAAACTTTGCATGGATACATTGGATGTCAAGACACGTGGAAAAAACATACAAAACATAGGATTGGTGACATCAAGATTTTGGACGAATTTTTTAAGAATTTTCAAATTTTCAGATAGGAGGTTCCATATAAGGTCAAAAACTACATACTCAGATCTTCACCAAACTTTGCAGGGATACATTGGAGGTCGAGACACGTGGAAAAAAGTACAAAACAAGAGATTGGGGTCATCAAGATTTTGGACGGATTTTTTAGGAATTTTCAAATTTTCAGATGGGAGGTTCCAGATAAGGTCAAAAACTACATACTCAGATCTTCACCAAACATTGCAGGGATACATTGGATGTCAAGACACGTGGAAAAAACGTACAAAACAAGAGATTGGAGACATCAAGATTTTGGACGAATTTTTTAAGAATTTTCAAATTTTCAGATAGGAGGTTCCAGATGAGGTCAAAAACTACATACTCAGATCTTCACCAAACTTTGCAGGAATACTTTGCATGTCAAGACACGTGGAAAAAACGTACAAAACAAGAGATCGGAGACATCAAGATTTTCGACGAATTTTTTAAGAATTTTCAAATTTTCAGATGGGAGGTTCCAGATAAGGTCAAAAACGACATACTCAGATCTTCACCAAACTTTGCAGGGATCCATTGGATGTCAAGACACGTGGAAAAAACATACAAAACATAGGATTGGTGACATCAAGATTTTGGACGAATTTTTTAAGAATTTTCAAATTTTCAGATAGGAGGTTCCATATAAGGTCAAAAACTACATACTCAGATCTTCACCAAACTTTGCAGGGATACATTGGAGGTCGAGACACGTGGAAAAAAAGTACAAAACAAGAGATTGGGGTCATCAAGATTTTGGATTGATTTTTTAGGAATTTTCAAATTTTCAGATGGGAGGTTCCAGATAAGGTCAAAAACTACATACTCAGATCTTCACCAAACATTGCAGGGATACATTGGATGTCAAGACACGTGGAAAAAACGTACAAAACAAGAGATTGGAGACATCAAGATTTTGGACGAATTTTTTAAGAATTTTCAAATTTTCAGATAGGAGGTTCCAGATGAGGTCAAAAACTACATACTCAGATCTTCACCAAACTTTGCAGGAATACTTTGCATGTCAAGACACGTGGAAAAAACGTACAAAACAAGAGATCGGAGACATCAAGATTTTCGACGAATTTTTTAAGAATTTTCAAATTTTCAGATGGGAGGTTCCAGATAAGGTCAAAAACGACATACTCAGATCTTCACCAAACTTTGCAGGAATACATTGGATGTCAAGACACGTGGAAAAAACGTACAAAACAAGAGATTGGAGACATCAAGATTTTCGACGAATTTTTGAAGAATTTTCAAATTTTCAGATGGGAGGTTCCAGATAAGGTCAAAAACGACATACTCAGATCTCCACCAAACTTTGCATGGATACATTGGATGTCAAGACACGTGGAAAAAACGTACAAAACAAGAGATTGGAGACATCAAGATTTTGGACGAATTTTTTAAGAATTCTCAAATTTTCAGATAGGAGGTTCCAGATGAGGTCAAAAACTACATACTCAGATCTTCACCAAACTTTGCAGGGATACTTTGGATGTCAAGACACGTGGAAAAAACGTACAAAACAAGAGATTGGGGTCATCAAGATTTTGGACGAATTTTTTAAGAATTTTCAAATTTTCAGATGGGAGGTTCAATATAAGGTCAAAAACTACATACTCAGATCTTCACCAAACATTGCAGGGATACATTGGATGTCAAGACACGTGGAAAAAACGTACAAAACAAGAGATTGGAGACATCAAGATTTTGGACGAATTTTTTAAGAATTTTCAAATTTTCAGATAGGAGGTTCCAGATGAGGTCAAAAACTACATACTCAGATCTTCACCAAACTTTGCAGGAATACTTTGCATGTCAAGACACGTGGAAAAAACGTACAAAACAAGAGATTGGGGTCATCAAGATTTTGCACGGATTTTTTAGGAATTTTCAAATTTTCAGATGGGAGGTTCCAGATAAGGTCAAAAACTACATACTCAGATCTTCACCAAACTTTGCAGGGATACATTGGATGTCAAGACACGTGGAAAAAACGTACAAAACAAGAGATTGGAGACATCAAGATTTTGGACGAATTTTTTAAGAATTTTCAAATTTTCAGATAGGAGGTTCCATATAAGGTCAAAAACTACATACTCAGATCTTCAGCAAACTTTGCATGGATACATTATGTGTCAAGACACGTGGAAAAAACGTACAAAACAAAAGATTGGAGACATCAAGATTTTGGTCGAATTTTTTAAGAATTTTCAAATTTTCAGATGGGAGGTTCCAGATAAGGTCAAAAACTACATACTCAGATCTTCACCAAACTTTGCAGGGATACATTGGATGTCAAGACACGTGGAAAAAACGTACAAAACAAGAGATTGGAGACATCAAGATTTTCGACGAATTTTTTGAGAATTTTCAAATTTTCAGATAGGAGGTTCCAGATAAGGTCAAAAACTACATACTCAGATCTTCACCAAACGTTGCAGGGATACTTTGCATGTCAAGACACGTGGAAAAAACGTACAAAACAAGAGATTGGAGACATCAAGATTTTCGACGAATTTTTTAAGAATTTTCAAATTTTCAGAAAGGATGTTCCAGATAAGGTCAAAAACGACATACTCAGATCTTCACCAAACTTTGCAGGGATCCATTGGAGGTCGAGACACGTGGAAAAAACGTACAAAACAAGAGATTGGAGACATCAAGATTTTGGACGAATTTTTGAAGAATTTTCAAATTTTCAGATAGGAGGTTCCAGATAAGGTCTAAAACTACATACTCAGATCTTCACCAAACTTTGCAGGGATACATTGGAGGTCGAGACACGTGGAAAAAACGTACAAAACAAGAGATTGGAGACATCAAGATTTTGGACGAATTTTTTAAGAATTTTCAAATTTTCAGATAGGAGGTTCCAGATGAGGTCAAAAACTACATACTCAGATCTTCACCAAACTTTGCAGGAATACTTTGCATGTCAAGACACGTGGAAAAAACGTACAAAACAAGAGATTGGGGTCATCAAGATTTTGCACGGATTTTTTAGGAATTTTCAAATTTTCAGATGGGAGGTTCCAGATAAGGTCAAAAACTACATACTCAGATCTTCACCAAACTTTGCAGGGATACATTGGATGTCAAGACACGTGGAAAAAACGTACAAAACAAGAGATTGGAGACATCAAGATTTTGGACGAATTTTTTAAGAATTTTCATATTTTCAGATAGGAGGTTCCATATAAGGTCAAAAACTACATACTCAGATCTTCACCAAACTTTGCAGGGATCCATTGGAGGTCGAGACACGTGGAAAAATCGTACAAAACAAGAGATTGGAGACATCAAGATTTTGGACGAATTTTTGAAGAATTTTCAAATTTTCAGATGGGAGGTTCCAGATAAGGTCAAAAACTACATACTCAGATCTTCACCAAACTTTGCAGGGATACATTGGATGTCAAGACACGTGGAAAAAACGTACAAAACAAGAGATTGGAGACATCAAGATTTTGGACGAATTTTTTAAGAATTTTCAAATTTTCAGATAGGAGGTTCCATATAAGGTCAAAAACTACATACTCAGATCTTCACCAAACTTTGCAGGAATACTTTGCATGTCAAGACACGTGGAAAAAACGTACAAAACAAGAGATTGGAGACATCAAGATTTTCGACGAATTTTTTAAGAATTTTCAAATTTTCAGAAAGGATGTTCCAGATAAGGTCAAAAACGACATACTCAGATCTTCACCAAACTTTGCAGGGATCCATTGGAGGTCGAGACACGTGGAAAAAACGTACAAAACAAGAGATTGGAGACATCAAGATTTTGGACGAATTTTTTAAGAATTTTCAAATTTTCAGATAGGAGGTTCCAGATAAGGTCTAAAACTACATACTCAGATCTTCACCAAACTTTGCAGGGATACATTGGAGGTCGAGACACGTGGAAAAAACGTACAAAACAAGAGATCGGAGACATCAAGATTTTGGACGAATTTTTTAAGAATTTTCAAATTTTCAGATAGGAGGTTCCATATAAGGTCAAAAACTACATACTCAGATCTTCACCAAACTTTGCAGGAATACTTTGCATGTCAAGACACGTGGAAAAAACGTACAAAACAAGAGATTGGAGACATCAAGATTTTGGACGAATTTTTTAAGAATTTTCAAATTTTCAGAAAGGATGTTCCAGATAAGGTCAAAAACGACATACTCAGATCTTCACCAAACTTTGCAGGGATCCATTGGAGGTCGAGACACGTGGAAAAAACGTACAAAACAAGAGATTGGAGACATCAAGATTTTCGACGAATTTTTTAAGAATTTTCAAATTTTCAGAAAGGATGTTCCAGATAAGGTCAAAAACGACATACTCAGATCTTCACCAAACTTTGCAGGGATACATTGGAGGTCGAGACACGTGGAAAAAACGTACAAAACAAGAGATTGGAGACATCAAGATTTTGGACGAATTTTTGAAGAATTTTCAAATTTTCTGATAGGAGGTCCCAGATAAGGTCAAAAACTACATACTCAGATCTCCACCAAACATTGCAGGGATACATTGGATGTCAAGACACGTGGAAAAAACGTACAAAACAAGAGATTGGAGACATCAAGATTTTCGACGAATTTTTGAAGAATTTTCAAATTTTCAGATAGGAGGTTCCAGATAAGGTCAAAAACTACATACTCAGATCTTCACCAAACGTTGCAGGGATACTTTGCATGTCAAGACACGTGGAAAAAACGTACAAAACAAGAGATTGGAGACATCAAGATTTTCGACGAATTTTTTAAGAATTTTCAAATTTTCAGATGGGAGGTTCCAGATAAGGTCAAAAACGACATACTCAGATCTTCACCAAACTTTGCAGGGATACATTGGATGTCAAGACACGTGGAAAAAACGTACAAAACAAGAGATTGGAGACATCAAGATTTTCGACGAATTTTTTAAGAATTTTCAAATTTTCAGAAAGGATGTTCCAGATAAGGTCAAAAACGACATACTCAGATCTTCACCAAACTTTGCAGGGATCCATTGGAGGTCGAGACACGTGGAAAAAACGTACAAAACAAGAGATTGGAGACATCAAGATTTTGGACGAATTTTTGAAGAATTTTCAAATTTTCAGATAGGAGGTTCCAGATAAGGTCTAAAACTACATACTCAGATCTCCACCAAACATTGCAGGAATACATTGGATGTCAAGACACGTGGAAAAAACGTACAAAACAAGAGATTGGAGACATCAAGATTTTCGACGAATTTTTGAATAATTTTCAAATTTTCAGATAGGAGGTTCCAGATAAGGTCAAAAACTACATACTCAGATCTTCACCAAACGTTGCAGGGATACTTTGCATGTCAAGACACGTGGAAAAAACGTACAAAACAAAAGATTGGAGACATCAAGATTTTCGACGAATTTTTTAAGAATTTTCAAATTTTCAGATGGGAGGTTCCAGATAAGGTCAAAAACGACATACTCAGATCTTCACCAAACTTTGCATGGATACATTGGATGTCAAGACACGTGGAAAAAACGTACAAAACAAGAGATTGGAGACATCAAGGTTTTGGACGAATTTTTTAAGAATTCTCAAATTTTCAGAAAGGAGGTTCCATATAAGGTCAAAAACTACATACTCAGATCTTCACCAAACTTTGCAGGGATACTTTGGATGTCAAGACACGTGGAAAAAACGTACAAAACAAGAGATTGGGGTCATCAAGATTTTGGACGAATTTTTTAAGAATTTTCAAATTTTCAGATGGGAGGTTCAATATAAGGTCAAAAACTACATACTCATATCTTCACCAAACTTTGCATGGATACATTGGATGTGAAGACACGTGGAAAAAACATACAAAACATAGGATTCGGAACATCAAGATTTTGGTCGAATTTTTTAAGAATTTTCAAATTTTCAGAAAGGATGTTCCAGATAAGGTCAAAAACGACATACTCAGATCTTCACCAAACTTTGCAGGGATACATTGGATATCAAGACACGTGGAAAAAACGTACAAAACAAGAGATTGGAGACATCAAGATTTTGGACGAATTTTTGAAGAATTTTCAAATTTTCTGATAGGAGGTCCCAGATAAGGTCAAAAACTACATACTCAGATCTCCACCAAACATTGCAGGGATACATTGGATGTCAAGACACGTGGAAAAAACGTACAAAACAAGAGATTGGAGACATCAAGATTTTCGACGAATTTTTGAAGAATTTTCAAATTTTCAGATAGGAGGTTCCAGATAAGGTCAAAAACTACATACTCAGATCTTCACCAAACGTTGCAGGGATACTTTGCATGTCAAGACACGTGGAAAAAACGTACAAAACAAGAGATTGGAGACATCAAGATTTTCGACGAATTTTTTAAGAATTTTCAAATTTTCAGATGGGAGGTTCCAGATAAGGTCAAAAACGACATACTCAGATCTTCACCAAACTTTGCAGGGATCCATTGGAGGTCGAGACACGTGGAAAAAACGTACAAAACAAGAGATTAGAGACATCAAGATTTTGGACGAATTTTTGAAGAATTTTCAAATTTTCAGATGGGAGGTTCCAGATAAGGTCAAAAACTACATACTCAGATCTTCACCAAACTTTGCAGGGATACATTGGATGTCAAGACACGTGGAAAAAACGTACAAAACAAGAGATTGGAGACATCAAGATTTTGGACGAATTTTTTAAGAATTTTCAAATTTTCAGATGGGAGGTTCCAGATAAGGTCAAAAACGACATACTCAGATCTTCACCAAACTTTGCAGGGATCCATTGGATGTCAAGACACGTGGAAAAAACATACAAAACATAGGATTGGTGACATCAAGATTTTGGACGAATTTTTTAAGAATTTTCAAATTTTCAGATAGGAGGTTCCATATAAGGTCAAAAACTACATACTCAGATCTTCACCAAACTTTGCAGGGATACATTGGAGGTCGAGACACGTGGAAAAAAAGTACAAAACAAGAGATTGGAGACATCAAGATTTTGGACGAATTTTTTAAGAATTTTCAAATTTTCAGATAGGAGGTTCCAGATGAGGTCAAAAACTACATACTCAGATCTTCACCAAACTTTGCAGGGATCCATTGGATGTCAAGACACGTGGAAAAAACGTACAAAACAAGAGATTGGAGACATCAAGATTTTCGACGAATTTTTGAATAATTTTCAAATTTTCAGATAGGAGGTTCCAGATAAGGTCAAAAACTACATACTCAGATCTTCACCAAACGTTGCAGGGATACTTTGCATGTCAAGACACGTGGAAAAAACGTACAAAACAAAAGATTGGAGACATCAAGATTTTCGACGAATTTTTTAAGAATTTTCAAATTTTCAGATGGGAGGTTCCAGATAAGGTCAAAAACGACATACTCAGATCTTCACCAAACTTTGCATGGATACATTGGATGTCAAGACACGTGGAAAAAACGTACAAAACAAGAGATTGGAGACATCAAGGTTTTGGACGAATTTTTTAAGAATTCTCAAATTTTCAGAAAGGAGGTTCCATATAAGGTCAAAAACTACATACTCAGATCTTCACCAAACTTTGCAGGGATACTTTGGATGTCAAGACACGTGGAAAAAACGTACAAAACAAGAGATTGGGGTCATCAAGATTTTGGACGAATTTTTTAAGAATTTTCAAATTTTCAGATGGGAGGTTCAATATAAGGTCAAAAACTACATACTCAGATCTTCACCAAACTTTGCATGGATACATTGGATGTCAAGACACGTGGAAAAAAAATACAAAACATAGGATTCGGAACATCAAGATTTTGGTCGAATTTTTTAAGAATTTTCAAATTTTCAGAAAGGATGTTCCAGATAAGGTCAAAAACGACATACTCAGATCTTCACCAAACTTTGCAGGGATACATTGGATATCAAGACACGTGGAAAAAACGTACAAAACAAGAGATTGGAGACATCAAGATTTTGGACGAATTTTTGAAGAATTTTCAAATTTTCTGATAGGAGGTCCCAGATAAGGTCAAAAACTACATACTCAGATCTCCACCAAACATTGCAGGGATACATTGGATGTCAAGACACGTGGAAAAAACGTACAAAACAAGAGATTGGAGACATCAAGATTTTCGACGAATTTTTGAAGAATTTTCAAATTTTCAGATAGGAGGTTCCAGATAAGGTCAAAAACTACATACTCAGATCTTCACCAAACGTTGCAGGGATACTTTGCATGTCAAGACACGTGGAAAAAACGTACAAAACAAGAGATTGGAGACATCAAGATTTTCGACGAATTTTTTAAGAATTTTCAAATTTTCAGATGGGAGGTTCCAGATAAGGTTAAAAACGACATACTCAGATCTTCACCAAACTTTGCAGGGATCCATTGGAGGTCGAGACACGTGGAAAAAACGTACAAAACAAGAGATTGGAGACATCAAGATTTTGGACGAATTTTTGAAGAATTTTCAAATTTTCAGATGGGAGGTTCCAGATAAGGTCAAAAACTACATACTCAGATCTTCACCAAACTTTGCAGGGATACATTGGATGTCAAGACACGTGGAAAAAACGTACAAAACAAGAGATTGGAGACATCAAGATTTTGGACGAATTTTTTAAGAATTTTCAAATTTTCAGATGGGAGGTTCCAGATAAGGTCAAAAACGACATACTCAGATCTTCACCAAACTTTGCAGGGATCCATTGGATGTCAAGACACGTGGAAAAAACATACAAAACATAGGATTGGTGACATCAAGATTTTGGACGAATTTTTTAAGAATTTTCAAATTTTCAGATAGGAGGTTCCATATAAGGTCAAAAACTACATACTCAGATCTTCACCAAACTTTGCAGGGATACATTGGAGGTCGAGACACGTGGAAAAAAAGTACAAAACAAGAGATTGGGGTCATCAAGATTTTGGACGGATTTTTTAGGAATTTTCAAATTTTCAGATGGGAGGTTCCAGATAAGGTCAAAAACTACATACTCAGATCTTCACCAAACATTGCAGGGATACATTGGATGTCAAGACACGTGGAAAAAACGTACAAAACAAGAGATTGGAGACATCAAGATTTTGGACGAATTTTTTAAGAATTTTCAAATTTTCAGATAGGAGGTTCCAGATGAGGTCAAAAACTACATACTCAGATCTTCACCAAACTTTGCAGGGATCCATTGGATGTCAAGACACGTGGAAAAAACATACAAAACATAGGATTGGTGACATCAAGATTTTGGACGAATTTTTTAAGAATTTTCAAATTTTCAGATAGGAGGTTCCATATAAGGTCAAAAACTACATACTCAGATCTTCAACAAACTTTGCAGGGATACATTGGAGGTCGAGACACGTGGAAAAAAAGTACAAAACAAGAGATTGGGGTCATCAAGATTTTGGACGGATTTTTTAGGAATTTTCAAATTTTCAGATGGGAGGTTCCAGATAAGGTCAAAAACTACATACTCAGATCTTCACCAAACATTGCAGAGATACATTGGATGTCAAGACACGTGGAAAAAACGTACAAAACAAGAGATTGGAGACATCAAGATTTTGGACGAATTTTTTAAGAATTTTCAAATTTTCAGATAGGAGGTTCCAGATGAGGTCAAAAACTACATACTCAGATCTTCACCAAACTTTGCAGGAATACTTTGCATGTCAAGACACGTGGAAAAAACGTACAAAACAAGAGATCGGAGACATCAAGATTTTCGACGAATTTTTTAAGAATTTTCAAATTTTCAGATGGGAGGTTCCAGATAAGGTCAAAAACGACATACTCAGATCTTCACCAAACTTTGCAGGAATACATTGGATGTCAAGACACGTGGAAAAAACATACAAAACATAGGATTGGTGACATCAAGATTTTGGACGAATTTTTTAAGAATTTTCAAATTTTCAGATAGGAGGTTCCATATAAGGTCAAAAACTACATACTCAGATCTTCACCAAACTTTGCAGGGATACATTAGAGGTCGAGACACGTGGAAAAAAAGTACAAAACAAGAGATTGGGGTCATCAAGATTTTGGACGGATTTTTTAGGAATTTTCAAATTTTCAGATGGGAGGTTCCAGATAAGGTCAAAAACTACATACTCAGATCTTCACCAAACATTGCAGGGATACATTGGATGTCAAGACACGTGGAAAAAACGTACAAAACAAGAGATTGGAGACATCAAGATTTTGGACGAATTTTTTAAGAATTTTCAAATTTTCAGATAGGAGGTTCCAGATGAGATCAAAAACTACATACTCAGATCTTCACCAAACTTTGCAGGAATACATTGCATGTCAAGACACGTGGAAAAAACGTACAAAACAAGAGATCGGAGACATCAAGATTTTCGACGAATTTTTTAAGAATTTTCAAATTTTCAGATGGGAGGTTCCAGATAAGGTCAAAAACGACATACTCAGATCTCCACCAAACATTGCAGGAATACATTGGATGTCAAGACACGTGGAAAAAACGTACAAAACAAGAGATTGGAGACATCAAGATTTTCGACGAATTTTTGAAGAATTTTCAAATTTTCAGATAGGAGGTTCCAGATAAGGTCAAAAACTACATACTCAGATCTTCACCAAACGTTGCAGGGATACTTTGCATGTCAAGACACGTGGAAAAAACGTACAAAACAAAAGATTGGAGACATCAAGATTTTCGACGAATTTTTTAAGAATTTTCAAATTTTCAGATGGGAGGTTCCAGATAAGGTCAAAAACGACATACTCAGATCTTCACCAAACTTTGCATGGATACATTGGATGTCAAGACACGTGGAAAAAACGTACAAAACAAGAGATTGGAGACATCAAGATTTTCGACGAATTTTTTAAGAATTTTCAAATTTTCAGATGGGAGGTTCCAGATAAGGTCAAAAACGACATACTCAGATCTTCACCAAACTTTGCAGGGATCCATTGGAGGTCGAGACACGTGGAAAAAACGTACAAAACAAGAGATTGGAGACATCAAGATTTTGGACGAATTTTTGAAGAATTTTCAAATTTTCAGATGGGAGGTTCCAGATAAGGTCAAAAACTACATACTCAGATCTTCACCAAACTTTGCAGGGATACATTGGATGTCAAGACACGTGGAAAAAACGTACAAAACAAGAGATTGGAGACATCAAGATTTTGGACGAATTTTTTAAGAATTTTCAAATTTTCAGATGGGAGGTTCCAGATAAGGTCAAAAACGACATACTCAGATCTTCACCAAACTTTGCAGGGATCCATTGGATGTCAAGACACGTGGAAAAAACATACAAAACATAGGATTGGTGACATCAAGATTTTGGACGAATTTTTTAAGAATTTTCAAATTTTCAGATAGGAGGTTCCATATAAGGTCAAAAACTACATACTCAGATCTTCACCAAACTTTGCAGGGATACATTGGAGGTCGAGACACGTGGAAAAAAAGTACAAAACAAGAGATTGGGGTCATCAAGATTTTGGACGGATTTTTTAGGAATTTTCAAATTTTCAGATGGGAGGTTCCAGATAAGGTCAAAAACTACATACTCAGATCTTCACCAAACATTGCAGGGATACATTGGATGTCAAGACACGTGGAAAAAACGTACAAAACAAGAGATTGGAGACATCAAGATTTTGGACGAATTTTTTAAGAATTTTCAAATTTTCAGATAGGAGGTTCCAGATGAGGTCAAAAACTACATACTCAGATCTTCACCAAACTTTGCAGGGATCCATTGGATGTCAAGACACGTGGAAAAAACATACAAAACATAGGATTGGTGACATCAAGATTTTGGACGAATTTTTTAAGAATTTTCAAATTTTCAGATAGGAGGTTCCATATAAGGTCAAAAACTACATACTCAGATCTTCACCAAACTTTGCAGGGATACATTGGAGGTCGAGACACGTGGAAAAAAAGTACAAAACAAGAGATTGGGGTCATCAAGATTTTGGACGGATTTTTTAGGAATTTTCAAATTTTCAGATGGGAGGTTCCAGATAAGGTCAAAAACTACATACTCAGATCTTCACCAAACATTGCAGGGATACATTGGATGTCAAGACACGTGGAAAAAACGTACAAAACAAGAGATTGGAGACATCAAGATTTTGGACGAATTTTTTAAGAATTTTCAAATTTTCAGATAGGAGGTTCCAGATGAGGTCAAAAACTACATACTCAGATCTTCACCAAACTTTGCAGGAATACTTTGCATGTCAAGACACGTGGAAAAAACGTACAAAACAAGAGATCGGAGACATCAAGATTTTCGACGAATTTTTTAAGAATTTTCAAATTTTCAGATGGGAGGTTCCAGATAAGGTCAAAAACGACATACTCAGATCTCCACCAAACATTGCAGGAATACATTGGATGTCAAGACACGTGGAAAAAACGTACAAAACAAGAGATTGGAGACATCAAGATTTTCGACGAATTTTTGAAGAATTTTCAAATTTTCAGATAGGAGGTTCCAGATAAGGTCAAAAACTACATACTCAGATCTTCACCAAACGTTGCAGGGATACTTTGCATGTCAAGACACGTGGAAAAAACGTACAAAACAAAAGATTGGAGACATCAAGATTTTCGACGAATTTTTTAAGAATTTTCAAATTTTCAGATGGGAGGTTCCAGATAAGGTCAAAAACGACATACTCAGATCTTCACCAAACTTTGCATGGATACATTGGATGTCAAGACACGTGGAAAAAACGTACAAAACAAGAGATTGGAGACATCAAGATTTTCGACGAATTTTTTAAGAATTTTCAAATTTTCAGATGGGAGGTTCCAGATAAGGTCAAAAACGACATACTCAGATCTTCACCAAACTTTGCAGGGATCCATTGGAGGTCGAGACACGTGGAAAAAACGTACAAAACAAGAGATTGGAGACATCAAGATTTTGGACGAATTTTTGAAGAATTTTCAAATTTTCAGATGGGAGGTTCCAGATAAGGTCAAAAACTACATACTCAGATCTTCACCAAACTTTGCAGGGATACATTTGATGTCAAGACACGTGGAAAAAACGTACAAAACAAGAGATTGGAGACATCAAGATTTTGGACGAATTTTTTAAGAATTTTCAAATTTTCAGATGGGAGGTTCCAGATAAGGTCAAAAACGACATACTCAGATCTTCACCAAACTTTGCAGGGATCCATTGGATGTCAAGACACGTGGAAAAAACATACAAAACATAGGATTGGTGACATCAAGATTTTGGACGAATTTTTTAAGAATTTTCAAATTTTCAGATAGGAGGTTCCATATAAGGTCAAAAACTACATACTCAGATCTTCACCAAACTTTGCAGGGATACATTGGAGGTCGAGACACGTGGAAAAAAAGTACAAAACAAGAGATTGGGGTCATCAAGATTTTGGACGGATTTTTTAGGAATTTTCAAATTTTCAGATGGGAGGTTCCAGATAAGGTCAAAAACTACATACTCAGATCTTCACCAAACATTGCAGGGATACATTGGATGTCAAGACACGTGGAAAAAACGTACAAAACAAGAGATTGGAGACATCAAGATTTTGGACGAATTTTTTAAGAATTTTCAAATTTTCAGATAGGAGGTTCCAGATGAGGTCAAAAACTACATACTCAGATCTTCACCAAACTTTGCAGGAATACTTTGCATGTCAAGACACGTGGAAAAAACGTACAAAACAAGAGATCGGAGACATCAAGATTTTCGACGAATTTTTTAAGAATTTTCAAATTTTCAGATGGGAGGTTCCAGATAAGGTCAAAAACGACATACTCAGATCTTCACCAAACTTTGCAGGAATACATTGGATGTCAAGACACGTGGAAAAAACATACAAAACATAGGATTGGTGACATCAAGATTTTGGACGAATTTTTTAAGAATTTTCAAATTTTCAGATAGGAGGTTCCATATAAGGTCAAAAACTACATACTCAGATCTTCACCAAACTTTGCAGGGATACATTGGAGGTCGAGACACTTTAAAAAAAAGTACAAAACAAGAGATTGGGGTCATCAAGATTTTGGACGGATTTTTTAGGAATTTTCAAATTTTCAGATGGGAGGTTCCAGATAAGGTCAAAAACTACATACTCAGATCTTCACCAAACATTGCAGGGATACATTGGATGTCAAGACACGTGGAAAAAACGTACAAAACAAGAGATTGGAGACATCAAGATTTTGGAAGAATTTTTTAAGAATTTTCAAATTTTCAGATAGGAGGTTCCAGATGAGGTCAAAAACTACATACTCAGATCTTCACCAAACTTTGCAGGAATACTTTGCATGTCAAGACACGTGGAAAAAACGTACAAAACAAGAGATCGGAGACATCAAGATTTTCGACGAATTTTTTAAGAATTTTCAAATTTTCAGATGGGAGGTTCCAGATAAGGTCAAAAACGACATACTCAGATCTCCACCAAACATTGCAGGAATACATTGGATGTCAAGACACGTGGAAAAAACGTACAAAACAAGAGATTGGAGACATCAAGATTTTCGACGAATTTTTGAAGAATTTTCAAATTTTCAGATAGGAGGTTCCAGATAAGGTCAAAAACTACATACTCAGATCTTCACCAAACGTTGCAGGGATACTTTGCATGTCAAGACACGTGGAAAAAACGTACAAAACAAAAGATTGGAGACATCAAGATTTTCGACGAATTTTTTAAGAATTTTCAAATTTTCAGATGGGAGGTTCCAGATAAGGTCAAAAACGACATACTCAGATCTTCACCAAACTTTGCATGGATACATTGGATGTCAAGACACGTGGAAAAAACGTACAAAACAAGAGATTGGAGACATCAAGATTTTGGACGAATTTTTTAAGAATTCTCAAATTTTCAGATGGGAGGTTCCAGATGAGGTCAAAAACTACATACTCAGATCTTCACCAAACTTTGCAGGGATACTTTGGATGTCAAGACACGTGGAAAAAACGTACAAAACAAGAGATTGGGGTCATCAAGATTTTGGACGAATTTTTTAAGAATTTTCAAATTTTCAGATGGGAGGTTCAATATAAGGTCAAAAACTACATACTCAGATCTTCACCAAACATTGCAGGGATACATTGGATGTCAAGACACGTGGAAAAAACGTACAAAACAAGAGATTGGAGACATCAAGATTTTGGACGAATTTTTTAAGAATTTTCAAATTTTCAGATAGGAGGTTCCAGATGAGGTCAAAAACTACATACTCAGATCTTCACCAAACTTTGCAGGAATACTTTGCATGTCAAGACACGTGGAAAAAACGTACAAAACAAGAGATTGGAGACATCAAGATTTTGGACGAATTTTTGAAGAATTTTCAAATTTTCAGATGGGAGGTTCCAGATAAGGTCAAAAACTACATACTCAGATCTTCACCAAACTTTGCAGGGATACATTGGATGTCAAGACACGTGGAAAAAACGTACAAAACAAGAGATTGGAGACATCAAGATTTTGGACGAATTTTTTAAGAATTTTCAAATTTTCAGATAGGAGGTTCCATATAAGGTCAAAAACTACATACTCAGATCTTCACCAAACTTTGCAGGAATACTTTGCATGTCAAGACACGTGGAAAAAACGTACAAAACTAGAGATTGGAGACATCAAGATTTTCGACGAATTTTTTAAGAATTTTCAAATTTTCAGAAAGGATGTTCCAGATAAGGTCAAAAACGACATACTCAGATCTTCACCAAACTTTGCAGGGATCCATTGGAGGTCGAGACACGTGGAAAAAACGTACAAAACAAGAGATTGGAGACATCAAGATTTTCGACGAATTTTTGAAGAATTTTCAAATTTTCAGATAGGAGGTTCCAGATAAGGTCAAAAACTACATACTCAGATCTTCACCAAACTTTGCATGGATACATTATGTGTCAAGACACGTGGAAAAAACGTACAAAACAAAAGATTGGAGACATCAAGATTTTCGACGAATTTTTTAAGAATTTTCAAATTTTCAGATGGGAGGTTCCAGATAAGGTCAAAAACGACATACTCAGATCTTCACCAAACTTTGCATGGATACATTGGATGTCAAGACACGTGGAAAAAACTTACAAAACAAGAGATTGGAGACATCAAGATTTTGGACGAATTTTTTAAGAATTCTCAAATTTTCAGATGGGAGGTTCCAGATGAGGTCAAAAACTACATACTCAGATCTTCACCAAACTTTGCAGGGATACTTTGGATGTCAAGACACGTGGAAAAACGTACAAAACAAGAGATTGGGGTCATCAAGATTTTGGACGAATTTTTTAAGAATTTTCAAATTTTCAGATGGGAGGTTCAATATAAGGTCAAAAACTACATACTCAGATCTTCACCAAACATTGCAGGGATACATTGGATGTCAAGACACGTGGAAAAAACGTACAAAACAAGAGATTGGAGACATCAAGATTTTGGACGATTTTTTTAAGAATTTTCAAATTTTCAGATAGGAGGTTCCAGATGAGGTCAAAAACTACATACTCAGATCTTCACCAAACTTTGCAGGAATACTTTGCATGTCAAGACACGTGGAAAAAACGTACAAAACAAGAGATTGGAGACATCAAGATTTTGGACGAATTTTTGAAGAATTTTCAAATTTTCAGATGGGAGGTTCCAGATAAGGTCAAAAACTACATACTCAGATCTTCACCAAACTTTGCAGGGATACATTGGATGTCAAGACACGTGGAAAAAACGTACAAAACAAGAGATTGGAGACATCAAGATTTTGGACGAATTTTTTAAGAATTTTCAAATTTTCAGATAGGAGGTTCCATATAAGGTCAAAAACTACATACTCAGATCTTCACCAAACTTTGCAGGAATACTTTGCATGTCAAGACACGTGGAAAAAACGTACAAAACAAGAGATTGGAGACATCAAGATTTTCGACGAATTTTTTAAGAATTTTCAAATTTTCAGAAAGGATGTTCCAGATAAGGTCAAAAACGACATACTCAGATCTTCACCAAACTTTGCAGGGATCCATTGGAGGTCGAGACACGTGGAAAAAACGTACAAAACAAGAGATTGGAGACATCAAGATTTTGGACGAATTTTTGAAGAATTTTCAAATTTTCAGATAGGAGGTTCCAGATAAGGTCTAAAACTACATACTCAGATCTTCACCAAACTTTGCAGGGATACATTGGAGGTCGAGACACGTGGAAAAAACGTACAAAACAAGAGATTGGAGACATCAAGATTTTGGACGAATTTTTTAAGAATTTTCAAATTTTCAGATAGGAGGTTCCATATAAGGTCAAAAACTACATACTCAGATCTTCACCAAACTTTGCAGGAATACTTTGCATGTCAAGACACGTGGGAAAAACGTACAAAACAAGAGATTGGAGACATCAAGATTTTCGACGAATTTTTTAAGAATTTTCAAATTTTCAGAAAGGATGTTCCAGATAAGGTCAAAAACGACATACTCAGATCTTCACCAAACTTTGCAGGGATCCATTGGAGGTCGAGACACGTGGAAAAAACGTACAAAACAAGAGATTGGAGACATCAAGATTTTCGACGAATTTTTTAAGAATTTTCAAATTTTCAGAAAGGATGTTCCAGATAAGGTCAAAAACGACATACTCAGATCTTCACCAAACTTTGCAGGGATACATTGGAGGTCGAGACACGTGGAAAAAACGTACAAAACAAGAGATTGGAGACATCAAGATTTTGGACGAATTTTTGAAGAATTTTCAAATTTTCTGATAGGAGGTCCCAGATAAGGTCAAAAACTACATACTCAGATCTCCACCAAACATTGCAGGGATACATTGGATGTCAAGACACGTGGAAAAAACGTACAAAACAAGAGATTGGAGACATCAAGATTTTCGACGAATTTTTGAAGAATTTTCAAATTTTCAGATAGGAGGTTCCAGATAAGGTCAAAAACTACATACTCAGATCTTCACCAAACGTTGCAGGGATACTTTGCATGTCAAGACACGTGGAAAAAACGTACAAAACAAGAGATTGGAGACATCAAGATTTTCGACGAATTTTTTAAGAATTTTCAAATTTTCAGATGGGAGGTTCCAGATAAGGTCAAAAACGACATACTCAGATCTTCACCAAACTTTGCATGGATACATTGGATGTCAAGACACGTGGAAAAAACGTACAAAACAAGAGATTGGGGTCATCAAGATTTTGCACGGATTTTTTAGGAATTTTCAAATTTTCAGATGGGAGGTTCCAGATAAGGTCAAAAACTACATACTCAGATCTTCACCAAACTTTGCAGGGATCCATTGGAGGTCGAGACACGTGGAAAAAACGTACAAAACAAGAGATTGGAGACATCAAGATTTTGGACGAATTTTTTAAGAATTTTCAAATTTTCAGATAGGAGGTTCCATATAAGGTCAAAAACTACATACTCAGATCTTCACCAAACTTTGCAGGGATACATTGGATGTCAAGACACGTGGAAAAAACGTACAAAACAAGAGATTGGAGACATCAAGATTTTCGACGAATTTTTTAAGAATTTTCAAATTTTCAGAAAGGATGTTCCAGATAAGGTCAAAAACGACATACTCAGATCTTCACCAAACTTTGCAGGGATCCATTGGAGGTCGAGACACGTGGAAAAAACGTACAAAACAAGAGATTGGAGACATCAAGATTTTGGACGAATTTTTGAAGAATTTTCAAATTTTCAGATAGGAGGTTCCAGATAAGGTCTAAAACTACATACTCAGATCTCCACCAAACATTGCAGGAATACATTGGATGTCAAGACACGTGGAAAAAACGTACAAAACAAGAGATTGGAGACATCAAGATTTTCGACGAATTTTTGAAGAATTTTCAAATTTTCAGATAGGAGGTTCCAGATAAGGTCAAAAACTACATACTCAGATCTTCACCAAACGTTGCAGGGATACTTTGCATGTCAAGACACGTGGAAAAAACGTACAAAACAAAAGATTGGAGACATCAAGATTTTCGACGAATTTTTTAAGAATTTTCAAATTTTCAGATGGGAGGTTCCAGATAAGGTCAAAAACGACATACTCAGATCTTCACCAAACTTTGCATTGATACATTGGATGTCAAGACACGTGGAAAAAATGTACAAAACAAGAGATTGGAGACATCAAGATTTTGGACGAATTTTTTAAGAATTCTCAAATTTTCAGATGGGAGGTTCCATATAAGGTCAAAAACTACATACTCAGATCTTCATCAAACTTTGCAGGGATACTTTGGATGTCAAGACACGTGGAAAAAACGTACAAAACAAGAGATTGGGGTCATCAAGATTTTGGACGAATTTTTTAAGAATTTTCAAATTTTCAGATGGGAGGTTCAATATAAGGTCAAAAACTACATACTCAGATCTTCACCAAACTTTGCATGGATACATTGGATGTCAAGACACGTGGAAAAAACGTACAAAACATAGGATTCGGAACATCAAGATTTTGGTCGAATTTTTTAAGAATTTTCAAATTTTCAGAAAGGATGTTCCAGATAAGGTCAAAAACGACATACTCAGATCTTCACCAAACTTTGCAGGGATACATTGGATGTCAAGACACGTGGAAAAAACGTACAAAACAAGAGATTGGAGACATCAAGATTTTGGACGAATTTTTTAAGAATTCTCAAATTTTCAGAAAGGAGGTTCCATATAAGGTCAAAAACTACATACTCAGATCTTCACCAAACTTTGCAGGGATACTTTGGATGTCAAGACACGTGAAAAAAACGTACAAAACAAGAGATTGGGGTCATCAAGATTTTGGACGAATTTTTTAAGAATTTTCAAATTTTCAGATGGGAGGTTCCAGATAAGGTCAAAAACGACATACTCAGATCTTCACCAAACTTTGCATGGATACATTGGATGTCAAGACACGTGGAAAAAACATACAAAACATAGGATTCGGAACATCAAGATTTTGGTCGAATTTTTTAAGAATTTTCAATTTTTCAGATTGGAGGTTCCATATAAGGTCAAAAACTACATACTCAGATCTTCACCAAACATTGCAGGAATACATTGGATGTCAAGACACGTGGAAAAAACGTACAAAACAAGAGATTGGGGTCATCAAGATTTTGCACGGATTTTTTAGGAATTTTCAAATTTTCAGATGGGAGGTTCCAGATAAGGTCAAAAACTACATACTCAGATCTTCACCAAACTTTGCAGGGATACATTGGATGTCAAGACACGTGGAAAAAACGTACAAAACAAGAGATTGGAGACATCAAGATTTTGGACGAATTTTTTAAGAATTTTCAAATTTTCAGATAGGAGGTTCCATATAAGGTCAAAAACTACATACTCAGATCTTCACCAAACTTTGCATGGATACATTATGTGTCAAGACACGTGGAAAAAACGTACAAAACAAAAGATTGGAGACATCAAGATTTTGGTCGAATTTTTTAAGAATTTTCAAATTTTCAGATGGGAGGTTCCAGATAAGGTCAAAAACTACATACTCAGATCTTCACCAAACTTTGCAGGGATACATTGGATGTCAAGACACGTGGAAAAAACGTACAAAAAAGAGATTGGAGACATCAAGATTTTGGACGAATTTTTTAACAATTTTCAAATTTTCAGAAAGGATGTTCCAGATAAGGTCAAAAACGACATACTCAGATCTTCACCAAACTTTGCAGGGATACATTGGATATCAAGACACGTGGAAAAAACGTACAAAACAAGAGATTGGAGACATCAAGATTTTGGACGAATTTTTTAAGAATTTTCAAATTTTCAGGTAGGAGGTTCCAGATAAGGTCAAAAACTACATACTCAGATCTTCACCAAACTTTGCAGGGATACATTGGATGTCAAGACACGTGGAAAAAACGTACAAAACAAGAGATTGGAGACATCAAGATTTTGGACGAATTTTTTAAGAATTTTCAAATTTTCAGATAGGAGGTTCCATATAAGGTCAAAAACTACATACTCAGATCTTCACCAAACATTGCAGGGATACATTGGATATCAAGACACGTGGAAAAAACGTACAAAACAAGAGATTGGAGACATCAAGATTTTGGACGAATTTTTTAAGAATTTTCAAATTTTCAGATAGGAGGTTCCAGATGAGGTCAAAAACTACATACTCAGATCTTCACCAAACTTTGCAGGAATACTTTGCATGTCAAGACACGTGGAAAAAACGTACAAAACAAGAGATCGGAGACATCAAGATTTTCGACGAATTTTTTAAGAATTTTCAAATTTTCAGATAGGAGGTTCCATATAAGGTCAAAAACTACATACTCAGATCTTCACCAAACTTTGCATGGATACATTATGTGTCAAGACACGTGGAAAAAACGTACAAAACAATAGATTGGAGACATCAAGATTTTGGTCGAATTTTTTAAGAATTTTCAAATTTTCAGATGGGAGGTTCCAGATAAGGTCAAAAACTACATACTCAGATCTTCACCAAACTTTGCAGGGATACATTGGATGTCAAGACACGTGGAAAAAACGTACAAAAAAGAGATTGGAGACATCAAGATTTTGGACGAATTTTTTAACAATTTTCAAATTTTCAGAAAGGATGTTCCAGATAAGGTCAAAAACGACATACTCAGATCTTCACCAAACTTTGCAGGGATACATTGGATATCAAGACACGTGGAAAAAACGTACAAAACAAGAGATTGGAGACATCAAGATTTTGGACGAATTTTTTAAGAATTTTCAAATTTTCAGATGGGAGGTTCAATATAAGGTCAAAAACTACATACTCAGATCTTCACCAAACTTTGCAGGGATACATTGGATGTCAAGACACGTGGAAAAAACGTACAAAACAAGAGATTGGAGACATCAAGATTTTGGACGAATTTTTTAAGAATTTTCAAATTTTCAGATAGGAGGTTCCATATAAGGTCAAAAACTACATACTCAGATCTTCACCAAACTTTGCAGGGATACATTGGATATCAAGACACGTGGAAAAAACGTACAAAACAAGAGATTGGAGACATCAAGATTTTGGACGAATTTTTTAAGAATTTTCAAATTTTCAGATAGGAGGTTCCAGATAAGGTCAAAAACTACATACTCAGATCTTCACCAAACTTTGCAGGGATACATTGGATGTCAAGACACGTGGAAAAAACGTACAAAACAAGAGATTGGGGTCATCAAGATTTTGGACGGATTTTTTAGGAATTTTCAAATTTTCAGATGGGAGGTTCCAGAAAAGGTCAAAAACTACATACTCAGATCTTCACCAAACATTGCAGGGATACATTGGATGTCAAGACACGTGGAAAAAACGTACAAAACAAGAGATTGGAGACATCAAAATTTTGGACGAATTTTTTAAGAATTTTCAAATTTTCAGATAGGAGGTTCCAGATGAGGTCAAAAACTACATACTCAGATCTTCACCAAACTTTGCAGGAATACTTTGCATGTCAAGACACGTGGAAAAAACGTACAAAACAAGAGATCGGAGACATCAAGATTTTCGACGAATTTTTTAAGAATTTTCAAATTTTCAGATGGGAGGTTCCAGATAAGGTCAAAAACGACATACTCAGATCTTCACCAAACTTTGCATGGATACATTGGATGTCAAGACACGTGGAAAAAACATACAAAACATAGGATTGGTGACATCAAGATTTTGGACGAATTTTTTAAGAATTTTCAAATTTTCAGATAGGAGGTTCCATATAAGGTCAAAAACTACATACTCAGATCTTCACCAAACTTTGCAGGGATACATTGGAGGTCGAGACACGTGGAAAAAAAGTACAAAACAAGAGATTGGGGTCATCAAGATTTTGGACGGATTTTTTAGGAATTTTCAAATTTTCAGATGGGAGGTTCCAGATAAGGTCAAAAACTACATACTCAGATCTTCACCAAACATTGCAGGGATACATTGGATGTCAAGACACGTGGAAAAAACGTACAAAACAAGAGATTGGAGACATCAAGATTTTGGACGAATTTTTTAAGAATTTTCAAATTTTCAGATAGGAGGTTCCAGATGAGGTCAAAAACTACATACTCAGATCTTCACCAAACTTTGCAGGAATACTTTGCATGTCAAGACACGTGGAAAAAACGTACAAAACAAGAGATCGGAGACATCAAGATTTTCGACGAATTTTTTAAGAATTTTCAAATTTTCAGATGGGAGGTTCCAGATAAGGTCAAAAACTACATACTCAGATCTTCACCAAACTTTGCAGGAATACTTTGCATGTCAAGACACGTGGAAAAAACGTACAAAACAAGAGATCGGAGACATCAAGATTTTCGACGAATTTTTTAAGAATTTTCAAATTTTCAGATGGGAGGTTCCAGATAAGGTCAAAAACGACATACTCAGATCTTCACCAAACTTTGCATGGATACATTGGATGTCAAGACACGTGGAAAAAACATACAAAACATAGGATTGGGGTCATCAAGATTTTGGTCGAATTTTTTAAGAATTTTCAAATTTTCAGATAGGAGGTTCCATATAAGGTCAAAAACTACATACTCAGATCTTCACCAAACATTGCAGGAATACATTGGATGTCAAGACACGTGGAAAAAACGTACAAAACAAGAGATTGGGGTCATCAAGATTTTGCACGGATTTTTTAGGAATTTTCAAATTTTCAGATGGGAGGTTCCAGATAAGGTCAAAAACAACATACTCAGATCTTCACCAAACTTTGCAGGGATACATTGGATGTCAAGACACGTGGAAAAAACGTACAAAACAAGAGATTGGAGACATCAAGATTTTGGACGAATTTTTTAAGAATTTTCAAATTTTCAGATAGGAGGTTCCATATAAGGTCAAAAACTACATACTCAGATCTTCACCAAACTTTGCATGGATACATTATGTGTCAAGACACGTGGAAAAAACGTACAAAACAAAAGATTGGAGACATCAAGATTTTGGTCGAATTTTTTAAGAATTTTCAAATTTTCAGATGGGAGGTTCCAGATAAGGTCAAAAACTACATACTCAGATCTTCACCAAACTTTGCAGGGATACATTGGATGTCAAGACACGTGGAAAAAACGTACAAAAAAGAGATTGGAGACATCAAGATTTTGGACGAATTTTTTAACAATTTTCAAATTTTCAGAAAGGATGTTCCAGATAAGGTCAAAAACGACATACTCAGATCTTCACCAAACTTTGCAGGGATACATTGGATATCAAGACAAGTGGAAAAAACGTACAAAACAAGAGATTGGAGACATCAAGATTTTGGACGAATTTTTTAAGAATTTTCAAATTTTCAGATAGGAGGTTCCAGATAAGGTCAAAAACTACATACTCAGATCTTCACCAAACTTTGCAGGGATACATTGGATGTCAAGACACGTGGAAAAAACGTACAAAACAAGAGATTGGAGACATCAAGATTTTGGACGAATTTTTTAAGAATTTTCAAATTTTCAGATAGGAGGTTCCATATAAGGTCAAAAACTACATACTCAGATCTTCACCAAACATTGCAGGGATACATTGGATATCAAGACACGTGGAAAAAACGTACAAAACAAGAGATTGGAGACATCAAGATTTTGGACGAATTTTTTAAGAATTTTCAAATTTTCAGATAGGAGGTTCCATATAAGGTCAAAAACTACATACTCAGATCTTCACCAAACTTTGCAGGGATACATTGGATGTCAAGACACGTGGAAAAAACGTACAAAACAAGAGATTGGAGACATCAAGATTTTGGACGAATTTTTTAAGAATTTTCAAATTTTCAGATAGGAGGTTCCATATAAGGTCAAAAACTACATACTCAGATCTTCACCAAACTTTGCATGGATACATTATGTGTCAAGACACGTGGAAAAAACGTACAAAACAAAAGATTGGAGACATCAAGATTTTGGTCGAATTTTTTAAGAATTTTCAAATTTTCAGATGGGAGGTTCCAGATAAGGTCAAAAACTACATACTCAGATCTTCACCAAACTTTGCAGGGATACATTGGATGTCAAGACACGTGGAAAAAACGTACAAAAAAGAGATTGGAGACATCAAGATTTTGGACGAATTTTTTAACAATTTTCAAATTTTCAGAAAGGATGTTCCAGATAAGGTCAAAAACGACATACTCAGATCTTCACCAAACTTTGCAGGGATACATTGGATATCAAGACACGTGGAAAAAACGTACAAAACAAGAGATTGGAGACATCAAGATTTTGGACGAATTTTTTAAGAATTTTCAAATTTTCAGATGGGAGGTTCAATATAAAGTCAAAAACTACATACTCAGATCTTCACCAAACTTTGCAGGGATACATTGGATGTCAAGACACGTGGAAAAAACGTACAAAACAAGAGATTGGAGACATCAAGATTTTGGACGAATTTTTTAAGAATTTTCAAATTTTCAGATAGGAGGTTCCATATAAGGTCAAAAACTACATACTCAGATCTTCACCAAACTTTGCAGGGATACATTGGATATCAAGACACGTGGAAAAAACGTACAAAACAAGAGATTGGAGACATCAAGATTTTGGACGAATTTTTTAAGAATTTTCAAATTTTCAGATAGGAGGTTCCAGATAAGGTCAAAAACTACATACTCAGATCTTCACCAAACTTTGCAGGGATACATTGGATGTCAAGACACGTGGAAAAAACGTACAAAACAAGAGATTGGGGTCATCAAGATTTTGGACGGATTTTTTAGGAATTTTCAAATTTTCAGATGGGAGGTTCCAGATAAGGTCAAAAACTACATACTCAGATCTTCACCAAACATTGCAGGGATACATTGGATGTCAAGACACGTGGAAAAAACGTACAAAACAAGAGATTGGAGACATCAAAATTTTGGACGAATTTTTTAAGAATTTTCAAATTTTCAGATAGGAGGTTCCAGATGAGGTCAAAAACTACATACTCAGATCTTCACCAAACTTTGCAGGAATACTTTGCATGTCAAGACACGTGGAAAAAACGTACAAAACAAGAGATCGGAGACATCAAGATTTTCGACGAATTTTTTAAGAATTTTCAAATTTTCAGATGGGAGGTTCCAGATAAGGTCAAAAACGACATACTCAGATCTTCACCAAACTTTGCATGGATACATTGGATGTCAAGAAACGTGGAAAAAACATACAAAACATAGGATTGGTGACATCAAGATTTTGGACGAATTTTTTAAGAATTTTCAAATTTTCAGATAGGAGGTTCCATATAAGGTCAAAAACTACATACTCAGATCTTCACCAAACTTTGCAGGGATACATTGGAGGTCGAGACACGTGGAAAAAAAGTACAAAACAAGAGATTGGGGTCATCAAGATTTTGGACGGATTTTTTAGGAATTTTCAAATTTTCAGATGGGAGGTTCCAGATAAGGTCAAAAACTACATACTCAGATCTTCACCAAACATTGCAGGGATACATTGGATGTCAAGACACGTGGAAAAAACGTACAAAACAAAAGATTGGAGACATCAAGATTTTCGACGAATTTTTTAAGAATTTTCAAATTTTCAGATAGGAGGTTCCAGATGAGGTCAAAAACTACATACTCAGATCTTCACCAAACTTTGCAGGAATACTTTGCATGTCAAGACACGTGGAAAAAACGTACAAAACAAGAGATCGGAGACATCAAGATTTTCGACGAATTTTTTAAGAATTTTCAAATTTTCAGATGGGAGGTTCCAGATAAGGTCAAAAACGACATACTCAGATCTTCACCAAACTTTGCAGGGATCCATTGGAGGTCGAGACACGTGGAAAAAACGTACAAAACAAGAGATTGGAGACATCAAGATTTTGGACGAATTTTTTAAGAATTTTCAAATTTTCAGATAGGAGGTTCCATATAAGGTCAAAAACTACATACTCAGATCTTCACCAAACTTTGCAGGGATACATTGGATGTCAAGACACGTGGAAAAAACGTACAAAACAAGAGATTGGAGACATCAAGATTTTCGACGAATTTTTTAAGAATTTTCAAATTTTCAGAAAGGATGTTCCAGATAAGGTCAAAAACGACATACTCAGATCTTCACCAAACTTTGCAGGGATCCATTGGAGGTCGAGACACGTGGAAAAAACGTACAAAACAAGAGATTGGAGACATCAAGATTTTGGACGAATTTTTGAAGAATTTTCAAATTTTCAGATAGGAGGTTCCAGATAAGGTCTAAAACTACATACTCAGATCTCCACCAAACATTGCAGGAATACATTGGATGTCAAGACACGTGGAAAAAACGTACAAAACAAGAGATTGGAGACATCAAGATTTTCGACGAATTTTTTAAGAATTTTCAAATTTTCAGATAGGAGGTTCCAGATAAGGTCAAAAACTACATACTCAGATCTTCACCAAACGTTGCAGGGATACTTTGCATGTCAAGACACGTGGAAAAAACGTACAAAACAAAAGATTGGAGACATCAAGATTTTCGACGAATTTTTTAAGAATTTTCAAATTTTCAGATGGGAGGTTCCAGATAAGGTCAAAAACGACATACTCAGATCTTCACCAAACTTTGCATGGATACATTGGATGTCAAGACACGTGGAAAAAACGTACAAAACAAGAGATTGGAGACATCAAGATTTTGGACGAATTTTTTAAGAATTTTCAAATTTTCAGATGGGAGGTTCAATATAAGGTCAAAAACTACATACTCAGATCTTCACCAAACTTTGCAGGGATACTTTGGATGTCAAGACACGTGGAAAAAACGTACAAAACAAGAGATTGGGGTCATCAAGATTTTGGACGAATTTTTTAAGAATTTTCAAATTTTCAGATGGGAGGTTCAATATAAGGTCAAAAACTACATACTCAGATCTTCACCAAACTTTGCATGGATACATTGGATGTCAAGACACGTGGAAAAAACATACAAAACATAGGATTCGGAACATCAAGATTTTGGTCGAATTTTTTAAGAATTTTCAAATTTTCAGATAGGAGGTTCCATATAAGGTCAAAAACTACATACTCAGATCTTCACCAGACATTGCAGGAATACATTGGATGTCAAGACACGTGGAAAAAACGTACAAAACAAGAGATTGGGGTCATCAAGATTTTGCACGGATTTTTTAGGAATTTTCAAATTTTCAGATGGGAGGTTCCAGATAAGGTCAAAAACTACATACTCAGATCTTCACCAAACTTTGCAGGGATACATTGGATGTCAAGACACGTGGAAAAAACGTACAAAACAAGAGATTGGAGACATCAAGATTTTGGACGAATTTTTTAAGAATTTTCAAATTTTCAGATAGGAGGTTCCATATAAGGTCAAAAACTACATACTCAGATCTTCACCAAACTTTGCAGGTATACATTGGATGTCAAGACACGTGGAAAAAACGTACAAAAAAGAGATTGGAGACATCAATATTTTGGACGAATTTTTTAACAATTTTCAAATTTTCAGAAAGGATGTTCCAGATAAGGTCAAAAACGACATACTCAGATCTTCACCAAACTTTGCATGGATACATTGGATGTCAAGACACGTGGAAAAAACGTACAAAACAAGAGATTGGGGTCATCAAGATTTTGCACGGATTTTTTAGGAATTTTCAAATTTTCAGATGGGAGGTTCCAGATAAGGTCAAAAACTACATACTCAGATCTTCACCAAACTTTGCAGGGATACATTGGATGTCAAGACACGTGGAAAAAACGTACAAAACAAGAGATTGGAGACATCAAGATTTTGGACGAATTTTTTAAGAATTTTCAAATTTTCAGATAGGAGGTTCCATATAAGGTCAAAAACTACATACTCAGATCTTCACCAAACTTTGCATGGATACATTATGTGTCAAGACACGTGGAAAAAACGTACAAAACAAAAGATTGGAGACATCAAGATTTTGGTCGAATTTTTTAAGAATTTTCAAATTTTCAGATGGGAGGTTCCAGATAAGGTCAAAAACTACATACTCAGATCTTCACCAAACTTTGCAGGGATACATTGGATGTCAAGACACGTGGAAAAAACGTACAAAAAAGAGATTGGGGTCATCAAGATTTTGGACGGATTTTTTAGGAATTTTCAAATTTTCAGATGGGAGGTTCCAGATAAGGTCAAAAACTACATACTCAGATCTTCACCAAACATTGCAGGGATACATTGGATGTCAAGACACGTGGAAAAAACGTACAAAACAAGAGATTGGAGACATCAAGATTTTGGACGAATTTTTTAAGAATTTTCAAATTTTCAGATAGGAGGTTCCAGATGAGGTCAAAAACTACATACTCAGATCTTCACCAAACTTTGCAGGAATACTTTGCATGTCAAGACACGTGGAAAAAACGTACAAAACAAGAGATCGGAGACATCAAGATTTTCGACGAATTTTTTAAGAATTTTCAAATTTTCAGATAGGAGGTTCCATATAAGGTCAAAAACTACATACTCAGATCTTCACCAAACTTTGCAGGGATACATTGGAGTTCGAGACACGTGGAAAAAAAGTACAAAACAAGAGATTGGGGTCATCAAGATTTTGGACGGATTTTTTAGGAATTTTCAAATTTTCAGATGGGAGGTTCCAGATAAGGTCAAAAACTACATACTCAGATCTTCACCAAACATTGCAGGGATACATAGGATGTCAAGACACGTGGAAAAAACGTACAAAACAAGAGATTGGAGACATCAAGATTTTGGACGAATTTTTTAAGAATTTTCAAATTTTCAGATAGGAGGTTCCAGATGAGGTCAAAAACTACATACTCAGATCTTCACCAAACTTTGCAGGAATACTTTGCATGTCAAGACACGTGGAAAAAACGTACAAAACAAGAGATCGGAGACATCAAGATTTTCGACGAATTTTTGAAGAATTTTCAAATTTTCAGATGGGAGGTTCCAGATAAGGTCAAAAACGACATACTCAGATCTTCACCAAACTTTGCAGGGATCCATTGGAGGTCGAGACACGTGGAAAAAACGTACAAAAAAGAGATTGGAGACATCAAGATTTTGGACGAATTTTTTAACAATTTTCAAATTTTCAGAAAGGATGTTCCAGATAAGGTCAAAAACGACATACTCAGATCTTCACCAAACTTTGCAGGGATACATTGGATATCAAGACACGTGGAAAAAACGTACAAAACAAGAGATTGGAGACATCAAGATTTTGGACGAATTTTTTAAGAATTTTCAAATTTTCAGATGGGAGGTTCAATATAAGGTCAAAAACTACATACTCAGATCTTCACCAAACTTTGCAGGGATACATTGGATGTCAAGACACGTGGAAAAAACGTACAAAACAAGAGATTGGAGACATCAAGATTTTGGACGAATTTTTTAAGAATTTTCAAATTTTCAGATAGGAGGTTCCATATAAGGTCAAAAACTACATACTCAGATCTTCACCAAACTTTGCAGGGATACATTGGATATCAAGACACGTGGAAAAAACGTACAAAACAAGAGATTGGAGACATCAAGATTTTGGACGAATTTTTTAAGAATTTTCAAATTTTCAGATAGGAGGTTCCAGATAAGGTCAAAAACTACATACTCAGATCTTCACCAAACTTTGCAGGGATACATTGGATGTCAAGACACGTGGAAAAAACGTACAAAACAAGAGATTGGGGTCATCAAGATTTTGGACGGATTTTTTAGGAATTTTCAAATTTTCAGATGGGAGGTTCCAGATAAGGTCAAAAACTACATACTCAGATCTTCACCAAACATTGCAGGGATACATTGGATGTCAAGACACGTGGAAAAAACGTACAAAACAAGAGATTGGAGACATCAAAATTTTGGACGAATTTTTTAAGAATTTTCAAATTTTCAGATAGGAGGTTCCAGATGAGGTCAAAAACTACATACTCAGATCTTCACCAAACTTTGCAGGAATACTTTGCATGTCAAGACACGTGGAAAAAACGTACAAAACAAGAGATCGGAGACATCAAGATTTTCGACGAATTTTTTAAGAATTTTCAAATTTTCAGATGGGAGGTTCCAGATAAGGTCAAAAACGACATACTCAGATCTTCACCAAACTTTGCAGGGATCCATTGGAGGTCGAGACACGTGGAAAAAACGTACAAAACAAGAGATTGGAGACATCAAGATTTTGGACGAATTTTTTAAGAATTTTCAAATTTTCAGATAGGAGGTTCCATATAAGGTCAAAAACTACATACTCAGATCTTCACCAAACTTTGCAGGGATACATTGGATGTCAAGACACGTGGAAAAAACGTACAAAACAAGAGATTGGAGACATCAAGATTTTCGACGAATTTTTTAAGAATTTTCAAATTTTCAGAAAGGATGTTCCAGATAAGGTCAAAAACGACATACTCAGATCTTCACCAAACTTTGCAGGGATCCATTGGAGGTCGAGACACGTGGAAAAAACGTACAAAACAAGAGATTGGAGACATCAAGATTTTGGACGAATTTTTGAAGAATTTTCAAATTTTCAGATAGGAGGTTCCAGATAAGGTCTAAAACTACATACTCAGATCTCCACCAAACATTGCAGGAATACATTGGATGTCAAGACACGTGGAAAAAACGTACAAAACAAGAGATTGGAGACATCAAGATTTTCGACGAATTTTTTAAGAATTTTCAAATTTTCAGATAGGAGGTTCCAGATAAGGTCAAAAACGACATACTCAGATCTTCACCAAACGTTGCAGGGATACTTTGCATGTCAAGACACGTGGAAAAAACGTACAAAACAAAAGATTGGAGACATCAAGATTTTCGACGAATTTTTTAAGAATTTTCAAATTTTCAGATGGGAGGTTCCAGATAAGGTCAAAAACGACATACTCAGATCTTCACCAAACTTTGCATGGATACATTGGATGTCAAGACACGTGGAAAAAACGTACAAAACAAGAGATTGGAGACATCAAGATTTTGGACGAATTTTTTAAGAATTTTCAAATTTTCAGATGGGAGGTTCAATATAAGGTCAAAAACTACATACTCAGATCTTCACCAAACTTTGCAGGGATACTTTGGATGTCAAGACACGTGGAAAAAACGTACAAAACAAGAGATTGGGGTCATCAAGATTTTGGACGAATTTTTTAAGAATTTTCAAATTTTCAGATGGGAGGTTCAATATAAGGTCAAAAACTACATACTCAGATCTTCACCAAACTTTGCATGGATACATTGGATGTCAAGACACGTGGAAAAAACATACAAAACATAGGATTCGGAACATCAAGATTTTGGTCGAATTTTTTAAGAATTTTCAAATTTTCAGATAGGAGGTTCCATATAAGGTCAAAAACTACATACTCAGATCTTCACCAGACATTGCAGGAATACATTGGATGTCAAGACACGTGGAAAAAACGTACAAAACAAGAGATTGGGGTCATCAAGATTTTGCACGGATTTTTTAGGAATTTTCAAATTTTCAGATGGGAGGTTCCAGATAAGGTCAAAAACTACATACTCAGATCTTCACCAAACTTTGCAGGGATACATTGGATGTCAAGACACGTGGAAAAAACGTACAAAACAAGAGATTGGAGACATCAAGATTTTGGACGAATTTTTTAAGAATTTTCAAATTTTCAGATAGGAGGTTCCATATAAGGTCAAAAACTACATACTCAGATCTTCACCAAACTTTGCAGGGATACATTGGATGTCAAGACACGTGGAAAAAACGTACAAAAAAGAGATTGGAGACATCAAGATTTTGGACGAATTTTTTAACAATTTTCAAATTTTCAGAAAGGATGTTCCAGATAAGGTCAAAAACGACATACTCAGATCTTCACCAAACTTTGCATGGATACATTGGATGTCAAGACACGTGGAAAAAACGTACAAAACAAGAGATTGGGGTCATCAAGATTTTGCACGGATTTTTTAGGAATTTTCAAATTTTCAGATGGGAGGTTCCAGATAAGGTCAAAAACTACATACTCAGATCTTCACCAAACTTTGCAGGGATACATTGGATGTCAAGACACGTGGAAAAAACGTACAAAACAAGAGATTGGAGACATCAAGATTTTGGACGAATTTTTTAAGAATTTTCAAATTTTCAGATAGGAGGTTCCATATAAGGTCAAAAACTACATACTCAGATCTTCACCAAACTTTGCATGGATACATTATGTGTCAAGACACGTGGAAAAAACGTACAAAACAAAAGATTGGAGACATCAAGATTTTGGTCGAATTTTTTAAGAATTTTCAAATTTTCAGATGGGAGGTTCCAGATAAGGTCAAAAACTACATACTCAGATCTTCACCAAACTTTGCAGGGATACATTGGATGTCAAGACACGTGGAAAAAACGTACAAAAAAGAGATTGGGGTCATCAAGATTTTGGACGGATTTTTTAGGAATTTTCAAATTTTCAGATGGGAGGTTCCAGATAAGGTCAAAAACTACATACTCAGATCTTCACCAAACATTGCAGGGATACATTGGATGTAAAGACACGTGGAAAAAACGTACAAAACAAGAGATTGGAGACATCAAGATTTTGGACGAATTTTTTAAGAATTTTCAAATTTTCAGATAGGAGGTTCCAGATGAGGTCAAAAACTACATACTCAGATCTTCACCAAACTTTGCAGGAATACTTTGCATGTCAAGACACGTGGAAAAAACGTACAAAACAAGAGATCGGAGACATCAAGATTTTCGACGAATTTTTTAAGAATTTTCAAATTTTCAGATAGGAGGATCCATATAAGGTCAAAAACTACATACTCAGATCTTCACCAAACTTTGCAGGGATACATTGGAGTTCGAGACACGAGGAAAAAAAGTACAAAACAAGAGATTGGGGTCATCAAGATTTTGGACGGATTTTTTAGGAATTTTCAAATTTTCAGATGGGAGGTTCCAGATAAGGTCAAAAACTACATACTCAGATCTTCACCAAACATTGCAGGGATACATTGGATGTCAAGACACGTGGAAAAAACGTACAAAACAAGAGATTGGAGACATCAAGATTTTGGACGAATTTTTTAAGAATTTTCAAATTTTCAGATAGGAGGTTCCAGATGAGGTCAAAAACTACATACTCAGATCTTCACCAAACTTTGCAGGAATACTTTGCATGTCAAGACACGTGGAAAAAACGTACAAAACAAGAGATCGGAGACATCAAGATTTTCGACGAATTTTTGAAGAATTTTCAAATTTTCAGATGGGAGGTTCCAGATAAGGTCAAAAACGACATACTCAGATCTTCACCAAACTTTGCAGGGATCCATTGGAGGTCGAGACACGTGGAAAAAACGTACAAAACAAGAGATTGGAGACATCAAGATTTTGGACGAATTTTTTAAGAATTTTCAAATTTTCAGATAGGAGGTTCCATATAAGGTCAAAAACTACATACTCAGATCTTCACCAAACTTTGCAGGGATACATTGGATGTCAAGATACGTGGAAAAAACGTACAAAACAAGAGATTGGAGACATCAAGATTTTCGACGAATTTTTTAAGAATTTTCAAATTTTCAGAAAGGATGTTCCAGATAAGGTCAAAAACGACATACTCAGATCTTCACCAAACTTTGCAGGGATCCATTGGAGGTCGAGACACGTGGAAAAAACGTACAAAACAAGAGATTGGAGACATCAAGATTTTCGACGAATTTTTGAAGAATTTTCAAATTTTCAGATGGGAGGTTCCAGATAAGGTCAAAAACTACATACTCAGATCTTCACCAAACTTTGCAGGGATACATTGGATGTCAAGACACGTGGAAAAAACGTACAAAAAAGAGATTGGAGACATCAAGATTTTGGACGAATTTTTTAACAATTTTCAAATTTTCAGATAGGAGGTTCCATATAAGGTCAAAAACTACATACTCAGATCTTCACCAAACTTTGCATGGATACATTATGTGTCAAGACACGTGGAAAAAACGTACAAAACAAAAGATTGGAGACATCAAGATTTTGGTCGAATTTTTTAAGAATTTTCAAATTTTCAGATGGGAGGTTCCAGATAAGGTCAAAAACTACATACTCAGATCTTCACCAAACTTTGCAGGGATACATTGGATGTCAAGACACGTGGAAAAAACGTACAAAAAAGAGATTGGGGTCATCAAGATTTTGGACGGATTTTTTAGGAATTTTCAAATTTTCAGATGGGAGGTTCCAGATAAGGTCAAAAACTACATACTCAGATCTTCACCAAACATTGCAGGGATACATTGGATGTCAAGACACGTGGAAAAAACGTACAAAACAAGAGATTGGAGACATCAAGACTTTGGACGAATTTTTTAAGAATTTTCAAATTTTCAGATAGGAGGTTCCAGATGAGGTCAAAAACTACATACTCAGTTCTTCACCAAACTTTGCAGGAATACTTTGCATGTCAAGACACGTGGAAAAAACGTACAAAACAAGAGATCGGAGACATCAAGATTTTCGACGAATTTTTTAAGAATTTTCAAATTTTCAGATAGGAGGTTCCATATAAGGTCAAAAACTACATACTCAGATCTTCACCAAACTTTGCAGGGATACATTGGAGTTCGAGACACGTGGAAAAAAAGTACAAAACAAGAGATTGGGGTCATCAAGATTTTGGACGGATTTTTTAGGAATTTTCAAATTTTCAGATGGGAGTTTCCAGATAAGGTCAAAAACTACATACTCAGATCTTCACCAAACATTGCAGGGATACATTGGATGTCAAGACACGTGGAAAAAACGTACAAAACAAGAGATTGGAGACATCAAGATTTTGGACGAATTTTTTAAGAATTTTCAAATTTTCAGATAGGAGGTTCCAGATGAGGTCAAAAACTACATACTCAGATCTTCACCAAACTTTGCAGGAATACTTTGCATGTCAAGACACGTGGAAAAAACGTACAAAACAAGAGATCGGAGACATCAAGATTTTCGACGAATTTTTGAAGAATTTTCAAATTTTCAGATGGGAGGTTCCAGATAAGGTCAAAAACGACATACTCAGATCTTCACCAAACTTTGCAGGGATCCATTGGAGGTCGAGACACGTGGAAAAAACGTACAAAACAAGAGATTGGAGACATCAAGATTTTGGACGAATTTTTTAAGAATTTTCAAATTTTCAGATAGGAGGTTCCATATAAGGTCAAAAACTACATACTCAGATCTTCACCAAACTTTGCAGGGATACATTGGATGTCAAGATACGTGGAAAAAACGTACAAAACAAGAGATTGGAGACATCAAGATTTTCGACGAATTTTTTAAGAATTTTCAAATTTTCAGAAAGGATGTTCCAGATAAGGTCAAAAACGACATACTCAGATCTTCACCAAACTTTGCAGGGATCCATTGGAGGTCGAGACACGTGGAAAAAACGTACAAAACAAGAGATTGGAGACATCAAGATTTTCGACGAATTTTTGAAGAATTTTCAAATTTTCAGATGGGAGGTTCCAGATAAGGTCAAAAACTACATACTCAGATCTTCACCAAACTTTGCAGGGATACATTGGATGTCAAGACACGTGGAAAAAACGTACAAAAAAGAGATTGGAGACATCAAGATTTTGGACGAATTTTTTAACAATTTTCAAATTTTCAGAAAGGATGTTCCAGATAAGGTCAAAAACGACATACTCAGATCTTCACCAAACTTTGCATGGATACATTGGATGTCAAGACACGTGGAAAAAACGTACAAAACAAGAGATTGGGGTCATCAAGATTTTGCACGGATTTTTTAGGAATTTTCAAATTTTCAGATGGGAGGTTCCAGATAATGTCAAAAACTACATACTCAGATCTTCACCAAACTTTGCAGGGATACATTGGATGTCAAGACACGTGGAAAAAACGTACAAAACAAGAGATTGGAGACATCAAGATTTTGGACGAATTTTTTAAGAATTTTCAAATTTTCAGATAGGAGGTTCCATATAAGGTCAAAAACTACATACTCAGATCTTCACCAAACTTTGCATGGATACATTATGTGTCAAGACACGTGGAAAAAACGTACAAAACAAAAGATTGGAGACATCAAGATTTTGGTCGAATTTTTTAAGAATTTTCAAATTTTCAGATGGGAGGTTCCAGATAAGGTCAAAAACTACATACTCAGATCTTCACCAAACTTTGCAGGGATACATTGGATGTCAAGACACGTGGAAAAAACGTACAAAAAAGAGATTGGAGACATCAAGATTTTGGACGAATTTTTTAACAATTTTCAAATTTTCAGAAAGGATGTTCCAGATAAGGTCAAAAACGACATACTCAGATCTTCACCAAACTTTGCAGGGATACATTGGATATCAAGACACGTGGAAAAAACGTACAAAACAAGAGATTGGAGACATCAAGATTTTCGACGAATTTTTTAAGAATTTTCAAATTTTCAGATAGGAGGTTCCAGATAAGGTCAAAAACTACATACTCAGATCTTCACCAAACGTTGCAGGGATACTTTGCATGTCAAGACACGTGGAAAAAACGTACAAAACAAGAGATTGGAGACATCAAGGTTTTGGACGAATTTTTTAAGAATTCTCAAATTTTCAGAAAGGAGGTTCCATATAAGGTCAAAAACTACATACTCAGATCTTCACCAAACTTTGCAGGGATACTTTGGATGTCAAGACACGTGGAAAAAACGTACAAAACAAGAGATTGGGGTCATCAAGATTTTGGACGAATTTTTTAAGAATTTTCAAATTTTCAGATGGGAGGTTCAATATAAGGTCAAAAACTACATACTCAGATCTTCACCAAACTTTGCATGGATACATTGGATGTCAAGACACGTGGAAAAAACATACAAAACATAGGATTCGGAACATCAAGATTTTGGTCGAATTTTTTAAGAATTTTCAAATTTTCAGATAGGAGGTTCCATATAAGGTCAAAAACTACATACTCAGATCTTCACCAAACATTGCAGGAATACATTGGATGTCAAGACACGTGGAAAAATCGTACAAAACAAGAGATTGGGGTCATCAAGATTTTGCACGGATTTTTTAGGAATTTTCAAATTTTCAGATGGGAGGTTCCAGATAAGGTCAAAAACTACATACTCAGATCTTCACCAAACTTTGCAGGGATACATTGGATGTCAAGACACGTGGAAAAAACGTACAAAACAAGAGATTGGAGACATCAAGATTTTGGACGAATTTTTTAAGAATTTTCAAATTTTCAGATAGGAGGTTC